>NW_027192735.1:616092-924139 GCF_949987515.2 Delphinus delphis | reverse complement strand
AGGTTAAAGGGACTGACTCTCCAAGTCGGGAGAGTGTTAGTAAAGCGTCTGGAATGTTGCACCCGAGTACCAGGGTACGAAAACTGAGACATATTTGAACACGTCTCCCGATCACATGGTTGATCATACTCTAGGTTCCACATGCATGTTTTAGCTGAAGGAAGAATACCTTAAACCTGGGTAGTTGAAACCCGTGGAATGGGTACCATGCAATATGACTTCAGAGGGTCTTCATTTGCTCACAGAAGCTCTCCAATCCTATCACTGCTGCGTTTATGCCCCAGTACACATGCTTGATTCTCTTTCAGAGTCATAGCAATCCATAGGTTTTAAGATACTTATTAGTCAGGTACATTCTTAGGCGTTTAATATGCGGTGTTGAGTCCATTTCGTTGAGCAAGGAGTAGCTCTTGTCTATTCCATATTTGGCTTAAGGAAGTTTATCTGTTCTCATTTCATTCTCTGGTTTTATGCAGCAACCCAACTCACCTTTCCCCTTAAGCAAGCATAAGTTGGTTTTCTAAATTTGAGTACCTGTTCTATTTTGGAATTCAGTTCCTGTGTAGCCAAGTTTACATTCCGTGTATTAGTGATATCTTATGATGTTTCTTTTTCTGTGTGACTTATTTCAGTTAGAATCATCGTACCTGAATCCACTCATTATGCTTCTACGGGCCTGATGACATAGATTTCATTGCTGAGTGATACTGCATTGTATGTAAGTACCACAAGTTCTTTATCCATTTTTCACTTTCTGTGATATTGAACTTGTACTGTAAACGAGGTTCTTGTAAACAGAGGCGTCCCAAACTTTGAGGTGGCTGTGTCTTTTTGATTTTAATTTCCCTAAGCTATAGGACCATAAGTGGATGTGCCCTAGGCTCTGTTGCTTTGTTTTTTAGATGTTTCAGGAAACACCATACACTTCTCCCAAGTGTCTGTTGGCAATTTACATCCCGCCCATCAGCATAACAAGGCTCCCAGTTCTCCATGGCCTGTCTTGCCTTTCTGGATTTTACACTTTTTTCAGATGGCCCTTTTGACCGGGGGGAAGTGAGACTTCATTGTAGTGCAGATTTCCTTTGCAAGCTTGCTTGGTTGGCCAAAAAGGGCGTATGCGTTTTTTCCTGAATATATTCAGGAAAAAACGCATACGCCCTTTTTGGCCAAGTGCATCATTGTGGACGTTCTGCCTCTTTTCCTATGCTTTCAATGCAATTCCAGTCTACCTCCTGAAATCGGTTTCCTGCAATTCTGCCCCACATTCAAGTCCTCTTGGCAGCCTTACTTCAGTCTATTTTTGGACGATAGCTGTCATTTATAACTCTGCAGGTTTGTGAATTACAGTGCCCCTTAGCTCCTTTCTTCAACTCGCTTTCTTGTGACCTGGCCGCAACACCGCAGGATGGCTTCAGGCCCTAATCTGGTTCTGGCCCGGCATGCTGAGCCTTTGGTTAATTCCTCTTCCTGGTGGGAAATGAGAGTTAAATTTGCCCCTCCAGACACCTCCAGCTAGCCTCTCATTGGTTCTCGCTATTCCTGTTCATCTTCCGCAGAAATTGCAAACTGGGCCAAACAGGAGGTTAAAGGGACTGACTCTCCAAGTGGGGAGACTGTTAGTAAAGCGTCTGGAATGTTGCACCCGTGTACCAGGGTACGAAAACTGAGACATATTTGAACACGTCTCCCGATCACATGGTTGATCATACTCTGGGTTCCACATGCATGTTTTAGCTGAAGGAAGAATACCTTAAACCTGGAGAGTTGAGACGCGTGGAATGGGTACCATGCAATATGACTTCAAAGGGTCTTCATTTGCTCACCGAACCTCTACAATCGTATTACTGCTGCGTTTATGCCCCTGTGCACATGCTTGATTCTCTTTCGGAGACATAGCAATCCATAGGTTTTAAGATACTTACTAGTCAGGTACATTCTTAGGCGTTTAATATGCGGTGTTGAGTCCATTTCGTTGAGCAAGGAGTAGCTCTTGTCTATTCCATATTTGGCTTAAGGAACTTTATCTGTGCTCATTTCAATCTCTGGTTTTATGCAGCA
The DNA here is from genome assembly GCF_949987515.2 of Delphinus delphis. Classification (NCBI taxonomy): domain Eukaryota; kingdom Metazoa; phylum Chordata; class Mammalia; order Artiodactyla; family Delphinidae; genus Delphinus; species Delphinus delphis. Next base: position 922,081 of record NW_027192735.1, on the reverse strand, counting down.
CCCCAACTCACCTTTACCCTTAAGCAAGCATAAGTTGGTTTTCTAAATTTGAGACCCTGTTCTGTTCTGTAATTCAGTTCCTGTGTAGCCAAGTTTACATTCCGTGTATTACTGATATCTTATGATGTTTCTTTTTCTGTGTGACTTATTTCAGTTAGAATCATCATACCTGAATCCACTCATTGTGCTGCTAAGGGCCTGATGACACAGATTTCATTGCTGAGTGATATTGCTTTGTAAGTAAATACCACAACTTCTTTATCCATTTTTCACTTTCTGCGATGTTGAACTTGTACTGTCAACGAGGTTCTTGTAAACAGAGCCGTTCCAAACTTTGGGGTGGCTGTGTCTTTTTGATTTTAATTTCCCTAAGCTATAGGACCATAAGTGGAAGTGCCCTAGGCTCTGTTGCTTTGTTTTTTAGATGTTTCAGGAAACACCATACACTTCTCCCGAGTGTCTGTTGGCAATGTACATCTCGCCCATCAGCATAACAAGGCTCCCAGTTCTCCATGGCCTGTCCTGCCTTTCTGGATTTTACACTTTTTTCAGATGGCCCTTTTGACCGGGGGAAAGTGAGACTTCATTGTAGTGCAGATTTCCTTTGCAAGCTTGCTTGGTTGGCCAAAAAGGGCGTATGCATTTTTTCCTGAATATATTCAGGAAAAAACGCATACGCCCTTTTTGGCCAAGTGCATCATTGTGGACGTTCTGCCTCTTTTCCTGTGCTTTCAATGCAATTCCAGTCTACCTCCTGAAATCGGTTTCCTGCAATTCTGCCCCGCTTTCAAGTCCTCTTGGCAGCCTTACTTCAGTATATTTTTGGACGATAGCTGTCATTTATAACTCTGCAGGTTTGTGAATTACAGTGCCCCTGAGCTCCTTTCTTCAACTCGCTTTCTTGTGAGCAGGCCGCAACACCGCAGGATGGCTTCAGGCCCTAATCTGGTTCTGGCACGGCACGCTGAGCCTTTGGTTATTTCCTCCTCCTGGTGGGAAATGAGAGTTAAATTTGCCCGTCCAGACACCTCCAGCTAGCCTCTCATTGGTTCTCGCTATTCCTGTTCATCTTCCGCAGAAATTGCAAACTGTGCCAAACAGGAGGTTAAAGGCGCTGACTCTTCAAGTGGGGAGAGTGTTAGTAAAGCGTCTGGAATGTTACACCCGAGTACCAGGGTACGAAAACTGAGACATATTTGAACACGTCTCCCGATCACATGGTTGATCATACTCTGGGTTCCACATGCATGTTTTAGCTGAAGGAAGAATACCTAAAACCTGGGTAGTTGAAACCCGTGGAATGGGTACCATGCAATATGACTTCAAAGGGTCTTCATTTGCTCACCGAACCTCTCCAATCCTATCACTGCTGCGTTTATGCCCCTATACACATGCTTGATTCTCTTTCGGAGACATAGCAATCTATAGGTTTTAAGATACTTACTAGTCAGGTACATACTTCGGCGTTTAATATGCGGTGTTGAGTCCATTTCGTTGAGCAAGGAGTAGCTCTTGTCTATTCCATATTTGGCTTAAGGAACTTTATCTGTGCTCATTTCAATCTCTGATTTTATGCAGCACCCCAACTTACCGTTACCCTTAAGCAAGCATAAGTTGGTTTTCTAAATTTGAGACCCTGTTCTGTTCTGTAATTCAGTTCCTGTGTAGCCAAGTTTACATTCCGTGTATTACTGATATCTTATGATGTTTCTTTTTCTGTGTGACTTATTTCAGTTAGAATCATCATACCTGAATCCACTCATTGTGCTGCTAAGGGCCTGATGACACAGATTTCATTGCTGAGTGATATTGCTTTGTAAGTAAATACCACAACTTCTTTCTCCATTTTTCACTTTCTGCGATGTTGAACTTGTACTGTAAACGAGGTTCTTGTAAACAGAGCCGTTCCAAACTTTGGGGTGGCTGTGTCTTTTTGATTTTAATTTCCCTAAGCTATAGGACCATAAGTGGAAGTGCCCTAGGTTCTGTTGCTTTGTTTTTTAGATGTTTCAGGAAACACCATACACTTCTCCCGAGTGTCTGTTGGCAATTTACATCCCGCCCATCAGCATAACAAGGCTCCCAGTTCTCCATGGCCTGTCCTGCCTTTCTGGATTTTACACTTTTTTCAGATGGCCTTTTTGACCGGGGGGAAGTGAGACTTCATTGTAGTGCAGATTTCCTTTGCAAGCTTGCTTGGTTGGCCAAAAAGGGCGTATGCGTTTTTTCCTGAATATATTCAGGAAAAAACGCATACGCCCTTTTTGGCCAAGTGCATCATTGTGGACGTTCTGCCTCTTTTCCTGTGCTTTCAATGCAATTCCAGTCTACCTCCTGAAATCGGTTTCCTGCAATTCTGCCCCGCTTTCAAGTCCTCTTGGCAGCCTTACTTCAGTATATTTTTGGACGATAGCTGTCATTTATAACTCTGCAGGTTTGTGAATTACAGTGCCCCTGAGCTCCTTTCTTCAACTCGCTTTCTTGTGAGCAGGCCGCAACACCGCAGGATGGCTTCAGGCCCTAATCTGGTTCTGGCACGGCACGCTGAGCCTTTGGTTATTTCCTCCTCCTGTTGGGAAATGAGAGTTAAATTTGCCCGTCCAGACACCTCCAGCTAGCCTCTCGTTGGTTCTCGCTATTCCTGTTCATCTTCCGCAGAAATTGCAAACTGGGCCAAACAGGAGGTTAAAGGCACTGACACTTCAAGTGGGGAGAGTGTTAGTAAAGCGTCTGGAATGTTACACCCGAGTACCAGGGTAGGAAAACTGAGACATATTTGAACACGTCTCCCGATCACATGGATGATCATACTCTGGGTTCCACATGCATGTTTTAGCTGAAGGAAGAATACCTAAAACCTGGGTAGTTGAAACCCGTGGAATGGGTACCATGCAATATGACTTCAAAGGGTCTTCATTTGCTCACCGAACCTCTCCAATCCTATCACTGCTGCGTTTATGCCCCTGTACACATGCTTGATTCTCTTTCGGAGACATAGCAATCTATAGGTTTTAAGATACTTACTAGTCAGGTACATTCTTAGGCGTTTAATATGCGGTGTTGAGTCCATTTCGTTGAGCAAGGAGTAGCTCTTGTCTATTCCATATTTGACTTAAGGAACTTTATCTGTGCTCATTTCAATCTCTGGTTTTATGCAGCACCCCAACTTACCGTTACCCTTAAGCAAGCATAAGTTGGTTTTCTAAATTTGAGACCCTGTTCTGTTCTGTAATTCAGTTCCTGTGTAGCCAAGTTTACATTCCGTGTATTACTGATATCTTATGATGTTTCTTTTTCTGTGTGACTTATTTCAGTTAGAATCATCATACCTGAATCCACTCATTGTGCTGCTAAGGGCCTGATGACACAGATTTCATTGCTGAGTGATATTGCTTTGTAAGTAAATACCACAACTTCTTTCTCCATTTTTCACTTTCTGCGATGTTGAACTTGTACTGTAAACGAGGTTCTTGTAAACAGAGCCGTTCCAAACTTTGGGGTGGCTGTGTCTTTTTGATTTTAATTTCCCTAAGCTATAGGACCATAAGTGGAAGTGCCCTAGGTTCTGTTGCTTTGTTTTTTAGATGTTTCAGGAAACACCATACACTTCTCCCGAGTGTCTGTTGGCAATTTACATCCCGCCCATCAGCATAACAAGGCTCCCAGTTCTCCATGGCCTGTCCTGCCTTTCTGGATTTTACACTTTTTTCAGATGGCCTTTTTGACCGGGGGGAAGTGAGACTTCATTGTAGTGCAGATTTCCTTTGCAAGCTTGCTTGGTTGGCCAAAAAGGGCGTATGCGTTTTTTCCTGAATATATTCAGGAAAAAACGCATACGCCCTTTTTGGCCAAGTGCATCATTGTGGACGTTCTGCCTCTTTTCCTATGCTTTCAATGCAATTCCAGTCTACCTCCTGAAATCGGTTTCCTGCAATTCTGCCCCGTTTCAAGTCCTCTTGGCAGCCTTACTTCAGTCTATTTTTGGACGATAGCTGTCATTTATAACTCTGCAGGTTTGTGAATTACAGTGCCCCTGAGCTCCTTTCTTCAACTCGCTTTCTTGTGAGCAGGCCGCAACACCGCAGGATGGCTTCAGGCCCTAATCTGGTTCTGGCACGGCACGCTGAGCCTTTGGTTATTTCCTCCTCCTGTTGGGAAATGAGAGTTAAATTTGCCCGTCCAGACACCTCCAGCTAGCCTCTCGTTGGTTCTCGCTATTCCTGTTCATCTTCCGCAGAAATTGCAAACTGTGCCAAACAGGAGGTTAAAGGCGCTGACACTTCAAGTGGGGAGAGTGTTAGTAAAGCGTCTGGAATGTTACACCCGAGTACCAGGGTAGGAAAACTGAGACATATTTGAACACGTCTCCCGATCACATGGATGATCATACTCTGGGTTCCACATGCATGTTTTAGCTGAAGGAAGAATACCTAAAACCTGGGTAGTTGAAACCCGTGGAATGGGTACCATGCAATATGACTTCAAAGGGTCTTCATTTGCTCACCGAACCTCTCCAATCCTATCACTGCTGCGTTTATGCCCCTGTACACATGCTTGATTCTCTTTCGGAGACATAGCAATCTATAGGTTTTAAGATACTTACTAGTCAGGTACATTCTTAGGCGTTTAATATGCGGTGTTGAGTCCATTTCGTTGAGCAAGGAGTAGCTCTTGTCTATTCCATATTTGACTTAAGGAACTTTATCTGTGCTCATTTCAATCTCTGGTTTTATGCAGCACCCCAACTTACCGTTACCCTTAAGCAAGCATAAGTTGGTTTTCTAAATTTGAGACCCTGTTCTGTTCTGTAATTCAGTTCCTGTGTAGCCAAGTTTACATTCCGTGTATTACTGATATCTTATGATGTTTCTTTTTCTGTGTGACTTATTTCAGTTAGAATCATCATACCTGAATCCACTCATTGTGCTGCTAAGGGCCTGATGACACAGATTTCATTGCTGAGTGATATTGCTTTGTAAGTAAATACCACAACTTCTTTATCCATTTTTCACTTTCTGCGATGTTGAACTTGTACTGTAAACGAGGTTCTTGTAAACAGAGCCGTTCCAAACTTTGGGGTGGCTGTGTCTTTTTGATTTTAATTTCCCTAAGCTATAGGACCATAGGTGGAAGTGCCCTAGGTTCTGTTGCTTTGCTTTTTAGATGTTTCAGGAAACACCATACACTTCTCCCGAGTGGTTGTTGGCAATTTACATCCCGCCCATCAGCATAACAAGGCTCCCAGTTCTCCATGGCCTGTCCTGCCTTTCTGGATTTTACACTTTTTTCAGATGGCCCTTTTGACCGGGGGGAAGTGAGACTTCATTGTAGTGCAGATTTCCTTTGCAAGCTTGCTTGGTTGGCCAAAAAGGGCGTATGCGTTTTTTCCTGAATATATTCAGGAAAAAACGCATACGCCCTTTTTGGCCAAGTGCATCATTGTGGACGTTCTGCCTCTTTTCCTATGCTTTCAATGCAATTCCAGTCTACCTCCTGAAATCGGTTTCCTGCAATTCTGCCCCGCTTTCAAGTCCTCTTGGCAGCCTTACTTCAGTCTATTTTTGGACGATAGCTGTCATTTATAACTCTGCAGGTTTGTGAATTACAGTGCCCCTGAGCTCCTTTCTTCAACTAGCTTTCTTGTGACCTGGCCGCAACACCGCAGGATGGCTTCAGGCCCTAATCTGGTTCCGGCACGGCACCCTGAGCCTTTGGTTATTTCCTCTTCCTGGTGGGAAATGAGAGTTAAATTTGCCCGTCCAGACACCTCCAGCTAGCCTCTCATTGGTTCTCGCTATTCCTGTTCATCTTCCGCAGAAATTGCAAACTGGGCCAAACAGGAGGTTAAAGGCGCTGACTCTCCAAGTGGGGAGAGTGTTAGTAAAGCGTCTGGAATGTTGCACCCGAGTACCAGGGGAGGAAAACTGAGACATATTTGAACACATCTCCCATTCACATGGTTGCTCATACTTGGGTTCCACATGCATGTTTTAGCTGAAGGAAGAATACCTTAAAACTGGAGAGTTAAGACCCGTGTAATGGGTACCATGCAATATGACTTCAAAGGGTCTTCATTTGCTCACCAAACCTCTCCAATCCTATCACTGCTGCGTTTATGCCCCTGTACACATGCTTGATTCTCTTTCGGAGACATAGCAATCTATAGGTTTTAAGATACTTACTAGTCAGGTACATTCTTAGGCGTTTAATATGCGGTGTTGAGTCCATTTCGTTGAGCAAGGAGTAGCTCTTGTCTATTCCATATTTGACTTAAGGAACTTTATCTGTGCTCATTTCAATCTCTGGTTTTATGCAGCACCCCAACTCACCTTTACCCTTAAGCAAGCATAAGTTGGTTTTCTAAATTTGAGACCCTGTTCTGTTCTGTAATTCAGTTCCTATGTAGCCAAGTCTACATTCCGTGTATTACTGATATCTTATGATGTTTCTTTTTCTGTGTGACTTATTTCAGTTAGAATCATCATACCTGAATCCACTCATTGTGCTGCTAAGGGCCTGATGACACAGATTTCATTGCTGAGTGATATTGCTTTGTAAGTAAATACCACAACTTCTTTATCCATTTTTCACTTTCTGCGATGTTGAACTTGTACTGTAAACGAGGTTCTTGTAAACAGAGGCGTCCCAAACTTTGGGGTGGCTGTGTCTTTTTGATTTTAATTTCCCTAAGCTATAGGACCATAAGTGGCAGTGCCCTAGGCTCTGTTGCTTTGTTTTTTAGATGTTTCAGGAAACACCATACACTTCTCCCCAGTGTCTGTTGGCAATTTACATCCCGCCCATCAGCATAACAAGGCTCCCAGTTCTCCATGGCCTGTCCTGCCTTTCTGGATTTTACACTTTTTTCAGATGGCCCTTTTGACCGGGGGGAAGTGAGACTTCATTGTAGTGCAGATTTCCTTTGCAAGCTTGCTTGGTTGGCCAAAAAGGCCGTATGCGTTTTTTCCTGAATATATTCAGGAAAAAACGCATACGCCCTTTTTGCCCAAGTGCATCATTGTGGACGTTCTGCCTCTTTTCCTATGCTTTCAATGCAATTCCAGTCTACCTCCTGAAATCGGTTTCCTGCAATTCTGCCCCGCTTTCAAGTCCTCTTGGCAGCCTTACTTCAGTATATTTTTGGACGATAGCTGTCATTTATAACTCTGCAGGTTTGTGAATTACAGTGCCCCTGAGCTCCTTTCTTCAACTCGCTTTCTTGTGAGCAGGCCGCAACACCGCAGGATGACTTCAGGCCCTAATCTGGTTCCGGCACGGCACGCTGAGCCTTTGGTTAATTCCTCTTCCTGGTGGGAAATGAGAGGTAAATTTGCCCATCCAGACACCTCCAGCTAGTCTCTCATTGGTTCTCGCTATTCCTGTTCATCTTCCACAGAAATTGCAAACTGGGCCAAACAGGAGGTTAAAGGCGCTGACTATCCAAGTGGGGAGAGTGTTAGTAAAGCGTCTGGAATGTTGCACCCGAGTACCAGGGGAGGAAAATTGAGACATATTTGAACACGACTCCCGTTCACATGGTTGATCATACTCTAGGTTCCACATGCATGTTTTAGCTGAAGGAAGAATACCTTAAACCTGGAGAGTTGAGACCCGTGTAATGGGTACCATGCAATATGACTTCAAAGGGTCTTCATTTGCTCACCGAACCTCTCCAATCCTATCACTGCTGCGTTTATGCCCCTGTACACATGCTTGATTCTCTTTCGGAGACATAGCAATCCATAGCTTTTACGATACTTACTAGTCAGGTACATTCTTAGGCGTTTAATATGCGGTGTTGAGTCCATTTCGTTGAGCAAGGAGTAGCTCTTGTCTATTCCATATTTGGCTTAAGGAACTTTATCTGTGCTCATTTCAATCTCTGGTTTTATGCAGCACCCCAACTCACCTTTACCCTTAAGCAAGCATAAGTTGGTTTTCTAAATTTGAGACCCTGTTCTGTTCTGTAATTCAGTTCCTGTGTAGCCAAGTTTACATTCCGTGTATTACTGATATCTTATGATGTTTCTTTTTCTGTGTGACTTATTTCAGTTAGAATCATCATACCTGAATCCACTCATTGTGCTGCTAAGGGCCTGATGACACAGATTTCATTGCTGAGTGATATTGCTTTGTAAGTAAATACCACAACTTCTTTATCCATTTTTCACTTTCTGCGATGTTGAACTTGTACTGTAAACGAGGTTCTTGTAAACAGAGCCGTTCCAAACTTTGGGGTGGCTGTGTCTTTTTGATTTTAATTTCCCTAAGCTATAGGACCATAAGTGGAAGTGCCCTAGGTTCTGTTGCTTTGTTTTTTAGATGTTTCAGGAAACACCATACACTTCTCCCGAGTGGTTGTTGGCAATTTACATCCCGCCCATCAGCATAACAAGGCTCCCAGTTCTCCATGGCCTGTCCTGCCTTTCTGGATTTTACACTTTTTTCAGATGGCCCTTTTGACCGGGGGGAAGTGAGACTTCATTGTAGTGCAGATTTCCTTTGCAAGCTTGCTTGGTTGGCCAAAAAGGGCGTATGCGTTTTTTCCTGAATATATTCAGGAAAAAACGCATACGCCCTTTTTGGCCAAGTGCATCATTGTGGACGTTCTGCCTCTTTTCCTGTGCTTTCAATGCAATTCCAGTCTACCTCCTGAAATCGGTTTCCTGCAATTCTGCCCCGCTTTCAAGTCCTCTTGGCAGCCTTACTTCAGTATATTTTTGGACGATAGCTGTCATTTATAACTCTGCAGGTTTGTGAATTACAGTGCCCCTGAGCTCCTTTCTTCAACTCGCTTTCTTGGGACCTGGCTGCAACACCGCAGGATGGCTTCAGGCCCTAAACTGGTTCTGGCACGGCACGCTGAGCCTTTGGTTATTTCCTCCTCCTGGTGGGAAATGAGAGTTAAATTTGCCCGTCCAGACACCTCCAGCTAGCCTCTCATTGATTCTCACTATTCCTGTTCATCTTCCGCAGAAATTGCAAACTGTGCCAAACAGGAGGTTAAAGGCGCTGACTCTTCAAGTGGGGAGAGTGTTAGTAAAGCGTCTGGAATGTTGCACCCGAGTACCAGGGTAGGAAAACTGAGACATATTTGAACACGTCTCCCGATCACATGGTTGATCATACTCTGGGTTCCACATGCATGTTTTAGCTGAAGGAAGAATACCTTAAACCTGGAGAGTTGAAACCCGTGGAATGGGTACCATGCAATATGACTTCAAAGGGTCTTCATTTGCTCACCGAACCTCTCCAATCCTATCACTGCTGCGTTTATGCCCCTGTACACATGCTTGATTCTCTTTCGGAGACATAGCAATCCATAGGTTTTAAGATACTTACTAGTCAGGTACATTCTTAGGCGTTTAATATGCGGTGTTGAGTCCATTTCGTTGAGCAAGGAGTAGCTCTTGTCTATTCCATATTTGACTTAAGGAACTTTATCTGTGCTCATTTCAATCTCTGGTTTTATGCAGCACCCCAACTCACCTTTACCCTTAAGCAAGCATAAGTTGGTTTTCTAAATTTGAGACCCTGTTCTGTTCTGTAATTCAGTTCCTGTGTAGCCAAGTTTACATTCCGTGTATTACTGATATCTTATGATGTTTCTTTTTCTGTGTGACTTATTTCAGTTAGAATCATCATACCTGAATCCACTCATTGTGCTGCTAAGGGCCTGATGACACAGATTTCATTGCTGAGTGATATTGCTTTGTAAGTAAATACCACAACTTCTTTATCCATTTTTCACTTTCTGCGATGTTGAACTTGTACTGTAAACGAGGTTCTTGTAAACAGAGCCGTTCCAAATTTTGGGGTGGCTGTGTCTTTTTGATTTTAATTTCCCTAAGCTATAGGACCATAAGTGGAAGTGCCCTAGGCTCTGTTGCTTTGTTTTTTAGATGTTTCAGGAAACACCATACACTTCTCCCGAGTGTCTGTTGGCAATGTACATCCCGCCCATCAGCATAACAAGGCTCCCAGTTCTCCATGGCCTGTCCTGCCTTTCTGGATTTTACACTTTTTTCAGATGGCCCTTTTGACCGGGGGGAAGTGAGACTTCATTGTAGTGCAGATTTCCTTTGCAAGCTTGCTTGGTTGGCCAAAAAGGGCGTATGCGTTTTTTCCTGAATATATTCAGGAAAAAACGCATACGCCCTTTTTGGCCAAGTGCATCATTGTGGACGTTGTGCCTCTTTTCCTGTGCTTTCAATGCAATTCCAGTCTACCTCCTGAAATCGGTTTCCTGCAATTCTGCCCCGCTTTCAAGTCCTCTTGGCAGCCTTACTTCAGTATATTTTTGGACGATAGCTGTCATTTATAACTCTGCAGGTTTGTGAATTACAGTGCCCCTGAGCTCCTTTCTTCAACTCGCTTTCTTGTGAGCAGGCCGCAACACCGCAGGATGGCTTCAGGCCCTAATCTGGTTCTGGCACGGCACGCAGAGCCTTTGGTTATTTCCTCCTCCTGGTGGGAAATGAGAGTTAAATTTGCCCGTCCAGACACCTCCAGCTAGCCTCTCATTGGTTCTCGCTATTCCTGTTCATCTTCCGCAGAAATTGCAAACTGTGCCAAACAGGAGGTTAAAGGCGCTGACTCTTCAAGTGGGGAGAGTGTTAGTAAAGCGTCTGGAATGTTGCACCCGAGTACCAGGGGAGGAAAACTGAGACATATTTGAACACGTCTCCCGATCACATGGTTGATCATACTCTGGGTTCCACATGCATGTTTTAGCTGAAGGAAGAATACCTAAAACCTGGGTAGTTGAAACCCGTGGAATGGGTACCATGCAATATGACTTCAAAGGGTCTTCATTTGCTCTCCGAACCTCTACAATCCTATCACTGCTGCGTTTATGCCCCTGTACACATGCTTGATTCTCTTTCGGAGACATAGCAATCTATAGGTTTTAAGATACTTACTAGTCAGGTACATTCTTAGGCGTTTAATATGCGGTGTTGAGTCCATTTCGTTGAGCAAGGAGTAGCTCTTGTCTATTCCATATTTGGCTTAAGGAACTTTATCTGTGCTCATTTCAATCTCTGATTTTATGCAGCACCCCAACTTACCGTTACCCTTAAGCAAGCATAAGTTGGTTTTCTAAATTTGAGACCCTGTTCTGTTCTGTAATTCAGTTCCTGTGTAGCCAAGTTTACATTCCGTGTATTACTGATATCTTATGATGTTTCTTTTTCTGTGTGACTTATTTCAGTTAGAATCATCATACCTGAATCCACTCATTGTGCTGCTAAGGGCCTGATGACACAGATTTCATTGCTGAGTGATATTGCTTTGTAAGTAAATACCACAACTTCTTTATCCATTTTTCACTTTCTGCGATGTTGAACTTGTACTGTAAACGAGGTTCTTGTAAACAGAGGCGTCCCAAACTTTGGGGTGGCTGTGTCTTTTTGATTTTAATTTCCCTAAGCTATAGGACCATAAGTGGCAGTGCCCTAGGCTCTGTTGCTTTGTTTTTTAGATGTTTCAGGAAACACCATACACTTCTCCCCAGTGGGTGTTGGCAATTTACATCCCGCCCATCAGCATAACAAGGCTCCCAGTTCTCCATGGCCTGTCCTGCCTTTCTGGATTTTACACTTTTTTCAGATGGCCCTTTTGACCGGGGGGAAGTGAGACTTCATTGTAGTGCAGATTTCCTTTGCAAGCTTGCTTGGTTGGCCAAAAAGGGCGTATGCGTTTTTTCCTGAATATATTCAGGAAAAAACGCATACGCCCTTTTTGGCCAAGTGCATCATTGTGGACGTTCTGCCTCTTTTCCTATGCTTTCAATGCAATTCCAGTCTACCTCCTGAAATTGGTTTCCTGCAATTCTGCCCCGGTTTCAAGTCCTCTTGGCAGCCTTACTTCAGTCTATTTTTGGACGATAGCTGTCATTTATAACTCTGCAGGTTTGTGAATTACAGTGCCCCTGAGCTCCTTTCTTCAACTCGCTTTCTTGTGACCTGGCCGCAACACCGCAGGATGGCTTCAGGCCCTAATCTGGTTCCGGCACGGCACGCTGAGCCTTTGGTTAATTCCTCTTCCTGGTGGGAAATGAGAGTTAAATTTGCCCATCCAGACACCTCCAGCTAGTCTCTCATTGGTTCTCGCTATTCCTGTTCATCTTCCGCAGAAATTGCAAACTGGGCCAAACAGGAGGTTAAAGGCGCTGACTCTCCAAGTGGGGAGAGTGTTAGTAAAGCGTCTGGAATGTTGCACCCGAGTACCAGGGGAGGAAAATTGAGACATATTTGAACACGTCTCCCGTTCACATGGTTGATCATACTTGGGTTCCACATGCATGTTTTAGCTGAAGGAAGAATACCTTAAACCTGGGTAGTTGAAACCCGTGGAATGGGTACCATGCAATATGACTTCAAAGGGTCTTCATTTGCTCACCGAACCTCTCCAATCCTATCACTGCTGCGTTTATGCCCCTGTACACATGCTTGATTCTCTTTTGGAGACATAGCAATCCATAGCTTTTACGATACTTACTAGTCAGGTACATTCTTAGGCGTTTAATATGCGGTGTTGAGTCCATTTCGTTGAGCAAGGAGTAGCTCTTGTCTATTCCATATTTGGCTTAAGGAACTTTATCTGTGCTCATTTCAATCTCTGGTTTTATGCAGCACCCCAACTCACCTTTCCCCTTAAGCAAGCATAAGTTGGTTTTCTAAATTTGAGAATCTGTTCTGTTCTGTAATTCAGTTCCTGTGTAGCCAAGTTTACATTCCGTGTATTACTGATATCTTATGATGTTTCTTTTTCTGTGTGACTTATTTCAGTTAGAATCATCATACCTGAATCCACTCATTATGCTGCTACCGGCCTGATGACATAGATTTCATTGCTGAGTGATACTGCATTGTATGTAAGTACCACAAGTTCTTTATCCATTTTTCACTTTCTGTGATATTGAACTTGTACGGTAAACGAGGTTCTTGTAAACGGAGGCGTCCCAATCTTTGGGGTGGCTGTGTCTTTTTGATTTTAATTTCCCTAAGCTATAGGACCATAAGTGGAAGTGCCCTAGGCTCTGTTGCTTTGTTTTTTAGATGTTTCAGGAAACACCATACACTTCTCCGGAGTGTCTGTTGGCAATTTACATCCCGCCCATCAGCATAACAAGGCTCCCAGTTCTCCATGGCCTGTCCTGCCTTTCTGGATTTTACACATTTTTCAGATGACCCTTTTGACTGGGGAGAAGTGAGACTTCATTTTAGTGCAGATTTCCTTTGCAAGCTTGCTTGGTTGGCCAAAAAGGGCGTATGCGTTTTTTCCTGAATATATTCAGGAAAAAGCGCATACGCCCTTTTTGACCAAGTGCATCATTGTGGACGTTCTGCCTCTTTTCCTATGCTTTCAATGCAATTCCAGTCTACCTCCTGAAATCGGTTTCCTGCAATTCTGCCCCGCTTTCAAGTCCTCTTGGCAGCCTTATTTCAGTCTATTTTTGGACGATAGCTGTCATTTATAACTCTGCAGGTTTGTGAATTACAGTGCCCCTGAGCTCCTTTCTTCAACTCGCTTTCTTGTGACCTGGCCGCAACACCACAGGATGGCTTCAGGCCCTAATCTGGTTCCGGTACGGCACGCTGAGCCTTTGGTTATTTCCTCTTCCTGGTGGGAAATGAGAGTTAAATTTGCCCGTCCAGACACCTCCAGCTAGTCTCTCATTGGTTCTCGCTATTCCTGTTCATCTTCCGCAGAAATTGCAAACTGGGCCAAACAGGAGGTTAAAGGCGCTGACTCTCCAAGTGGGGAGAGTGTTAGTAAAGCGTCTGGAATGTTGCACCCGAGTATCAGGGGAGGAAAACTGAGACATATTTGAACACGTCTCCCGTTCACATGGTTGATCATATTTGGGTTCCACATGCATGTTTTAGCTGAAGGAAGAATACCTTAAACCTGGGTAGTTGAAACCCGTGGAATGGGTACCATGCAATATGACTTCAAAGGGTCTTCATTTGCTCACCGAACCTCTCCAATCCTATCACTGCTGCGTTTATGCCCCTGTACACATGCTTGATTCTCTTTCGGAGACATAGCAATCCATAGGTTTTAAGATACTTACTAGTCAGGTACATTCTTAGGCGTTTAATATGGGGTGCTGAGTCCATTTCGTTGAGCAAGGAGTAGCTCTTGTCTATTCCATATTTGGCTTAAGGAACTTTTATCTGTGCTCATTTCAATCTCTGGTTTTATGCAGCACCCCAACTCACCTTTCCCCTTAAGCAAGCACGAGTTGGTCTTCTAAATTTGAGACCCTGTTCTATTTTGGAATGCAGTTCCTGTGTAGCCAAGTTTACATTCCATGTATTAGTGATATCTTATGATGTTTCTTTTTCTGTGTGACTTATTTCAGTTAGAATCATCGTACCTGAATCCACTCATTATGCTGCTACGGGCCTGATGACATAGATTTCATTGCTGAGTGATACTGCATTGTACGTAAGTACCACAAGTTCTTTATCCATTTTTCACTTTCTGTGATATTGAACTTGTACGGTAAACGAGGTTCTTGTAAACAGAGCCGTTCCAAACTTTGGGCTGGCTGTGTCTTTTTGATTTTAATTTCCCTAAGCTATAGGACCATAAGTGGAAGTGCCCTAGGCTCTGTTGCTTTGTTTTTTAGATGTTTCAGGAAACACCATACACTTCTCCAGAGTGTCTGTTGGCAATTTACATCCCGCCCATCAGCAAAACAAGGCTCCCAGTTCTCCATGGCCTGTCCTGCCTTTCTGGATTTTACACTTTTTTCAGATGGCCCTTTTGACCGGGGAGAAGTGAGACTTCATTGTAGTGCAGATTTCCTTTGCAAGTTTGCTTGGTTGGCCAAAAAGGGCGTATGCGTTTTTTCCTGAATATATTCAGGAAAAAACGCATACGCCCTTTTTGGCCAAGTGCATCATTGTGGACGTTCTGCCTCTTTTCCTATGCTTTCAATGCAATTCCAGTCTACCTCCTGAAATCGGTTTCCTGCAATTCTGCCCCACTTTCAAGTCCTCTTGGCAGCCTTACTTCAGTCTATTTTTGGACGATAGCTGTCATTTATAACTCTGCAGGTTTGTGAATTACAGTGCCCCTGAGCTCCTTTCTTCAACTCGCTTTCTTGTGACCTGGCCGCAACACCGCAGGATGTCTACAGGCCCTAATCTGGTTCTGGCACGGCACGCTGAGCCTTTGGTTAATTCCTCTTCCTGGTGGGAAATGAGAGTTAAATTTGCCCATCCAGACACCTCCAGCTAGTCTCTCATTGGTTCTCGCTATTCCTGTTCATCTTCCACAGAAATTGCAAACTGGGCCAAACAGGAGGTTAAAGGGACTGACTCTCCAAGTGGGGAGAGTGTTAGTAAAGCGTCTGGAATGTTGCACCCGAGTACCAGGGTACGAAAACTGAGACATATTTGAACACGTCTCCCGATCACATGGTTGATCATACTCTAGGTTCCACATGCATGTTTTAGCTGAAGGAAGAATACCTTAAACCTGGGTAGTTGAAACCCGTGGAATGGGTACCATGCAATATGACTTCAAAGGGTCTTCATTTGCTCACAAACCTCTCCAATCCTATCACTGCTGCGTTTATGCCCCTGTACACATGCTTGATTCTCTTTCGGAGACATAGCAATCCATAGGTTTTAAGATACTTACTAGTCAGGTACATTCTTAGGCGTTTAATATGGGGTGTTGAGTCCATTTCGTTGAGCAAGGAGTAGCTCTTGTCTATTCCATATTTGGCTTAAGGAACTTTATCTGTTCTCATTTCAATCTCTGGTTTTATGCAGCACCCCAACTCACCTTTCCCCTTAAGCAAGCATGAGTTGGTCTTCTAAATTTGAGACCCTGTTCTGTTTTGGAATGCAGTTCCTGTGTAGCCAAGTTTCCATTCCGTGTATTAGTGATATCTTATGATGTTTCTTTTTCTGTGTGACTTATTTCAGTTAGAATCATCATACCTGAATCCACTCATTATGCTGCTACGGGCCTGATGACATAGATTTCATTGCTGAGTGATACGGCATTGTACGTAAGTACCACAAGTTCTTTATCCATTTTTCACTTTCTGTGATATTGAACTTGTACGGTAAACGAGGTTCTTGTAAACGGAGGCGTCCCAAACTTTGGGGTGGCTGTGTCTTTTTTATTTTAATTTCCCTAAGCTATAGGACCATAAGTGGAAGTGCCCTAGGCTCTGTTGCTTTGTTTTTTAGATGTTTCAGGAAACACCATACACTTCTCCCTAGTGTCTGTTGGCAATTTACATCCCGCCCATCAGCATAACAAGGCTCCCAGTTCTCCATGGCCTGTCCTGCCTTTCTGGATTTTACACTTTTTTCAGATGGCCCTTTTGACCGGGGAGAAGTGAGACTTCATTGTAGTGCAGATTTCCTTTGCAAGTTTGCTTGGTTGGCCAAAAAGGGCGTATGCGTTTTTTCCTGAATATATTCAGGAAAAAACGCATACGCCCTTTTTGGCCAAGTGCATCATTGTGGACGTTCTGCCTCTTTTCCTATGCTTTCAATGCAATTCCAGTCTACCTCCTGAAATCGGTTTCCTGCAATTCTGCCCCGCTTTCAAGTCCTCTTGGCAGCCTTACTTCAGTCTATTTTTGGACGATAGCTGTCATTTATAACTCTGCAGGTTTGTGAATTACAGTGCCCCTGAGCTCCTTTCTTCAACTCGCTTTCTTGTGACCTGGCCACAACACCACAGGATGTCTTCAGGCTCTAATCTGGTTCTGGCACGGCACGCTGAGCCTTTGGTTAATTCCTCTTCCTGGTGGGAAATGAGAGTTAAATTTGCCCATCCAGACACCTCCAGCTAGTCTCTCATTGGTTCTCGCTATTCCTGTTCATCTTCCACAGAAATTGCAAACTGGGCCAAACAGGAGGTTAAAGGGACTGACTCTCCAAGTGGGGAGAGTGTTAGTAAAGCGTCTGGAATGTTGCACCCGAGTACCAGGGTACGAAAACTGAGACATATTTGAACACGTCTCCCGATCACATGGTTGATCATACTCTAGGTTCCACATGCATGTTTTAGCTGAAGGAAGAATACCTTAAACCTGGGTAGCTGAAACCCGTGGAATGGGTACCATGCAATATGACTTCAAAGGGTCTTCATTTGCTCACCGAACCTCTCCAATCCTATCACTGCTGCGTTTATGCCCCTGTACACATGCTTGATTCTCTTTCGGAGACATAGCAATCCATAGGTTTTAAGATACTTACTAGTCAGGTACATTCTTAGGCGTTTAATATGCGGTGTTGAGTCCATTTCGTTGAGCAAGGAGTAGCTCTTGTCTATTCCATATTTGGCTTAAGGAACTTTATCTGTGCTCATTTCAATCTCTGGTTTTATGCAGCACCCCAACTCACCTTTCCCCTTAAGCAAGCATAAGTTGGTTTTCTAAATTTGAGAACCTGTTCTGTTCTGTAATTCAGTTCCTGTGTAGCCAAGTTTCCATTCCGTGTATTACTGATATCTTATGATGTTTCTTTTTCTGTGTGACTTATTTCAGTTAGAATCATCATACCTGAATCCACTCATTGTGCTGCTAAGGGCCTGATGACATAGATTTCATTGCTGAGTGCTATTGCTTTGTAAGTAAATACCACAACTTCTTTATCCATTTTTCACTTTCTGCGATGTTGAACTTGTACTGTAAACGAGGTTCTTGTAAACAGAGCCGTTCCAAACTTTAGGGTTGCTGTGTCTTTTTGATTTTAATTTCCCTAAGCTATAGGGTCATAAGTGGAAGTGCCCTAGGTTCTGTTGCTTTGTTTTTTAGATGTTTCAGGAAACACCATACACTTCTCCCGAGAGGTTGTTGGCAATTTACATCCCGCCCATCAGCATAACAAGGCTCCCAGTTCTCCATGGCCTGTCCTGCCTTTCTGGATTTTACACTTTTTTCAGATGGCCCTTTTGACCGGGGGGAAGTGAGACTTCATTGTAGTGCAGATTTCCTTTGCAAGCTTGCTTGGTTGGCCAAAAAGGGCGTATGCGTTTTTTCCTGAATATATTTAGGAAAAAACGCATATGCCCTTTTTGGCCAAGTGCATCATTGTGGACGTTCTGCCTCTTTTCCTATGCTTTCAATGCAATTCCAGTCTACCTCCTGAAATCGGTTTCCTGCAATTCTGCCCCGCTTTCAAGTCCTCTTGGCAGCATTACTTCAGTATATTTTTGGACGATAGCTGTCATTTATAACTCTGCAGGTTTGTGAATTACAGTGCCCCTGAACTCCTTTCTTCAACTCGCTTTCTTTTGAGCTGGCCGCAACACCGCAGGATGGCTTCAGGCCCTAATCTGGTTCCGGTACGGCACGCTGAGCCTTTGGTTATTTCCTCTTCCTGGTGGGAAATGAGAGTTAAATTTGCCCGTCCAGACACCTCCAGCTAGCGTCTCATTGGTTGTCGCTATTCCTGTTCATCTTCCGCAGAAATTGCAAACTGGGCCAAACAGGAGTTTAAAGGGACTGACTCTCCAAGTGGGGAGAGTGTTAGTAAAGCGTCTGGAATGTTGCACCCGCGTACCAGGGGAGGAAAACTGAGACATATTTGAACACGTCTCCCGTTCACATGGTTGATCATACTCTGGGTTCCACATGCATGTTTTAGCTGAAGGAAGAATACCTAAAACCTGGGTAATTGAAACCCGTGGAATGGGTACCATGCTATATGACTTCAAAGGGTCTTCATTTGCTCACCGAACCTCTCCAATCCTATCACTGCTGCGTTTATGCCCCTGTACACACGCTTGATTCTCTTTTGGAGACATAGCAATCCATAGGTTTTAAGATACTAGTCAGGTACATTATTAGGCGTTTAATATGGGGTTTTGAGTCCATTTCGTTGAGCAAGGAGTAGCTCTTGTCTATTCCATATTTGGCTTAAGGAACTTTATCTGTGCTCATTTCAATCTCTGGTTTTATGCAGCACCCCAACTCACCTTTCCCCTTAAGCAAGCATAAGTTGGTTTTCTAAATTTGAGACCCTCTTCTGTTTTGGAATGCAGTTCCTGTGTAGCCAAGTTTACATTCCGTGTATTAGTGATATCTTATGATGTTTCTTTTTCTGTGTGACTTATTTCAGTTAGAATCATCGTACCTGAATCCACTCATTATGCTGCTACGGGCCTGATGACATAGATTTCATTGCTGAGTGATACTGCATTGTACGTAAGTACCACAAGTTCTTTATCCATTTTTCACTTTCTGTGATATTGAACTTGTACGGTAAACGAGGTTCTTGTAAACGGAGGCTTCCCAAACTTTGGGGTGGCTGTGTCTTTTTGATTTTAATTTCCCTAAGCTATAGGACCATAAGTAGAAGTGCCCTAGGCTCTGTTGCTTTGTTTTTTAGATGTTTCAGGAAACACAATACACTTCTCCTGAGTGTCTGTTGGCAATTTACATCCCGCCCATCAGCATAACAAGGCTCCCAGTTCTCCATGGCCTGTCCTGCCTTTCTGGATTTTACACTTTTTTCAGATGGCCCTTTTGACCGGGGAGAAGTGAGACTTCATTGTAGTGCAGATTTCCTTTGCAAGTTTGCTTGGTTGGCCAAAAAGGGCGTATGCGTTTTTTCCTGAATATATTCAGGAAAAAACACATACGCCCTTTTTGGCCAAGTGCATCATTGTGGACGTTCTGCCTCTTTTCCTATGCTTTCAATGCAATTCCAGTCTACCTCCTGAAATCGGTTTCCTGCAATTCTGCCCCGCTTTCAAGTCCTCTTGGCAGCCTTACTTCAGTCTATTTTTGGACGATAGCTGTCATTTATAACTCTGCAGGTTTGTGAATTACAGTGCCCCTGAGCTCCTTTCTTCAACTCGCTTTCTTGGGACCTGGCCGCAACACCGCAGGATGTCTTCAGGCCCTAATCTGGTTCTGGCACGGCACGCTGAGCCTTTGGTTAATTCCTCTTCCTGGTGGGAAATGAGAGTTAAAGTTGCCCATCCAGACACCTCCAGCTAGTCTCTCATTGGTTCTCGCTATTCCTGTTCATCTTCCACAGAAATTGCAAACTGGGCCAAACAGGAGGTTAAAGGGACTGACTCTCCAAGTGGGGAGAGTGTTAGTAAAGCGTCTGGAATGTTGCACCCGAGTACCAGGGTACGAAAACTGAGACATATTTGAACACGTCTCCCGATCACATGGTTGATCATACTCTAGGTTCCACATGCATGTTTTAGCTGAAGGAAGAATACCTTAAACCTGGGTAGTTGAAACCCGTGGAATGGGTACCATGCAATATGACTTCAAAGGGTCTTCATTTGCTCACGAACCTCTCCAATCCTATCACTGCTGCGTTTATGCCCCTGTACACATGCTTGATTCTCTTTCGAAGACATAACAATCCATAGGTTTTAAGATACTTACTAGTCAGGTACATTCTTAGGCGTTTAATATGCGGTGTTGAGTCCATCTCGTTGAGCAAGGAGTAGCTCTTGTCTATTCCATATTTGGCTTAAGGAACTTTATCTGTGCTCATTTCGATCTCTGGTTTTATGCAGCACCCCAACTCACCTTTCCCCTTAAGCAAGCATAAGTTGGTTTTCTAAATTTGAGACCCTGTTCTGTTCTGTAATTCAGTTCCTGTGTAGCCAAGTTTCCATTCCGTGTATTACTGATATCTTATGATGTTTCTTTTTCTGTGTGACTTATTTCAGTTAGAATCATCATACCTGAATCCACTCATTGTGCTGCTAAGGGCCTGATGACACAGATTTCATTGCTGAGTGATATTGCTTTGTAAGTAAATACCACAACTTCTTTATCCATTTTTCACTTTCTGCGATGTTGAACTTGTACTGTAAACGAGGTTCTTGTAAACAGAGCCGTTCCAAACTTTAGGGTGGCTGTGTCTTTTTGATTTTAATTTCCCTAAGCTATAGGGCCATAAGTGGAAGTGCCCTAGGTTCTGTTGCTTTGTTTTTTAGATGTTTCAGGAAACACCATACACTTCTCCCGAGTGGTTGTTGGCAATTTACATCCCGCCCATCAGCATAACAAGGCTCCCAGTTCTCCATGGCCTGTCCTGCCTTTCTGGATTTTACACTTTTTTCAGATGGCCCTTTTGACCGGGGGGAAGTGAGACTTCATTGTAGTGCAGATTTCCTTTGCAAGCTTGCTTGGTTGGCCAAAAAGGGCGTATGCGTTTTTTCCTGAATATATTCAGGAAAAAACGCATACGCCCTTTTTGGCCAAGTGCATCATTGTGGACGTTCTGCCTCTTTTCCTATGCTTTCAATGCAATTCCAGTCTACCTCCTGAAATCGGTATCCTGCAATTCTGCCCCGCTTTCAAGTCCTCTTGGCAGCCTTACTTCAGTCTATTTTTGGACGATAGCTGTCATTTATAACTCTGCAGGTTTGTGAATTACAGTGCCCCTGAGCTCCTTTCTTCAACTCGCTTTCTTGGGACCTGGCCGCAACACCACAGGATGGCTTCAGGCCCTAATCTGGTTCTGGCACGGCACGCTGAGCCTTTGGTTATTTCCTCTTCCTGGTGGGAAATGAGAGTTAAATTTGCCCGTCCAGACACCTCCAGCTAGTCTCTCATTGGTTCTCGCTATTCCTGTTCATCTTCCGCAGAAATTGCAAACTGGGCCAAACAGGAGGTTAAAGGCGCTGACTCTCCAAGTGGGGAGAGTGTTAGTAAAGCGTCTGGAATGTTGCACCCGAGTACCAGGGGAGGAAAACTGAGACATATTTGAACACGTCTCCAGTTCACATGGTTGATCATACTTGGGTTCCACATGCATGTTTTAGCTGAAGGAAGAATACCTTAAACCTGGAGAGTTGAGACCCGTGTAATGGGTACCATGCAATATGACTTCAAAGGGTCTTCATTTGCTCACCGAACCTCTCCAATCCTATCACTGCTGCGTTTATGCCCCTGTACACATGCTTGATTCTCTTTCGGAGACATAGCAATCCATAGCTTTTACGATACTTACTAGTCAGGTACATTCTTAGGCGTTTAATATGCGGTGTTGAGTCCATTTCGTTGAGCAAGGAGTAGCTCTTGTCTATTCCATATTTGACTTAAGGAACTTTATCTGTGCTCATTTCAATCTCTGGTTTTATGCAGCACCCCAACTCACCTTTACCCTTAAGCAAGCATAAGTTGGTTTTCTAAATTTGAGACCCTGTTCTGTTCTGTAATTCAGTTCCTGTGTAGCCAAGTTTACATTCCGTGTATTACTGATATCTTATGATGTTTCTTTTTCTGTGTGACTTATTTCAGTTAGAATCATCATACCTGAATCCACTCATTGTGCTGCTAAGGGCCTGATGACATAGATTTCATTGCTGAGTGATATTGCTTTGTAAGTAAATACCACAACTTCTTTATCCATTTTTCACTTTCTGCGATGTTGAACTTGTACTGTAAACGAGGTTCTTGTAAACAGAGGCGTCCCAAATTTTGGGGTGGCTGTGTCTTTTTGATTTTAATTTCCCTAAGCTATAGGACCATAAGTGGCAGTGCCCTTGGCTCTGTTGCTTTGTTTTTTAGATGTTTCAGGAAACACCATACACTTCTCCCGAGTGTCTGTTGGCAATTTACATCCCGCCCATCAGCATAACAAGGCTCCCAGTTCTCCATGGCCTGTCCTGCCTTTCTGGATTTTACACTTTTTTCAGATGGCCCTTTTGACCGGGGGGAAGTGAGACTTCATTGTAGTGCAGATTTCCTTTGCAAGCTTGCTTGGTTGGCCAAAAAGGGCGTATGCGTTTTTTCCTGAATATATTCAGGAAAAAACGCATACGCCCTTTTTGGCCAAGTGCATCATTGTGGACGTTCTGCCTCTTTTCCTATGCTTTCAATGCAATTCCAGTCTACCTCCTGAAATCGGTTTCCTGCAATTCTGCCCCGCTTTCAAGTCCTCTTGGCAGCCTTACTTCAGTCTATTTTTGGACGATAGCTGTCATTTATAACTCTGCAGGTTTGTGAATTACAGTGCCCCTGAGCTCCTTTCTTCAACTCGCTTTCTTTTGAGCTGGCCGCAACACCGCAGGATGTCTTCAGGCCGTAATCTGGTTCCGGCACGGCACGCTGAGCCTTTGGTTAATTCCTCTTCCTGGTGGGAAATGAGAGTTAAATTTGCCCGTCCAGACACCTCCAGCTAGCCTCTCATTGGTTCTCGCTATTTCTGTTCATCTTCCGCAGAAATTGCAAACTGGGCCAAAAAGGAGGTTAAAGGGACTGACTCTCCAAGTCGGGAGAGTGTTAGTAAAGCGTCTGGAATGTTGCACCCGAGTACCAGGGTACGAAAACTGAGACATATTTGAACACGTCTCCCGATCACATGGTTGATCATACTCTAGGTTCCACATGCATGTTTTAGCTGAAGGAAGAATACCTTAAACCTGGGTAGTTGAAACCCGTGGAACGGGTACCATGCAATATGACTTCAAAGGGTCTTCATTTGCTCACCGAACCTCTCCAATCCTATCACTGCTGTGTTTATGCCCCTGTACACAGGCTTGATTCTCTTTTGGAGACATAGCAATCCATAGGTTTTACGATACTTACTAGTCAGGTACATTCTTAGGCGTTTAATATGGGGTGTTGTGTCCATTTCGTTGAGCAAGGAGTAGCTCTTGTCTATTCCATATTTGACTTAAGGAACTTTATCTGTGCTCATTTCAATCTCTGGTTTTATGCAGCACCCCAACTCACCTTTACCCTTAAGCAAGCATAAGTTGGTTTTCTAAATTTGAGACCCTGTTCTGTTCTGTAATTCAGTTCCTGTGTAGCCAAGTTTACATTCCGTGTATTACTGATATCTTATGATGTTTCTTTTTCTGTGTGACTTATTTCAGTTAGAATCATCATACCTGAATCCACTCATTATGCTGCTACGGGCCTGATGACATAGATTTCATTGCTGAGTGATACTGCATTGTACGTAAGTACCACAAGTTCTTTATCCATTTTTCACTTTCTGTGATATAGAACTTGTACGGTAAACGAGGTTCTTGTAAACGGAGGCGTCCCAAACTTTGGGGTGGCTGTGTCTTTTTGATTTTAATTTCCCTAAGCTATAGGACCATAAGTAGAAGTGCCCTAGGTTCTGTTGCTTTGTTTTTTAGATGTTTCAGGAAACACCATACACTTCTCCCGAGTGGTTGTTGGCAATTTACATCCCGCCCATCAGCATAACAAGGCTCCCAGTTCTCCATGGCCTGTCCTGCCTTTCTGGATTTTACACTTTTTTCAGATGGCCCTTTTGACCGGGGGGAAGTGAGACTTCATTGTAGTGCAGATTTCCTTTGCAAGCTTGCTTGGTTGGCCAAAAAGGGCGTATGCGTTTTTTCCTGAATATATTTAGGAAAAAACGCATATGCCCTTTGTGTCCAAGTGCATCATTGTGGACGTTCTGCCTCTTTTCCTATGCTTTCAATGCAATTCCAGTCTACCTCCTGAAATCGGTTTCTTGCAATTCTGCCCCGCTTTCAAGTCCTCTTGGCAGCATTACTTCAGTATATTTTTGGACGATAGCTGTCATTTATAACTCTGCAGGTTTGTGAATTACAGTGCCCCTGAGCTCCTTTCTTCAACTCGCTTTCTTGTGAGCTGGCCGCAACACCGCAGGATGGCTTCAGGCCCTAATCTGGTTCCGGTACGGCACGCTGAGCCTTTGGTTATTTCCTCTTCCTGGTGGGAAATGAGAGTTAAATTTGCCCGTCCAGACACCTCCAGCTAGCCTCTCATTGGTTGTCGCTATTCCTGTTCATCTTCCGCAGAAATTGCAAACTGGGCCAAACAGGAGTTTAAAGGGACTGACTCTCCAAGTGGGGAGAGTGTTAGTAAAGCGTCTGGAATGTTGCACCCGAGTACCAGGGGAGGAAAACTGAGACATATTTGAACACGTCTCCCGTTCACATGGTTGATCATACTCTGGGTTCCACATGCATGTTTTAGCTGAAGGAAGAATACCTAAAACCTGGGGAGTTGAAACCCGTGGAATGGGTACCATGCTATATGACTTCAAAGGGTCTTCATTTGCTCACCGAACCTCTCTAATCCTATCACTGCTGCGTTTATGCCCCTGTACACACGCTTGATTCTCTTTTGGAGACATAGCAATCCATAGGTTTTAAGATACTAGTCAGGTACATTCTTAGGCGTTTAATATGGGGTTTTGAGTCCATTTCGTTGAGCAAGGAGTAGCTCTTGTCTATTCCATATTTGGCTTAAGGAACTTTATCTGTGCTCATTTCAATCTCTGGTTTTATGCAGCACCCCAACTCACCTTTCCCCTTAAGTAAGCATAAGTTGGTTTTCTAAATTTGAGACCCTCTTCTGTTTTGGAATGCAGTTCCTGTGTAGCCAAGTTTACATTCCGTGTATTAGTGATATCTTATGATGTTTCTTTTTCTGTGTGATTTATTTCAGTTAGAATCATCGTACCTGAATCCACTCATTATGCTGCTACGGGCCTGATGACATAGATTTCATTGCTGAGTGATACTGCATTGTACGTAAGTACCACAAGTTCTTTATCCATTTTTCACTTTCTGTGATATAGAACTTGTACGGTAAAGGAGGTTCTTGTAAACGGAGGCGTCCCAAACTTTGGGGTGGCTGTGTCTTTTTGATTTTAATTTCCCTAAGCTATAGGACCATAAGTAGAAGTGCCCTAGGCTCTGTTGCTTTGTTTTTTAGATGTTTCAGGAAACACAATACACTTCTCCTGAGTGTCTGTTGGCAATTTACATCCCGCCCATCAGCATAACAAGGCTCCCAGTTCTCCATGGCCTGTCCTGCCTTTCTGGATTTTACACTTTTTTCAGATGGCCCTTTTGACCGGGGAGAAGTGAGACTTCATTGTAGTGCAGATTTCCTTTGCAAGTTTGCTTGGTTGACCAAAAAGGGCGTATGCGTTTTTTCCTGAATATATTCAGGAAAAAACGCATACGCCCTTTTTGGCCAAGTGCATCATTGTGGACGTTCTGCCTCTTTTCCTATGCTTTCAATGCAATTCCAGTCTACCTCCTGAAATCGGTTTCCTGCAATTCTGCCCCGCTTTCAAGTCCTCTTGGCAGCCTTACTTCAGTCTATTTTTGGACGATAGCTGTCATTTATAACTCTGCAGGTTTGTGAATTACAGTGCCCCTGAGCTCCTTTCTTCAACTCGCTTTCTTGGGACCTGGCCGCAACACCGCAGGATGTCTTCAGGCCCTAATCTGGTTCTGGCACGGCACGCTGAGCCTTTGGTTAATTCCTCTTCCTGGTGGGAAATGAGAGTTAAATTTGCCCATCCAGACACCTCCAGCTAGCCTCTCATTGGTTCTCGCTATTCCTGTTCATCTTCCGCAGAAATTGCAAACTGGGCCAAACAGGAGTTTAAAGGGACTGACTCTCCAAGTGGGGAGAGTGTTAGTAAAGCGTCTGGAATGTTGCACCCGAGTACCAGGGGAGGAAAACTGAGACATATTTGAACACGTCTCCCGTTCACATGGTTGATCATACTCTGTGTTCCACATGCATGTTTTAGCTGAAGGAAGAATACCTAAAACCTGGGTAGTTGAAACCCGTGGAATGGGTACCATGCTATATGACTTCAAAGGGTCTTCATTTGCTCACCAAACCTCTCCAATCCTAACACTGCTGTGTTTATGCCCCTGTACACACGCTTGATTCTCTTTTGGAGACATAGCAATCCATAGGTTTTAAGATACTTACTAGTCAGGTACATTCTTAGGCGTTTAATATGCGGTGTTGAGTCCATTTCGTTGAGCAAGGAGTAGCTCTTGTCTATTCCATATTTGACTTAAGGAACTTTATCTGTGCTCATTTCGATCTCTGGTTTTATGCAGCACCCCAACTCACCTTTCCCCTTAAGCAAGCAGAAGTTGGTTTTCTAAATTTGAGACCCTATTCTGTTCTGTAATTCAGTTCCTGTGTAGCCAAGTTTACATTCCGTGTATTAGTGATATCTTATGATGTTTCTTTTTCTGTGTGACTTATTTCAGTTAGAAACATCGTACCTGAATCCACTCATTATGCTGCTACGGGCCTGATGACAAAGATTTCATTGCTGTGTGATACTGCATTGTACGTAAGTACCACAACTTCTTTATCCATTTTTCACATTCTGCGATATTGAACTTTTACAGTAAACGAGGTTCTTGTAAACAGAGGCGTCCCAAACTTTTGGGTGGCTGTGTCTTTTTGATTTTAATTTCCCTAAGCTATAGGACCATAAGTGGAAGTGCCCTAGGCTCTGTTGCTTTGTTTTTTAGATGTTTCAGGAAACACCATACACTTCTCATGAGTGTCTGTTGACAATTTACATCCCGACCATCAGCATAACAAGGCTCCCAGTTCTCCATGGCCTGTCCTGCCTTTCTGGATTTTACACCTTTTTCAGAAGGCCCTTTTGACCTGGAGGAAGTGAGACTTCTTTGTAGTGCAGATTTCCTTTGCAAGCTTGCTTGGTTGGCCAAAAAGTGCGTATGCGTTTTTTCCTGAATATATTCAGGAAAAAACGCATACGCCCTTTTTGGCCAAGTGCATCATTGTGGACGTTCTGCCTCTTTTCCTATGCTTTCAATGCAATTCCAGTCTACCTCCTGAAATCGGTTTCCTGCAATTCTGCCCCGCTTTCAAGTCCTCTTGGCAGCCTTACTTCAGTCTATTTTTGGACGATAGCTGTCATTTATAACTCTGCAGGTTTGTGAATTACAGTGCCCCTGAGCTCCTTTCTTCAACTCGCTTTCTTTTGAGCTGGCCGCAACACCGCAGGATGGCTTCAGGCCCTAATCTGGTTCCGGCACGGCACGCTGAGTCTTTGGTTAATTCCACTTCCTGGTGGGAAATGAGAGTTAAATTTGCCCGTCCAGACACCTCCAGCTAGCCTCTCATTGGTTCTCGCTATTCCTGTTCATCTTCCGCAGAAATTGCAAACTGGGCCAAACAGGAGGTTAAAGGGACTGACTCTCCAAGTCGGGAGAGTGTTAGTAAAGTGTCTGGAATGTTGCACCCGAGTACCAGGGTACGAAAACTGAGACATATTTGAACACGTCTCCCGATCACATGGTTGATCATACTCTAGGTTCCACATGCATGTTTTAGCTGAAGGAAGAATACCTTAAACCTGGGTAGTTGAAACCCGTGGAATGGGTACCATGCAATATGACTTCAAAGGGTCTTCATTTGCTCACCGAACCTCTCCAATCCTATCACTGCTGCGTTTATGCCCCTGTACACACGCTTGATTCTCTTTCGGAGACATAGCAATCCATAGGTTTTAAGATACTTACTAGTCAGGTACATTCTTAGGCGTTTAATATGCGGTGTTGAGTCCATTTCGTTGAGCAAGGAGTAGCTCTTGTCTATTCCATATTTGACTTAAGGAACTTTATCTGTGCTCATTTCAATCTCTGGTTTTATGCAGCACCCCAACTCACCTTTACCCTTAAGCAAGAATAAGTTGGTTTTCTAAATTTGAGACCCTGTTCTGTTCTGTAATTCAGTTCCTGTGTAGCCAAGTTTACATTCCATGTATTACTGATATCTTATGATGTTTCTTTTTCTGTGTGACTTATTTCAGTTAGAATCATCATACCTGAATCCACTCATTGTGCTTCTAAGGGCCTGATGACACAGATTTCATTGCTGAGTGATATTGCTTTGTAAGTAAATACCACAACTTCTTTATCCATTTTTCACTTTCTGCGATGTTGAACTTGTACTGTAAAGGAGGTTCTTGTAAACAGAGCCATTCCAAACTTTGGGGTGGCTGTGTCTTTTTGATTTTAATTTCCCTAAGCTATAGGACCATAAGTGGAAGTGCCCTAGGTTCTGTTGCTTTGTTTTTTAGATGTTTCAGGAAACACCATACACTTCTCCCGAGTGTCTGTTGGCAATTTACATCCCGCCCATCAGCATAACAAGGCTCCCAGTTCTCCATGGCCTGTCCTGCCTTTCTGGATTTTACACTTTTTTCAGATGGCCCTTTTGACCGGGGGGAAGTGAGACTTCATTGTAGTGCAGATTTCCTTTGCAAGCTTGCTTGGTTGGCCAAAAAGGGCGTATGCGTTTTTTCCTGAATATATTCAGGAAAAAACGCATACGCCCTTTTTGGCCAAGTGCATCATTGTGGACGTTCTGCCTCTTTTCCTATGCTTTCAATGCAATTCCAGTCTACCTCCTGAAATCGGTTTCCTGCAATTCTGCCCCGCTTTCAAGTCCTCTTGGCAGCCTTACTTCAGTCTATTTTTGGACGATAGCTGTCATTTATAACTCTGCAGGTTTGTGAATTACAGTGCCCCTGAGCTCCTTTCTTCAACTCGCTTTCTTGTGACCTGGCCGCAACACCGCAGGATGGCTTCAGGCCCTAATCTGGTTCCGGCACGGCACGCTGAGCCTTTGGTTATTTCCTCTTCCTGGTGGGAAATGAGAGTTAAATTTGCCCGTCCAGACACCTCCAGCTAGCCTCTCATTGGTTCTCGCTATTCCTGTTCATCTTCCGCAGAAATTGCAAACTGGGCCAAACAGGAGGTTAAAGGGACTGACTCTCCAAGTGGGGAGAGTGTTAGTAAAGCGTCTGGAATGTTGCACCCGAGTACCAGGGCAGGAAAACTGAGACATATTTGAACACATCTCCCGTTCACATGGTTGATCATACTTGGGTTCCACATGCATGTTTTAGCTGAAGGAAGAATACCTTAAACCTGGAGAGTTAAGACCCGTGTAATGGGTACCATGCAATATGACTTCAAAGGGTCTTCATTTGCTCACCGAACCTCTCCAATCCTATCACTGCTGCGTTTATGCCCCTGTACACATGCTTGATTCTCTTTCGGAGACATAGCAATCCATAGGTTTTAAGATACTTACTAGTCAGGTACATTCTTAGGCGTTTAATATGCAGTGTTGAGTCCATTTCGTTGAGCAAGGAGTAGCTCTTGTCTATTCCATATTTGACTTAAGGAACTTTATCTGTGCTCATTTCAATCTCTGGTTTTATGGAGCACCCCATCTCACCTTTCCCCTTAAGCAAGCATAAGTTGGTTTTCTAAATTTGAGACCCTGTTCTGTTCTGTAATTCAGTTCCTGTGTAGCGAAGTTTACATTCCGTGTATTAGTGATATCTTATGATGTTTCTTTTTCTGTGTGACTTATTTCAGTTAGAAACATCGTACCTGAATCCACTCATTATGCTGCTACGGGCCTGATGACAAAGATTTCATTGCTGAGTGATACTGCATTGTACGTAAGTACCACAACTTCTTTATCCATTTTTCACTTTCTGCGATATTGAACTTTTACAGTAAACGAGGTTCTTGTAAACAGAGGCGTCCCAAACTTTTGGGTGGCTGTGTCTTTTTGATTTTAATTTCCCTAAGCTATAGGACCATAAGTGGAAGTGCCCTAGGCTCTGTTGCTTTGTTTATTAGATGTTTCAGGAAACACCATACACTTCTCATGAGTGTCTGTTGACAATTTACATCCCGACCATCAGCATAACAAGGCTCCCTGTTCTCCATGGCCTGTCCTGCCTTTCTGGATTTTACATCTTTTTCAGATGGCCCTTTTGACCAGGGGGAAGTGAGACTTCTTTGTAGTGCAGATTTCCTTTGCAAGCTTGCTTGGTTGGCCAAAAAGGGCGTATGCGTTTTTTCCTGAATATATTCAGGAAAAAACGCATACGCCCTTTTTGGCCAAGTGCATCATTGTGGACGTTCTGCCTCTTTTCCTATGCTTTCAATGCAATTCCAGTCTACCTCCTGAAATCGGTTTCCTGCAATTCTGCCCTGCTTTCAAGTCCTCTTGGCCGCCTTACTTCAGTCTATTTTTGGACAATAGCTGTCATTTATAACTCTGAAGGTTTGTGAATTACAGTGCCACTGAGCTCCTTGCTTCAACTCGCTTTCTTGTGACCTGGCCGCAACACCATAGGATGGCTTCAGGCCCTAATCTGGTTCTGGCACGGCACGCTGAGCCTTTGGTTAATTCCTCTTCCTGGTGGGAAATAAGAGTTAAATTTGCCCGTCCAGACACCTCCAGCTAGTCTCTCATTGGTTCTCGCTATTCCTGTTCAACTTCCGCAGAAATTGCAAACTGGGCCAAACAGGAGGTTAAAGGCACTGACTCTCCAAGTCGGGAGAGTGTTAGTAAAGCATCTGGAATGTTGCACCCGAGTACCAGGGGACGAAAACTGAGACATATTTGAACACGTTTCCTGATCACATGGTTGATCATACTCTGGGTTCCACATGCATGTTTTAGCTGAAGGAAGAATACCTTAAACCTGGGTAGTTGAAACCCGTGGAATGGGTACCATGCAATATGACTTCAAAGGGTCTTCATTTGCTCACGAACCTCTCCAATCCTATCACTGCTGCGTTTATGCCCCTGTACACATGCTTGATTCTCTTTCGGAGACATAGCAATCCATAGGTTTTAAGATACTTACTAGTCAGGTACATTCTTAGGCGTTTAATATGCGGTGTTGAGTCCATTTCGTTGAGCAAGGAGTAGCTCTTGTCTATTCCATATTTGGCTTAAGGAACTTTATCTGTGCTCATTTTAATCTCTGGTTTTATGCAGCACCCCAACTCACCTTTCCCCTTAAGCAAGCATAAGTTGGTTTTCTAAATTTGAGACCCTGTTCTGTTCTGTAATTCAGTTCCTGTGTAGCCAAGTTTACATTCCGTGTATTACTGATATCTTATGATGTTTCTTTTTCTGTGTGACTTATTTCAGTTAGAATCATCATACCTGAATCCACTCATTGTGCTGCTAAGGGCCTGATGACATAGATTTCATTTCTGAGTGATATTGCTTTGTAAGTAAATACCACAACTTCTTTATCCATTTTTCACTTTCTGCGATGTTGAACTTGTACTGTAAAGGAGGTTCTTGTAAGCAGAGGCGTCCCAAACTTTGGGGTGGCTGTGTCTTTTTGATTTTAATTTCCCTAAGCTATAGGACCATAAGTGGCAGTGCCCTAGGCTCTGTTGCTTTGTTTTTTAGATGTTTCAGGAAACACCATACACTTCTCCCGAGTGTCTGTTGGCAATTTACATCCCGCCCATCAGCATAACAAGGCTCCCAGTTCTCCATGGCCTGTCCTGCCTTTCTGGATTTTACACTTTTTTCAGATGGCCCTTTTGACCGGGGGGAAGTGAGACTTCATTGTAGTGCAGATTTCCTTTGCAAGCTTGCTTGGTTGGCCAAAAAGGGCGTATGCGTTTTTTCCTGAATATATTCAGGAAAAACGCATACGCACTTTTTGGCCAAGTGCATCATTGTGGACGTTCTGCCTCTTTTCCTATGCTTTCAATGCAATTCCAGTCTACCTCCTGAAATCGGTTTCCTGCAATTCTGCCCCGCTTTCAAGTCCTCTTGGCAGCCTTACTTCAGTGTATTTTTGGACGATAGCTGTCATTTATAACTCTGCAGTTTTGTGAATTACAGTGCCCCTGAGCTCCTTTCTTCAACTCGCTTTCTTGTGAGCTGGCCGCAACACCGCAGGATGGCTTCAGGCCCTAATCTGGTTCTGGCCCGGCATGCTGAGCCTTTGGTTAATTCCTCTTCCTGGTGGGAAATGAGAGTTAAATTTGCCCGTCCAGACACCTCCAGCTAGTCTCTCATTGGTTCTCGCTATTCCTGTTCATCTTCCGCAGAAATTGCAAACTGGGCCAAACAGGAGGTTAAAGGCGCTGACTCTCCAAGTGGGGAGAGTGTTAGTAAAGTGTCTGGAATGTTGCACCCGAGTACCAGGGGAGGAAAACTGAGACATATTTGAACACATCTCCCGTTCACATGGTTGATCATACTTGGGTTCCACATGCATGTTTTAGCTGAAGGAAGAATACCTTAAACCTGGAGAGTTAAGACCCGTGGAATGGGTACCATGCAATATGACTTCAAAGGGTCTTCATTTGCTCACCGAACCTCTCCAATCCTATCACTGCTGCGTTTATGCCCCTGTACAGATGCTTGAGTCTCTTTCGGAGACATAGCAATCCATAGGTTTTAAGATACTTACTAGTCAGGTACATTCTTAGGCGTTTAATATGCGGTGTTGAGTCCATTTCGTTGAGCAAGGAGTAGCTCTTGTCTATTCCATATTTGACTTAAGGAACTTTATCTGTGCTCATTTCAATCTCTGGTTTTATGGAGCACCCCATCTCACCTTTCCCCTTAAGCAAGCAGAAGTTGGTTTTCTAAATTTGAGACCCTGTTCTGTTCTGTAATTCAGTTCCTGTGTAGCCAAGTTTACATTCCGTGTATTAGTGATATCTTATGATGTTTCTTTTTCTGTGTGACTTATTTCAGTTAGAAACATCGTACCTGAATCCACTCATTATGCTGTTACGGGCCTGATGACAAAGATTTCATTGCTGAGTGATACTGCATTGTACGTAAGTACCACAACTTCTTTATCCATTTTTCACATTCTGCGATATTGAACTTTTACAGTAAACGACGTTCTTGTAAACAGAGGCGTCCCAAACTTTTGGGTGGCTGTGTCTTTTTGATTTTAATTTCCCTAAGCTATAGGACCATAAGTGGAAGTGCCCTAGGCTCTGTTGCTTTGTTTTTTAGATGTTTTAGGAAACACCATACACTGCTCATGAGTGTCTGTTGACAATTTACATCCCGACCATCAGCATAACAAGGCTCCCAGTTCTCCATGGCCTGTCCTGCCTTTCTGGATTTTACACCTTTTTCAGATGGCCCTTTTGACCGGGGGGAAGTGAGACTTCATTGTAGTGCAGATTTCCTTTGCAAGCTTGCTTGGTTGGCCAAAAAGTGCGTATGCGTTTTTTCCTGAATATATTCAGGAAAAAACGCATACGCCCTTTTTGGCCAAGTGCATCATTGTGGACGTTCTGCCTCTTTTCCTATGCTTTCAATGCAATTCCAGTCTACCTCCTGAAATCGGTTTCCTGCAATTCTGCCCCGCTTTCAAGTCCTCTTGGCAGCCTTACTTCAGTCTATTTTTGGACGATAGCTGTCATTTATAACTCTGCAGGTTTGTGAATTACAGTGCCCCTGAGCTCCTTTCTTCAACTCGCTTTCTTTTGAGCTGGCCGCAACACCGCAGGATGGCTTCAGGCCCTAAACTGGTTCCGGCACGGCACGTTGAGCCTTTGGTTAATTCCACTTCCTGGTGGGAAATGAGAGTTAAATTTGCCCGTCCAGACACCTCCAGCTAGCCTCTCATTGGTTCTCGCTATTCCTGTTCATCTTCCGCAGAAATTGCAAACTGGGCCAAACAGGAGGTTAAAGGGACTGACTCTCCAAGTCGGGAGAGTGTTAGTAAAGTGTCTGGATTGTTGCACCCGAGTACCAGGGTACGAAAACTGAGACATATTTGAACACGTCTCCCGATCACATGGTTGATCATACTCTAGGTTCCACATGCATGTTTTAGCTGAAGGAAGAATACCTTAAACCTGGGGAGTTGAAACCCGTGGAATGGGTACCATGCAATATGACTTCAAAGGGTCTTCATTTGCTCACCGAACCTCTCCAATCCTATCACTGCTGCGTTTATGCCCCTGTACACACGCTTGATTCTCTTTCGGAGACATAGCAATCCATAGGTTTTAAGATACTTACTAGTCAGGTACATTCTTAGGCGTTTAATATGCGGTGTTGAGTCCATTTCGTTGAGCAAGGAGTAGCTCTTGTCTATTCCATATTTGACTTAAGGAACTTTATTTGTGCTCATTTCAATCTCTGGTTTTATGCAGCACCCCAACTCACCTTTACCCTTAAGCAAGAATAAGTTGGTTTTCTAAATTTGAGACCCTGTTTTGTGCTGTAATTCAGTTCCTGTGTAGCCAAGTTTACATTCCGTGTATTACTGATATCTTATGATGTTTCTTTTTCTGTGTGACTTATTTCAGTTAGAATCATCATACCTGAATCCACTCATTGTGCTGCTAAGGGCCTGATGACACAGATTTCATGCTGAGTGATATTGCTTTGTAAGTAAATACCACAACTTCTTTATCCATTTTTCACTTTCTGCAATGTGGAACTTGTACTGTAAAGGAGGTTCTTGTAAACAGAGCCGTTCCAAACTTTGGGGTGGCTGTGTCTTTTTGATTTTAATTTCCCTAAGCTATAGGGCCATAAGTGGAAGTGCCCTAGGCTCTGTTGCTTTGTTTTTTAGATGTTTCAGGAAACACCATACACTTCTCCCGAGTGGTTGTTGGCAATTTACATCCCGCCCTTCAGCATAACAAGGCTCCCAGTTCTCCATGGCCTGTCCTGCCTTTCTGGATTTTACACTTTTTTCAGATGGCCCTTTTGACCGGGGGGAAGTGAGACTTCATTGTAGTGCAGATTTCCTTTGCAAGCTTGCTTGGTTGGCCAAAAAGGGCGTATGCGTTTTTTCCTGAATATATTCAGGAAAAAACGCATACGCCCTTTTTGGCCAAGTGCATCATTGTGGACTTTCTGCCTCTTTTCCTATGCTTTCAATGCAATTCCAGTCTACCTCCTGAAATCGGTTTCCTGCAATTCTGCCCCGCTTTCAAGTCCTCTTGGCAGCCTTACTTCAGTCTATTTTTGGACGATAGCTGTCATTTATAACTCTGCAGGTTTGTGAATTACAGTGCCCCTGAGCTCCTTTCTTCAACTCGCTTTCTTGTGACCTGGCCGCAACACCGCAGGATGGCTTCAGGCCCTAATCTGGTTCCGGCACGGCACGCTGAGCCTTTGGTTATTTCCTCTTCCTGGTGGGAAATGAGAGTTAAATTTGCCCGTTCAGACATCTCCAGCTAGTCTCTCATTGGTTCTCGCTATTCCTGTTCATCTTCTGCAGAAATTGCAAACTGGGCCAAACAGGAGGTTAAAGGCGCTGACTCTCCAAGTGGGGAGAGTGTTAGTAAAGCGTCTGGAATGTTGCACCCGAGTACCAGGGCAGGAAAACTGAGACATATTTGAACACATCTCCCGTTCACATGGTTGATCATACTTGGGTTCCACATGCATGTTTTAGCTGAAGGAAGAATACCTTAAAGCTGGAGAGTTGAGACCCGTGGAATGGGTACCATGCAATATGACTTCAAAGGGTCTTCATTTGCTCACCGAACCTCTCCAATCTTATCACTGCTCTGTTTATGCCCCAGTACACACGCTTGATTCTCTTTCGGAGACATAGCAATCCATAGGTTTTAAGATACTTACTAGTCAGGTACATTCTTAGGCGTTTAATATGCGGTGTTGAGTCCATTTCGTTGAGCAAGGAGTAGCTCTTGTCTATTCCATATTTGACTTAAGGAACTTTATCTGTGCTCATTTCAATCTCTGGTTTTATGCAGCACCCCAACTCACCTTTACCCTTAAGCAAGCATAAGTTGGTTTTCTAAATTTGAGACCCTGTTCTGTTCTGTAATTCAGTTCCTGTGTAGCCAAGTTTACATTCCGTGTATTACTGATATCTTATGATGTTTCTTTTTCTGTGTGACTTATTTCAGTTAGAATCATCATACCTGAATCCACTCATTGTGCTGCTAAGGGCCTGATGACACAGATTTCATTGCTGAGTGATATTGCTTTGTAAGTAAATACCACAACTTCTTTATCCATTTTTCACTTTCTGCGATGTTGAACTTGTACTGTAAACGAGGTTCTTGTAAACAGAGGCTTCCCAAATTTTGGGGTGGCTGTGTCTTTTTGATTTTAATTTCCCTAAGCTATAGGACCATAAGTAGAAGTGCCCTAGGTTCTGTTGCTTTGTTTTTTAGATGTTTCAGGAAACACCATACACTTCTCCCGAGTGGTTGTTGGCAATTTACATCCCACCCATCAGCATAACAAGGCTCCCAGTTCTCCATGGCCTGTCCTGCCTTTCTGGATTTTACACTTTTTTCAGATGGCCCTTTTGACCGGGGGGAAGTGAGACTTCATTGTAGTGCAGATTTCCTTTGCAAGCTTGCTTGGTTGGCCAAAAAGGGCGTATGCGTTTTTTCCTGAATATATTTAGGAAAAAACGCATATGCCGTTTTTGTCCAAGTGCATCATTGTGGACGTTCTGCCTCTTTTCCTATGCTTTCAATGCAATTCCAGTCTACCTCCTGAAATCGGTTTCCTGCAATTCTGCCCCGCTTTCAAGTCCTCTTGGCAGCATTACTTCAGTATATTTTTGGACGATAGCTGTCATTTATAACTCTGCAGGTTTGTGAATTACAGTGCCCCTGAGCTCCTTTCTTCAACTCGCTTTCTTTTGAGCTGGCCGCAACACCGCAGGATGGCTTCAGGCCCTAATCTGGTTCCGGTACGGCACGCTGAGCCTTTGGTTATTTCCTCTTCCTGGTGGGAAATGAGAGTTAAATTTGCCCGTCCAGACACCTCCAGCTAGCCTCTCATTGGTTGTCGCTATTCCTGTTCATCTTCTGCAGAAATTGCAAACTGGGCCAAACAGGAGGTTAAAGGCGCTGACTCTCCAAGTGGGGAGAGTGTTAGTAAAGCGTCTGGAATGTTGCACCCGAGTACCAGGGCAGGAAAACTGAGACATATTTGAACACATCTCCCGTTCACATGGTTGATCATACTTGGGTTCCACATGCATGTTTTAGCTGAAGGAAGAATACCTTAAAGCTGGAGAGTTGAGACCCGTGGAATGGGTACCATGCAATATGACTTCAAAGGGTCTTCATTTGCTCACCGAACCTCTCCAATCTTATCACTGCTCTGTTTATGCCCCAGTACACACGCTTGATTCTCTTTCGGAGACATAGCAATCCATAGGTTTTAAGATACTTACTAGTCAGGTACATTCTTAGGCGTTTAATATGGGTTTTGAGTCCATTTCGTTGAGCAAGGAGTAGCTCTTGTCTATTCCATATTTGGCTTAAGGAACTTTATCTGTGCTCATTTCAATCTCTGGTTTTATGCAGCACCCCAACTCACCTTTCCCCTTAAGCAAGCATAAGTTGGTTTTCTAAATTTGAGACCCTCTTCTGTTTTGGAATGCAGTTCCTGTGTAGCCAAGTTTACATTCCGTGTATTAGTGATATCTTATGATGTTTCTTTTTCTGTGTGACTTATTTCAGTTAGAATCATCGTACCTGAATCCACTCATTATGCTGCTACGGGCCTGATGACATAGATTTCATTGCTGAGTGATACTGCATTGTACGTAAGTACCACAAGTTCTTTATCCATTTTTCACTTTCTGTGATATAGAACTTGTACGGTAAACGAGGTTCTTGTAAACGGAGGCGTCCCAAACTTTGGGGTGGCTGTGTCTTTTTGATTTTAATTTCCCTAAGCTATAGGACCATAAGTAGAAGTGCCCTAGGCTCTGTTGCTTTGTTTTTTAGATGTTTCAGGAAACACAATACACTTCTCCTGAGTGTCTGTTGGCAATTTACATCCCGCCCATCAGCATAACAAGGCTCCCAGTTCTCCATGGCCTGTCCTGCCTTTCTGGATTTTACACTTTTTTCAGATGGCCTTTTTGACCGGGGGGAAGTGAGACTTCATTGTAGTGCAGATTTCCTTTGCAAGCTTGCTTGGTTGGCCAAAAAGGGCGTATGCGTTTTTTCCTGAATATATTCAGGAAAAAACGCATACGCCCTTTTTGGCCAAGTGCATCATTGTGGACGTTCTGCCTCTTTTCCTATGCTTTCAATGCAATTCCAGTCTACCTCCTGAAATCGGTTTCCTGCAATTCTGCCCCGCTTTCAAGTCCTCTTGGCAGCCTTACTTCAGTCTATTTTTGGACGATAGCTGTCATTTATAACTCTGCAGGTTTGTGAATTACAGTGCCCCTGAGCTCCTTTCTTCAACTCGCTTTCTTTTGAGCTGGCCGCAACACCGCAGGATGGCTTCAGGCCCTAAACTGGTTCCGGCACGGCACGTTGAGCCTTTGGTTAATTCCACTTCCTGGTGGGAAATGAGAGTTAAATTTGCCCGTCCAGACACCTCCAGCTAGCCTCTCATTGGTTCTCGCTATTCCTGTTCATCTTCCGCAGAAATTGCAAACTGGGCCAAACAGGAGGTTAAAGGGACTGACTCTCCAAGTCGGGAGAGTGTTAGTAAAGTGTCTGGAATATTGCACCCGAGTACCAGGGTACGAAAACTGAGACATATTTGAACACGTCTCCCGATCACATGGTTGATCACACTCTAGGTTCCACATGCATGTTTTAGCTGAAGGAAGAATACCTTAAACCTGGGGAGTTGAAACCCGTGGAATGGGTACCATGCAATATGACTTCAAAGGGTCTTCATTTGCTCACCGAACCTCTCCAATCCTATCACTGCTGCGTTTATGCCCCTGTACACACGCTTGATTCTCTTTCGGAGGCATAGCAATCCATAGGTTTTAAGATACTTACTAGTCAGGTACATTCTTAGGCGTTTAATATGCGGTGTTGAGTCCATTTCGTTGAGCAAGGAGTAGCTCTTGTCTATTCCATATTTGACTTAAGGAACTTTATTTGTGCTCATTTCAATCTCTGGTTTTATGCAGCACCCCAACTCACCTTTACCCTTAAGCAAGAATAAGTTGGTTTTCTAAATTTGAGACCCTGTTTTGTGCTGTAATTCAGTTCCTGTGTAGCCAAGTTTACATTCCGTGTATTACTGATATCTTATGATGTTTCTTTTTCTGTGTGACTTATTTCAGTTAGAATCATCATACCTGAATCCACTCATTGTGCTGCTAAGGGCCTGATGACACAGATTTCATGTTGAGTGATATTGCTTTGTAAGTAAATACCACAACTTCTTTATCCATTTTTCACTTTCTGCAATGTGGAACTTGTACTGTAAAGGAGGTTCTTGTAAACAGAGCCGTTCCAAACTTTGGGGTGGCTGTGTCTTTTTGATTTTAATTTCCCTAAGCTATAGGGCCATAAGTGGAAGTGCCCTAGGCTCTGTTGCTTTGTTTTTTAGATGTTTCAGGAAACACCATACACTTCTCCCGAGTGGTTGTTGGCAATTTACATCCCGCCCTTCAGCATAACAAGGCTCCCAGTTCTCCATGGCCTGTCCTGCCTTTCTGGATTTTACACTTTTTTCAGATGGCCCTTTTGACCGGGGGGAAGTGAGACTTCATTGTAGTGCAGATTTCCTTTGCAAGCTTGCTTGGTTGGCCAAAAAGGGCGTATGCGTTTTTTCCTGAATATATTCAGGAAAAAACGCATACGCCCTTTTTGGCCAAGTGCATCATTGTGGACTTTCTGCCTCTTTTCCTATGCTTTCAATGCAATTCCAGTCTACCTCCTGAAATCGGTTTCCTGCAATTCTGCCCCGCTTTCAAGTCCTCTTGGCAGCCTTACTTCAGTCTATTTTTGGACGATAGCTGTCATTTATAACTCTGCAGGTTTGTGAATTACAGTGCCCCTGAGCTCCTTTCTTCAACTCGCTTTCTTGTGACCTGGCCGCAACACCGCAGGATGGCTTCAGGCCCTAATCTGGTTCCGGCACGGCACGCTGAGCCTTTGGTTATTTCCTCTTCCTGGTGGGAAATGAGAGTTAAATTTGCCCGTTCAGACATCTCCAGCTAGTCTCTCATTGGTTCTCGCTATTCCTGTTCATCTTCTGCAGAAATTGCAAACTGGGCCAAACAGGAGGTTAAAGGCGCTGACTCTCCAAGTGGGGAGAGTGTTAGTAAAGCGTCTGGAATGTTGCACCCGAGTACCAGGGCAGGAAAACTGAGACATATTTGAACACATCTCCCGTTCACATGGTTGATCATACTTGGGTTCCACATACATGTTTTAGCTGAAGGAAGAATACCTTAAAGCTGGAGAGTTGAGACCCGTGGAATGGGTACCATGCAATATGACTTCAAAGGGTCTTCATTTGCTCACCGAACCTCTCCAATCTTATCACTGCTCTGTTTATGCCCCAGTACACACGCTTGATTCTCTTTCGGAGACATAGCAATCCATAGGTTTTAAGATACTTACTAGTCAGGTACATTCTTAGGCGTTTAATATGCGGTGTTGAGTCCATTTCGTTGAGCAAGGAGTAGCTCTTGTCTATTCCATATTTGACTTAAGGAACTTTATCTGTGCTCATTTCAATCTCTGGTTTTATGCAGCACCCCAACTCACCTTTACCCTTAAGCAAGCATAAGTTGGTTTTCTAAATTTGAGACCCTGTTCTGTTCTGTAATTCAGTTCCTGTGTAGCCAAGTTTACATTCCGTGTATTACTGATATCTTATGATGTTTCTTTTTCTGTGTGACTTATTTCAGTTAGAATCATCATACCTGAATCCACTCATTGTGCTGCTAAGGGCCTGATGACACAGATTTCATTGCTGAGTGATATTGCTTTGTAAGTAAATACCACAACTTCTTTATCCATTTTTCACTTTCTGCGATGTTGAACTTGTACTGTAAACGAGGTTCTTGTAAACAGAGCCGTTCCAAACTTTGGGGTGGCTGTGTCTTTTTGATTTTAAATTCCCTAAGCTATAGGACCATAAGTGGCAGTGCCCTAGGCTCTGTTGCTTTGTTTTTTAGATGTTTCAGGAAACACCATACACTTCTCCTGAGTGTCTGTTGGCAATTTACATCCCGCCCATCAGCATAACAAGGCTCCCAGTTCTCCATGGCCTGTCCTGCCTTTCTGGATTTTACACTTTTTTCAGATGGCCCTTTTGACCGGGGAGAAGTGAGACTTCATTGTAGTGCAGATTTCCTTTGCAAGTTTGCTTGGTTGGCCAAAAAGGGCGTATGCGTTTTTTCCTGAATATATTCAGGAAAAAACACATACGCCCTTTTTGGCCAAGTGCATCATTGTGGACGTTCTGCCTCTTTTCCTATGCTTTCAATGCAATTCCAGTCTACCTCCTGAAATCGGTTTCCTGCAATTCTGCCCCGCTTTCAAGTCCTCTTGACAGCCTTACTTCAGTCTATTTTTGGACGATAGCTGTCATTTATAACTCTGCAGGTTTGTGAGTTACAGTGCCCCTGAGCTCCTTTCTTCAACTCGCTTTCTTTTGAGCTGGCCGCAACACCGCAGGATGGCTTCAGGCCCTAATCTGGTTCCGGTACGGCACGCTGAGCCTTTGGTTATTTCCTCTTCCTGGTGGGAAATGAGAGTTAAATTTGCCCGTCTAGACACCTCCAGCTAGTCTCTCATTGGTTCTCGCTATTCCTGTTCATCTTCCGCAGAAATTGCAAACTGGGCCAAACAGGAGGTTAAAGGCGCTGACTCTCCGAGTGGGGAGAGTGTTAGTAAAGCGTCTGGAATGTTGCACCCGTGTACCAGGGTACGAAAACAAGACATATTTAACACGTCTCCCGATCACATGGTTGATCACACTCTAGGTTCCACATACATGTTTTAGCTGAAGGAAGAATACCTTAAACCTGGGCAGTTGAAACCCGTGGAATGGGTACCATGCAATATGACTTCAAAGGGTCTTCATTTGCTCACCGAACCTCTCCAATCCTATCACTGCTGCGTTTTTGCCCCTGTACACATGCTTGATTCTCTTTTGGAGACATAGCTATCCATAGGTTTTAAGATACTTACTAGTCAGGTACATTCTTAGGCGTTTAATATGCGGTGTTGAGTCCATTTCGTTGAGCAAGGAGTAGCTCTTGTCTATTCAATATTTGGCTTAAGGAACTTTATCTGTGCTCATTTCAATCTCTGGTTTTATGCAGCACCCCAACTCACCTTTCCCCTTAAGCAAGCATAAGTTGGTTTTCTAAATTTGAGACCCTGTTCTGTTCTGTAATTCAGTTCCTGTGTAGCCAAGTTTACATTCCGTGTATTACTGATATCTTATGATGTTTCTTTTACTGTGTGACTTATTTCAGTTAGAATCATCATACCTGAATCCACTCATTGTGCTGCTAAGGGCCTGATGACACAGATTTCATTGCTGAGTGATATTGCTTTGTAAGTAAATACCACAACTTCTTTATCCATTTTTCACTTTCTGCGATGTTGAACTTGTACTGTAAACGAGGTTCTTGTAAACAGAGCCGTTCCAAACTTTGGGGTGGCTGTGTCTTTTTGATTTTAATTTCCCTAAGCTATAGGACCATAAGTGGAAGTGCCCTAGGTTCTGTTGCTTTGTTTTTTAGATGTTTCAGGAAACACCATACACTTCTCCCAAGTGGTTGTTGGCAATTTACATCCCGCCCATCAGCATAACAAGGCTCCCAGTTCTCCATGGCCTGTCCTGCCTTTCTGGATTTTACACTTTTTTCAGATGGCCCTTTTGAACGGGGGAAAGTGAGACTTCATTGTAGTGCAGATTTCCTTTGCAAGCTTGCTTGGTTGGCCAAAAAGGGCGTATGCGTTTTTTCCTGAATATATTCAGGAAAAAACGCATACGCCCTTTTTGGCCAAGTGCATCATTGTGGACGTTCTGCCTCTTTTCCTATGCTTTCAATGCAATTCCAGTCTACCTCCTGAAATCGGTTTCCTGCAATTCTGCCCCGCTTTCAAGTCCTCTTGGCAGCCTTACTTCAGTCTATTTTTGGACGATAGCTGTCATTTATAACTCTGCAGGTTTGTGAATTACAGTGCCCCTGAGCTCCTTTCTTCAACTCGCTTTCTTGTGACCTGGCCGCAACACCGCAGGATGGCTTCAGGCCCTAATCAGGTTCCGGCAAGGCATGCTGAGCCT
Source organism: Delphinus delphis (assembly GCF_949987515.2). Taxonomy (NCBI): domain Eukaryota; kingdom Metazoa; phylum Chordata; class Mammalia; order Artiodactyla; family Delphinidae; genus Delphinus; species Delphinus delphis. The sequence continues at coordinate 878,475 of NW_027192735.1, read as the reverse complement.
TTGGTTAATTCCTCTTCCTGGCAGGAAATGAGAGTTAAATTTGCCCGTCCAGACACCTCCAGCTAGTCTCTCACTGGTTCTCCCTATTCCTGTTCATCTTCCGCAGAAATTGCAAACTGGGCCAAACAGGAGGTTAAAGGGACTGACTCTCCAAGTCGGTAGAGTGTTAGTAAAGCGTCTGGAATGTTGCACCCGAGTACCAGGGGAGGAAAACTGAGACATATTTGAACACATCTCCCGTTCACACGATTGATCATACTCTGGGTTCCACATGCATGTTTTAGCTGAAGGAAGAATACCTTAAACCTGGGTGTTGAGACCCGTGTAATGGGTACCATGCAATATGACTTCAAAGGGTCTTCATTTGCTCACCGAACCTCTCCAATCCTATCACTGCTGCGTTTATGCCCCTGTACACACGCTTGTTTCTCTTTTGGAGACATAGCAATCCATAGGTTTTAAGATACTTACTAGTCAGGTACATTCTTAGGCGTTTAATATGGGGTGTTGAGTCCATTTCATTGAGCAAGGAGTAGCTCTTGTCTATTCCATATTTGGCTTAAGGAACTTTATCTGTGCTCATTTCAATCTCTGGTTTTATGCAGCACCCCAACTCACCTTTACCCTTAAGCAAGCATAAGTTGCTTTTCTAAAGTTGAGACCCTGTTCTGTTTTGGAATTCAGTTCCTGTGTAGCCAAGTTTACATTCCGTGTATTAGTGATATCTTATGATGTTTCTTTTTCTGTGTGACTTATTTCAGTTAGAATCATCGTACCTGAATCCACTCATTATGCTGCTATGGGCCTGATGACATAGATTTCATTGCTGAGTGATACTGCATTGTACGTAAGTACCACAAGTTCTTTATCCATTTTTCAATTTCTGTGATATTGAACTTGTAAGGTAAACGAGGTTCTTGTAAACAGAGGCGTCCCAAACTTTGGGGTGGCTGTGTCTTTTTGATTTTAATTTCCCTAAGCTATAGGACAATAAGTGGAAGTGCCCTAGGCTCTGTTGCTTTGTTTATTAGATGTTTCAGGAAACACCATACACTTCTCCCGAGTGTCTGTTGGCAATTTCCATGCCACCCATCAGCATAACAAGGCTCCCAGTTCTCCATGGCCTGTCCTGCCTTTCTGGCTTTTACACTTTTTTCAGATGGCCCTTCTGACCGGGAGGAAGTGAGACTTCATTGTAGTGCAGATTTCCTTTGCAAGCTTGCTTGGTTGGCCAAAAAGGGCGTATGCGTTTTTTCCTGAATATATTCAGGTAAAAACGCATACGCCCTTTTTGGCCAAGTGCGTCATTGTGGACGTTCTGCCTCTTTTCCTATGCTTTCAATGCAATTCCAGTCTACCTCCTGAAATCGGTTTCCTGCAATTCTGCCCCGCTTTCAAGTCCTCTTGGCAGCCTTACTTCAGTATATTTTTGAACGATAGCTGTCATTTATAACTCTGCAGGTTTGTGAATTACAGTGCCCAGGAGCTCCTTTCTTCAACTCACTTTCTTTTGAGCTGGCCGCAACACCGCAGGATGGCTTCAGGCCCTAATCTGGTTCCGGCATGGTACGCTGAGCCTTTGGTTATTTCCTCTTCCTGGTGGGAAATGAGAGTTAAATTTGCCCGTCCAGACACCTCCAGCTAGTCTCTCATTGGTTCTCGCTATTCCTGTTCATCTTCCGCAGAAATTGCAAACTGGGCCAAACAGGAGGTTAAAGGGACTGACTCTCCAAGTCGGCAGTGCGTTAGTAAAGCGTCTGGAATGTTGCACCCGAGTACCAGGGGAGGAAAACTGAGACAAATTTGAACACGTCTCCCGTTCACATGGTTGATCATACTTGGGTTCCACATGCATGTTTTAACTGAAGGAAGAATACCTTAAACCTGGAGAGTTAAGACCCTTGTAATGGGTACCATGCAATATGACTTCAAAGGGTTTTCATTTGCTCACCGAACATCTCCAATCCTATCACTGCTGCGTTTATGCCCCTGTACACATGCTTGATTCTCTTTCGGAGACATAGCAATCCATAGGTTTTAAGATACTTACTAGTCAGGTACATTCTTAGGCGTTTAATATGGGGTGTTGAGTCCATTTCGTTGAGCAAGGAGTAGCTCTTGTCTATTCCATATTTGGCTTAAGGAACTTTATCTGTGCTCATTTCAATCTCTGGTTTTATGCAGCACCCCAACTCACCTTTACCCTTAAGCAAGCATAAGTTGGTTTTCTAAATTTGAGACCCTGTTCTGTTCTGTAATTCAGTTCCTGTGTAGCCAAGTTTCCATTCCGTGTATTACTGATATCTTATGATGTTTCTTTTTCTGTGTGACTTATTTCAGTTAGAATCATCATACCTGAATCCACTCATTGTGCTGCTAAGGGCCTGATGACACAGATTTCATTGCTGAGTGATATTGCTTTTAAGTAAATACCACAACTTCTTTATCCATTTTTCACTTTCTGCGATGTTGAACTTGTACTGTAAACGAGGTTCTTGTAAACAGAGCCGTCCCAAACTTTGGGGTGGCTGTTTTTTTTGATTTAAATTTCCCTAAGCTATAGGACCATAAGGGGAAGTGCAATAGGCTCTGTTGCTTTGTTTTTTAGATGTTTCAGGAAACATCATACACTTGTCCCGAGTGTCTGTTGGCAATTTCCATCCCGCCCATCAGCATAACAAGGCTCCCAGTTCTCCATGGCCTGTCTTGCCTTTCTGGATTTTACACTTTTTTCAGATGGCCCTTTTGACCGGGGGGAAGTGAGACTTCATTGTAGTGCAGATTTCCTTTGCGAGTTTGCTTGGTTGGCCAAAAAGGGCGTATGCGTTTTTTCCTGAATATATTCAGGAAAAAACGCATACGCCCTTTTTGGCCAAGTGCATCATTGTGGACGTTCTGCCTCTTTTCCTATGCTTTCAATGCAATTCCAGTCTACCTCCTGAAATCGGTTTCCTGCAATTCTGCCCCGCTTTCAAGTCCTCTTGGCAGCCTTACTTCAGTATATTTTTGGACGATAGCTCTCATTTATACTTCTGCAGATTTGTGAATTACAGTGCCCCTGAGCTCCTTTCTTCAACTCGCTTTCTTTTGAGCTGGCCGCAACACCGCAGGATGGCTTCAGGCCCTAATCAGGTTCCGGCAAGGCATGCTGAGCCTTTGGTTAATTCCTCTTCCTGGCAGGAAATGAGAGTTAAATTTGCCCGTCCAGACACCTCCAGCTAGTCTCTCACTGGTTCTCCCTATTCCTGTTCATCTTCCGCAGAAATTGCAAACTGGGCCAAACAGGAGGTTAAAGGGACTGACTCTCCAAGTCGGTAGAGTGTTAGTAAAGCGTCTGGAATGTTGCACCCGAGTACCAGGGTACTAAAACTGAGACATATTTGAACACGTCTCCCGATCACATGGTTAATCATACTCTGGGTTCCACATGCATGTATTAGCTGAAGGAAGAATACCTTAAACCTGGGTAGTTCAAACCCGTGGAATGGTTACCATGCAATATGACTTCAAAGGGTCTTCATTTGCTCACCGAACCTCTCCAATCCTATCACTGCTACGTTTATGCCCCTGTACACACGCTTGATTCTCTTTTGGAGACATAGCAATCCATAGGTTTTAAGATACTTACTAATCAGGTACATTCTTAGGCGTTTAATATGGGGTGTTGAGTCCATTTTGTTGAGCAAGGAGTAGCTCTTGTCTATTCCATATTTGGCTTAAGGAACTTTATCTGTGCTCATTTCAATCTCTGGTTTTATGCAGCACCCGAACTCACCTTTCCCCTTAAGCAAGCAGAAGTTGGTTTTCTAAATTTGAGACCCTGTTCTATTCTGTAATTCAGTTCGTGTGTAGCCAAGTTTACATTCCGTGTATTACTGATATCTTATGATGTTTCTTTTTCTGTGTGACTTATTTCAGTTAGAATCATTGTACCTGAATCCACTCATTATGCTGCTACGGGCCTGATGACATAGATTTCATTGCTGAGTGATACTGCATTGTACGTAAGTACCACAAGTTCTTTATCCATTTTTCACTTTCTGTGATATTGAACTTGTACGGTAAACGAGGTTCTTGTAAACAGAGACGTCCCAAACTTTGGGGTGGCTGTGTCTTTTTGATTTTAATTTCCCTAAGCTATAGGACCATAAGTGGAAGTGCCCTAGGCTCTGTTGCTTTGTTTTTTAGATGTTTCAGTAAACACCATACACTTCTCCCGAGTGTCTGTTGGCAATTTACATCCCGCCCATCAGCATAACAAGGCTCCCAGTTCTCCATGGCCTGTCCTGCCTTTCTGGATTTTACACTTTTTTCAGATGGCCCTTTTGACCGGGGGGAAGTGAGACTTCATTGTAGTGCAGATTTCCTTTGCAAGCTTGCTTGGTTGGCCAAAAAGGGCGTATGCGTTTTTTCCTGAATATATTCAGGAAAAAACGCATACGCCCTTTTTGGCCAAGTGCATCATTGTGGACGTTCTGCCTCTTTTCCTATGCTTTCAATGCAATTCCAGTCTACCTCCTGAAATCGGTTTCCTGCAATTCTGCCCCGCTTTCAAGTCCTCTTGGCAGCCTTACTTCAGTCTATTTTTGGACGATACCTCTCATTTATAACTCTGCAGGTTTGTGAATTACAGTGCCCCTGAGCTACTTTCTACAACTCGCTTTCTTCGAGCTGGCCGCAACACCGCAGGATGACTTCAGGCCCTAATCTGGTTCCGGCACGGCACGCTGAGCCTTTGGTTAACTCCTCTTCCCGGTGGGAAATCAGAGTTAAATTTGCCCGTCCAGACACCTCCAGCTAGTCTCTCATTGGTTCTCCCTATTCCTGTTCATCTTCCGCAGAAATTGCAAACTGGGCCAAACAGGAGGTTAAAGGGACTGACTCTCCAAGTCGGGAGAGTGTTAGTAAAGTGTCTGGAATGTTGCACCCGAGTACCAGGGTACGAGAAATGAGACATATTTGAACACGTCTCCCGATCACATGGTTGATCATACTCTAGGTTCCACATGCATGTTTTAGCTGAAGGAAGAATACCTTAACCCTGGTTAGTTGAAACCTGTGGAATGCGTACCATGCAATATGACTTCAAAGGGTCTTCATTTGCTCACCGAACCTCTCCAATCCTATCACTGCTGCGTTTATGCCCCTGTACACATGCTAGATTCTCTTTTGGAGACATAGCAATCCATAGGTTTTAAGATACTTACTAGTCAGGTGCATTCTTTGGCGTTTAATATGGGGTGTTGTGTCCATTTCGTTGAGCAAGGAGTAGCTCTTGTCTATTCCATATTTGGCTTAAGGAACTTTATCTGTGCTCATTTCAATATCTGGTTTTATGCAGCACCCCAACTCACCTTTCCCCTTAAGCAAGCATAAGTTGGTTTTCTAAATTTGAGACCCTGTTCTGTTTTGGAATTCAGTTCCTGTGTAGCCAAGTTTACATTCCGTGTATTACTGATATCTTATGATGTTTCTTTTTCTGTGTGACTTATTTCAGTTAGAATCATCGTACCTGAATCCACTCATTATGCTGCTACGGGCCTGATGACATAGATTTCATTGCTGAGTGTTACTGCATTGTACGTAAGTACCACAAGTTCTTTATCCATTTTTCATTTTCTGTGATATTGAAATTGTATGGTAAACGAGGTTCTTGTAAACAGAGGCGTCCCAAACTTTGCGGTGGCTGTGTCTTTTTTATTTTAATTTCCCTAAGCTATAGGACCATAAGTGGAAGTGCCCTAGGCTCTGTTGCTTTGTTTTTTAGATGTTTCAGGAAACACCATACACTTCTCCCGAGTGTCTGTTGGCAATTTACATCCCGCCCATCAGCATAACAAGGCTCCCAGTTCTCCATGGCCTGTCCTGCCTTTCTGGATTTTACACTTTTTTCAGATGGCCCGTGTGACTGGGGGGAAGTGAGACTTCATTGTAGTGCAGATTTCCTTTGCAAGCTTGCTTGGTTGGCCAAAAAGGGCGTATGCGTTTTTTCCTGAATATATTCAGGAAAAAACGCATACGCCCTTTTTGGCCAAGTGCATCATTGTGGACGTTCTGCCTCTTTTCCTATGCTTTCAATGCAATTCCAGTCTACCTCCTGAAATCGGTTTCCTGCAATTCTTCCCCGCTTTCAAGTCCTCTTGGCAGCCTTACTTCAGTCTATTTTTGGACGATAGCTGTCATTTATAACTCTGCAGGTTTGTGAATTACAGTGCCCCTGAGCTTCTTTCTTCAACTCGCTTTCTTGTGACCTGACCGCAACACCGCAGGATGGCTTCAGGCCCTAATCTGGTTCTGGCACGGCACGCTGAGCCTTTGGTTAATTCCTATTCCTGTTGGGAAATGAGAGTTAAATTTGCCCGTCCAGACACCTCCAGCTAGTCTCTCATTGGTTCTCGCTATTCCTGTTCACCTTCCGCAGAAATTGCAAACTGGGCCAAATAGGAGGTTAAAGGGACTGACTCTCCAAGTCGGGAGAGTGTTAGTAAAGCGTCTGGAATGTTGCACCCGAGTACCAGGGTACGAAAACTGAGACATATTTGAACACGTCTCCCGATCACATGGTTGATCATACTCTAGGTTCCACATGCATGTTTTAGCTGAAGGAAGAATACCTTAAACCTGGGTAGTTGAAACCCGTGGAATGGGTACCATGCAATATGACTTCAAAGGGTCTTCATTTGCTCACCGAACCTCTCCAATCCTATCACTGCTGCGTTTATGCCCCTGTACACATGCTTGATTCTCTTTTGGAGACATAGCAATCCATAGGTTTTAAGATACTTACTAGTCAGGTACATTCTTAGACGTTTAATATGCGGTGTTGAGTCCATTTCGTTGAGCAAGGAGTAGCTCTTGTCTATTCCATATTTGGCTTAAGGAACTTTATCTGTGCTCATTTCAATCTCTGGTTTTATGCAGCAACGCAACTCACCTTTCCTCTTAAGTAAGCATAAGTTGCTTTTCTAAATTAGGAACCCTGTTCTGTTTTGGAATTCAGTTCCTGTGTAGCCAAGTTTACATTCCGTGTATTAGTGATATCTTATGATGTTTCTTTTGCTGTGTGACTTATTTCAGTTAGAATCATCATACCTGAATCCACTCATTATGCTGCTACGGGCCTGATGACATAGATTTCATTGCTGAGTGATACTGCATTGTACGTAAGTACCACAAGTTCTTTATCCATTTTTCACTTTCTGTGATATTGAACTTGTACGGTAAACGAGATTCTTGTAAACAGAGGCGTCCCAAACTTTGCGGTGGCTGTGTCTTTTTGATTTTCATTTCCCTAAGCTATAGGACCATAAGTGGAAGTGCCCTAGGCTCTGTTGCTTTGTTTTTTAGATGTTTCAGGAAACACCATACACTTGTCCCGAGTGTCTGTTGGCAATTTCCAATCCGCCCATCAGCATAACAAGGCTCCCAGTTCTCCATGGCCTGTCCTGCCTTTCTGGATTTTACACTTTTTTCAGATGGCCCTTTTGATCGGGGGGAAGTGAGACTTCATTGTAGTGCAGATTTCCTTTGCAAGCTTGCTTGGTTGGCCAAAAAGGGCGTATGCGTTTTTTCCTGAATATATTCAGGAAAAAACGCATACGCCCTTTTTGGCCAAGTGCATCATTGTGGACGTTCTGCCTCTTTTCCTATGCTTTCAATGCAATTCCAGTCTACCTCCTGAAATCGGTTTCCTGCAATTCTGCCCCGCTTTCAAGTCCTCTTGGCAGCCTTACTTCAGTCTATTTTTGGACGATAGCTGTCATTTATAACTCTGCAGGTTTGTGAATTACAGTGTCCCTGAGCTCCTTTCTTCAACTCGCTTTCTTGTGACCTGGCCGCAACACCGCAGGATGGCTTCAGGCCCTATCTGGTTCCGGCATGGCACGCTGAGCCTTTGGTTAATTCCTCTTCCTGGTGGGAAATCAGAGTTAAATTTGCCCGTCCAGACACCTCCAGCTTGTCTCTCATTGGTTCTCGCTATTCCTGTTCATATTCCGCAGAAATTGCAAACTGGGCCAAACAGGAGGTTAAAGGGACTGACTCTCCAAGTCGGGAGTGTGTTAGTAAAGCGTCTGGAATGTTGCACCCGAGTACCAGGGTATGAAAACTGAGACATATTTGAACACGTCTCCCGATCACATGGTTGATCATACTCTAGGTTCCACATGCATGTTTTAGCTGAAGGAAGAATACCTTAAACCTGGGTAGTTGAAACCCGTGGAATGGGTACCATGCAATATGACTTCAAAGGGTCTTCATTTGCTCACCGAACCTCTCCAATCCTATCACTGCTGCGTTTATGCCCCTGTACACATGCTTGATTCTCTTTCGGAGACATAGCAATCCATAGGTTTTAAGATACTTACTAGTCAGGTACATTCTTGGGCGTTTAATATGTGGTGTTGAGTCCATTTCGTTGAGCAAGGCGTAGCTCTTGTCTATTCCATATTTGGCTTAAGGAACTTTATCTGTGCTCATTTCAATCTCTGGTTTTATGCAACACCCCAACTCACCTTTACCCTTAAGCAAGCATAAGTTGGTTTTCTAAATTTGAGACCGTGTTCTGTTCTGTAATTCAGTTCCTGTGTAGCCAACTTTACATTCCGTGTATTACTGATATCTTATGATGTTTCTTTTTCTGTGTGACTTATTTCAGTTAGAATCATCATACCTGAATCCACTCATTGTGCTGCTAAGGGCCTGATGACATAGATTTCATTGCTGAGTGATATTGCTTTGTAAGTAAATACCACAACTTCTTTATCCATTTTTCACTTTCTGTGATGTTGAACTTGTACGGTAAACGAGGTTCTTGTAAACAGAGGTGTCCCAAACTTTGGGGTGGCTGTGTCTTTTTGATTTTAATTTCCCTAAGCTATAGGACCATAAGTGGAAGTGCCCGAGGCTCTGTTGCTTTGTTTTTTAGATGTTTCAGGAAACACCATACACTTCTCCCAAGTGTCTGTTGGCAATTTACATCCCGCCCATCAGCATAACAAGGCTCCCAGTTCTCCATGGCCTGTCCTGCCTTTCTGGATTTTACACTTTTTTCAGATGGCCCTTTTGACAGGGGGAAGTGAGACTTCATTGTAGTGCAGATTTCCTTTGCAAGCTTGCTTGGTTGGCCAAAAAGGGCGTATACGTTTTTTCCTGAATATATTCAGGAAAAAAACGCATACGCCTTTTTTGGCCAAGTGCATCATTGTGGACGTTCTGCCTCTTTTCCTATGCTTTCAATGCAATTCCAGTCTACCTCCTGAAATCGGTTTCCTGCAATTCTGCCCCGCTTTCAAGTCCTCTTGGCAGCCTTACTTCAGTCTATTTTTGGACGATAGCTGTCATTTATAACTCTGCAGGTTTGTGAATTACAGTGCCCCTGAGCTCCTTTCTTCAACTCGCTTTCTTGTGAGCTGGCCGCAACACCGCAGGATGGCTTCAGGCCCTAATCTGGTTCCGGCACGGCATGCTGAACCTTTGGTTAATTCCTCTTCCTGGTGCGAAATCAGAGTTAAATTTGCCCGTCCAGACACCTCCAGCTAGTCTCTCATTGGTTCTTGCTATTCCTGTTCACCTTCCGCAGAAATTGCAAACTGGGCCAAATAGTAGGTTAAAGGGACTGACTCTCCAAGTCGGGAGAGTGTTAGTAAAGTGTCTGGAATGTTGCACCCGAGTACCAGGGTATGGAAACTGAGACATATTTGAACACGTCTCCCGATCACATGGTTGATCATACTCTAGGTTCCACATGCATGTTTTAGCTGAAGGAAGAATACCTTAAACCTGGGTAGTTGAAACCCGTGGAATGGGTACCATGCAATATGACTTCAAAGGGTCTTCATTTGCTCACCGAACCTCTCCAATCCTATCACTGCTGTGTTTGTGCCCCTGTACACATGCTTGATTCTCTTTTGAAGACATAGCAATCCATAGGTTTTAAGATACTTACTAGTCAGGTACATTCTTAGGCATTTAATATGCGGTGTTGAGTCCATTTCGTTGAGCAAGGAGTAGCTCTTGTCTATTCCATATTTGGCTTAAGGAAATTTATCTGTGCTCATTTCAATCTCTGGTTTTATGCAGCACCCCAACTCACCTTTACCCTTAAGCAAGCATAAGTTGGTTTTCTAAATTTGAGACCCTGTTCTGTTCTGTAAATCAGTTCCTGTGTTGCCAAGTTTACGTTCCGTGTATTACTGATATCTGATGATATTTCTATTTCTGTGTGACTTATTTCAGTTAGAATCATCATACCTGAATCTACTCATTGTGCTGCTAAGGGCCTGATGACATAGATTTCATTGCTGAGTGATATTGCTTTGTAAGTAAATACCACAACTTCTTTATCCATTTTTCACTTTCTGCGATGTTGAACTTGTACTGTAAACGAGGTTCTTGTAAACAGAGGCGTCCCAAACTTTGGGGTGGCTGTGTCTTTTTGATTTTAATTTCCCTAAGCTATAGGACCATAAGTGGAATTTCCCTAGGCTCTGTTGCTTTGTTTTTTAGATGTTTCAGGAAACACCATACACTTCTCCCGAGTGTCTGTTGGCAATTTTCATCCCGCCCATCAGCATAACAAGGCTCCCAGTTCTCCATGGCCTGTCCTGCTTTTCTGGATTTTACACTTTTTTCAGATGGCCCGTTTGACCGAGGGGAAGTGAGACTTCATTGTAGTGCAGATTTCCTTTGCAAGCTTGCTTGGTTGGCCAAAAAGGGCGTATGCGTTTTTTCCTGAATATATTCAGGAAAAAACGCATACGCCCTTTTTGGCCAAGTGCATCATTGTGGACGTTCTGCCTCTTTTCCTATGCTTTCAATGCAATTCCAGTCTACCTCCTGAAATCGGTTTCCTGCAATTCTGCCCCGCTTTCAAGTCCTCTTGGCAGCCTTACTTCAGTCTATTTTTGGACGATAGCTGTCATTTATAACTCTGCAGGTTTGTGAATTACAGTGCCCCTGAGCTCCTTTCTTCAACTCGCTTTCTTGTGACCTGGCCGCAACACCGCAGGATGGCTTCAGGCCCTAATCTGGTTCCGGCACGGCACGCTGAGCCTTTGGTTAATTCCTCTTCCTGGTGGGAAATGAGAGTTAAATTTGCCCGTCCAGACACCTCCAGCTAGTCTCTCATTGGTTATCCCTATTCCTGTTCATCTTCCGCAGAATTTGCAAACTGGGCCAAACAGGAGGTTAAAGGCGCTGACTCTCCATGTGGGGAGAGTGTTAGTAAAGCGTCTGGAATGTTGCACCCGAGTACCAGGGGAGGAAAACTGAGACATATTTGAACACGTCTCCCGTTCACACGGTTGATCATACTCTGGGTTCCACATGCATGTTTTAGCTGAAGGAAGAATACCTTAAACCTGGAGAGTTGAGACCCGTGTAATGGGTACCATGCAATATGACTTCAAACGGTCTTCATTTGCTCACCGAACCTCTCCAATCCTATCACTGCTGAGTTTATGCCCCTGTACACACGCTTGATTCTCTTTTGGAGACATAGCAATCCATAGGTTTTAAGATACTTACTAGTCAGGTACATTCTTAGGCGTTTAATATGCGGTGTTGAGTCCATTTCGTTGAGCAAGGAGTAGCTCTTGTCTGTTCCATATTTGGCTTAAGGAACTTTATCTGTGCTCATTTCAATCTCTGGTTTTATGCAGCACCCCAACTCACCTTTCCCCTTAAGCAAGCATAAGTTGGTTTTCTCAATTTGAGACCCTGTTCTGTTCTGTAATTCAGTTCCTGTGTAGCCAAGTTTACATTCCGTGTGGTAGTGATATATTATGATGTTTCTTTCTCTGTGTGACTTATTTCAGTTAGAATCATCGTACCTGAATCCACTCATTATGCTGCTACGGGCCTGATGACATAGATTTCATTGCTGAGTGATACTGCATTGTACGTGAGTACCACAACTTCTTTATCCATTTTTCACTTTCTGTGATATTGAATTTGTACCGTAAACGAGGTTTTTGTAAACAGAGGCGTCCCAAACTTTGGGGTGGCTGTGTCTTTTTGATTTTAATTTCCCTAAGCTATAGGACCATAAGTTGAAGTGCCCTAGGCTCTGTTGCTTTGTTTTTTAGATGTTTCAGGAAACACCATACACTTCTCCAGAGTGTCTGTTTGCAATTTACATCCCTCCCATCAGCATAACACGGCTCCCAGTTCTCCATGGCCTGTCGTGCCTTTATGGATTTTACACTTTTTTCAGATGGCCCTTTTGACCCGGGGAAAGTGAGACTTCATTGTAGTGCAGATTTCCTTTGCAAGCTTGCTTGGTTGGCCAAAAAGTTTGTATGCGTTTTTTCCTGACTATATTCAGGAAAAAACACATACGCCCTTTTTGGCCAAGTGCATCATTTTCGAGGTTCTGACTCTCTTCATATGTTTTCAGTGCTATTCCAGTGTACCTCCTGAAATCGGTTTCCTGCAATTCTGCCTTGCTTTCAATGCTTCTTCATAACCTTACCTCAATATATTTTTTGAAAATAGTTGGCCTTTATAACTCTGCAGGTTTTTGAATTGCAGTGGCCCTTAGCTCCATTTTTCACTCTTATTTTTGTGATCTTGCCCCATAAACACAGGATTCCTTGAAGCTCTATTCTTCTTGTGGGACGCCTTGCTGTGCCTTTGGTTAATTCTTCTTACTGATGTGAAATTAGAGTGACATGTGCCCATTGAAACCACTACATTAGTTTCTCACTGGTTCCCCCTAACCCATTCATCCTCCGCACTATCTGCAGACTGTGCGATACTGGAACTTAAAGGCATTGACTCTCCATGTGGGGTTGTTGTTAGTAAAGCAGCTGGAATGTCGATCCGGAGCCCCAGGAGAGGAACAATGAGGTGCGTTTTAGAAACCTTTCCCGATCATATGGTATACCAGTCGCTGGGTTTCCCAAGCATGGTTTAGCTGTAGGAAGATTCCCTTCAACCTGGAGTGTTGGGACCCTTGGAATGAGTAGCATGAAGTATTGCATTAAACTTTTGGCAGTTGCTCACCAAAGCTCACCAATCCTCTCAGCCCCAAGTGTCCAGCCTTATGTCTTATCCAGCTGTGGGTTTATATGTGGTCAATCCAGGTTGCATCACAGCCCATGAGCGAATTTTGTAAGAATTTTTCTCTCTTTCATTGTTTCAGCGTTTTGTTTTTAAAATTTATTTCTATAGTGGGGTTTAGCTCATTTTCACTGCTGTGTTTGTGCCGCTCTGCACACACTTGATTCCCTTATGGAGATATATCAATACATGGGTTTTAAGATTCTTATTCCTCAGATATATTTCTCTGCGGTGTATAGGGTGTGTTGAGGCCAGTTCATTGAGCAAGGTGTAGATCTTGTCTAATACCTATTTGGTTTATTGAACGGTATCTGTGCTAATTTCAAACTCTGGTTTTATGCATCACCCCACCTCTCCTTTCCCCTTAAGCTGACATAAGTGTGTTTTCTAAATGTGAGACACTGTTCTGTTCTGTAATTCATTTCTTGTGCAGCCATATTTACCCTCCCTCTATAAGTGATATCTTATGATATGTTTCTTTTTCTGTTTGACTTATTTCAAGTAGTATTATCGGACCTAAATCCACTCTTTATCCTTCTACTAGCCTTATTACATTGATTTCATGGTGAAGAGATATTCCATTGTACATAAGTACCACATCTTCTTTATCCATTGTTCTCTTTCCTGGGATATTTAAGGTGTACTGAAGTTGAGGTTCTTGTAAACAGAGTAGCCCTAAACTGTGGTGTGCTTGTGTCTTGTTGATTTTTAGACTTCCCTAGATATACTCCCATGATTGGAAGTGTCCTATGCTCTGTAGCTCTGTTTTTTAGATGATTTAGGAACCACCATACACTTCTCCAGAGTGGCTCTCGGCAGTTCACACACTGCCCATCAGCGTATAAAGGCTCCCTGTTCTCCATGGCCTGTCCTGCATTTCTGGTTTTTACAATTTTTTAGGATGGCCCTTTTGACCGGTGGGAAATGAGACTTCTTTGTTGTGCACACTTGCATTGCTTGCTTGCTTCGTTGCCCATAAAGTGCGTATGCGTTTTTTCCTGGATATAATCAGGAAAAAATGCATACGCCCTTTTGGGCCAACTGCATCATTGTCGAAATTCTGCCGCTTTTCATGTGCGTTAAAGACGAGTCCAATCTATCTCTTGAAATCTGTTTCTTGCAATTCTGTCTTGCATTCAGATCCTCTTCTTTGCCTTACCTCAACATATTTTTGGACGTTAGTTTTCATTTATAACTCTGCAGGTTTGTGAATTGCAGTGACCATGAGCTCCATTTTTTAAGTTGCTCTTTTGTGAGCTGGCCTCAAACCCGCAGGATTGCTTCAGGCCCTATTTTGGCTCCGGCGAGGCAGGCTGAGCCTTTCTTTAATTCTTATTCTTAATGGGAAATTACAGTGATATGTGCCCGTCCAAACCCCTCCAACTATTCTCTCATTGGTTCCCCCTCTTCCCGTTCATCCTCCTCACAATTTGCAAAATGTGTGAAACAGAAGTTGAAATGTGCTGATTCTCCAAGTGGGGAGATTCTAAGTAACGTGGCTGGAATGGTGAACAGGAGCACCAGGAGAGGATAAATGAGGTGCATTTTAGACACATCTCCCGATCACATGGTGTACAGTCCTCTGGGTTTTCCATGCAGGTTTTAGCTATAGGAAGATCCCTTGAACCTGCAGATTTGGGACCCATTGAATGGGTACCAGGTAGTATTACTTTAAAGGGTGTGCATTTCCTCACCCAACCTCACATTTCTCTTAGCACAAACAGTTTCCAGCCTTATGTCTCATCCTGCTGTGGGTCTAGATGCGTTCAATCCATGTTGCATCACCGTCCCTGAGGAAAAGTTGTAAGAGGTTTTCTCTGTCTCTCTGTCGTTTATTTTTTTCAATTTATTACTATATTGGTTACAGCTGATTTTCAAAGCTCTGTTTCTTGCTGCTGTACATCCACTTGATTCACATACAGAGAGACATCAGTAAATTCTTTTTCAGATTCTTACCAGTCGTATATATTCTTTTCCGGTGACTTGAGTGTGCTGAGTGCAGTTCTTTTAGCTACCGTGTAGGCCTTGTTGATTATCAGTTTGGTATTTGGAATGGTATCTTTGCTAATTTCAACCTCCTGGATGATGCCTCACCCCTCCCCACCTTTCCCGTTTAGCAGCCTTATACGTGTTTTCTACATATTTGACTATGTTTTTGTTTTGTAATTTATTTCATGTGTAGCTATTTTGGATTCCACCATTAAGTGATATCTTATGATATGTGTCTTTTTCTTTTTGAATTCTGTCACTTAGAATGATCATACGTAACTCCTCTGGAGTTGTTACAACTGGCCATATTTCATTGATTTCCAGGCTGAGTAATATTCCACTCTACATAAGTACCACATCTCTATCCATTTTATCCCTCCAGAGACATTTAAGTTATATCCTAGTCGAGGATCTTTTAAACAGAGAGGGGGTAAACATTGGGGTGCCTGTGTCCTCTCGATTTTTGTTTTTCCCAAGATATACGCCCATGAGTGCAAGTGCCCTATGCTCTGTAGCTCATTTTTTAGATGCTTTAGTAAACACAATACACTTCTCCAGAATGGCCGTTGGCAATATACATTTCCACTATAAGTCTCACAGGGCTCCCTCTTCTCGTTGCCCTGTCCTGCATTTCTGTTGTTTACGCTTTATGAGGATGGCTCTTGTGACTGATGCGAAGTGATATCTTTTGTAGTATTGATTTCCAGTGCCCACCAGTTTGGTTGGCTAAAAAAGTGTATGCCCTTTTCTTGAATATATACAGAAAAAAACGCATACACCCTTTTTGGCCAACTGCAATGTTGGCAATGTTCAGCTCCTTTTCTTGTGCTTAATGGCGAGTCCTTTCTACCTCCTCAAATCCCTTTCCTGCCATTCTCCCTTGCTTACAAGTCCTTTTCTCTGACTTTCCTCAAGACATTTTTCAGTGATGGATATTTTCAACTCTGCAGTTTCGTGAATTTTACTGCCCCTGAGTTCCATTGTTCAACTCGTGTTTATGGGAACTGGCCACAAAGCAGCGGGATTTCCTCAAGCCCTATACTGTTTCCATGGGCAACCCTAGCCTTTGGTCAATTCGTCTTCCTGATTGGAAATTAGAGTGACATGTGCCTGTCTGAACACCTAGGACTTGTCTCTCATTGTTCCTCATCCTTCCGCTTCATCCTCTGGACAAATTCCAAACTGTACGCAACAGGATGTTGACAGTGCTGACATCTCCAAGTGGGGAGACTGTTAGTAAAGACGCTGGAGGGGTGAACCCGAGCACCAGGAGATGAGGAGATGAGATGCCTTTTCCAAACTCTTCCCGATCAGATGGTATACCATCCTCTGGGTGTGACAGACATGTTTTAGCAGTAGGAAGAGTCCCATTCATGTAAGGAGAACACCAGGGCTTTTTCAAAATCAGTGTCTCCCCGAAACCCAAACTGGGGAATTTTTTAAGCTATGGCTACACATATGTTCATTAAGGGCCTTGGGAAGTAGGCAGAGTCCAAACTTTAGATGATTGAAGTCTTCAGGGTCAGAAGCACTCACCACCAGCTTCCCTTAGGTTACACTTTAACTGTCATTGATAGATGATGTCAATAAAAATATCTATTCTTTTTCAGATTATTTCCCCTTATAGGTTATTGCAAAATGTTGAGTGTAGTTCCCTGTGCTATACAGTAGTTCCTTGTTGATGATCTATTTTATACATAGCAGTGTGTATGTGTTAATCCCAAACTGTTAATTTATCCCTCCTCCCACCTTTCCCCTTTGGTAATAATAAATTATAAGATTTTATACTTCTCAGAAATGGGGGAGCTGAAAGAGAGGTATCATTTTCAATGGAAAAGCATGTAAAACAAGATTGAAGGTTTAACCAAGATTATTAGATGTACATCCTTGGAAAGAAATCACTTCGTTTCTCTAATATTGACCTGACAAATAAGACAAACCCTTTCACTGAACTTGCTTATAATAAAGTGATGCAAATATCAAATGGAAGTGTTAGAAACATCTTATTTTACCCGAGCCTTATACACTGTTCTATGTTAACTACAGTTTGGCTCACACATCTGTTCATTGAGGTTACAATAGTCTCAATTTCTGTTACTGATCCTCCAGAGTGGACCCCAACAAGTGTCCCCCTGCCCAGTGTCATTGGGGCCAACAGATCGAGACTGAGTTTGGTTCACAAGCAAAGGAAACTTTATATTTTGATCAGAGAATGGAGAGGTGAGAGCATGCACTACCCCGTGGGCTGTGGGCTGGGCTGCTGTGTAGAGATCCTGTCAGAGTCAGTGGGAGGGAGGGGGCGGAGCTCTCGAGGGCCGGGTTGGCTGTAGCTCAGGCTCTATATCGTGGAGTCTGCACTGGGCCCCAGGAGCTGAGGTGTCGACCCAGCCATTCTGCACTAGGAAATCTGGTCTGAAGTGCCGGGTGTGGAACCTCTGCATGCGGGACCCTAGGAGCACGTGAAATTAGACAAAGCACAAAGGATAAAAAAGGTTAGACTTGACTTTATTGCCCAGATTCTATTTTTATCTCCCAGGGATTTTTAATGGGCTTTGCTGGGGACAAACCCCTCCTCTGCCTTTTGTCCCGTTCCTCATTCTTGGAGTGCTGAGGGTGCAGACCCTTCTTCTGTAACTGCTGAGTGCTGAGTTGGGAGCCCTCATACCCTGGGGCAAGGGTCAGAACTTCTCCCCAGCAGCCTCCCAGTGACGTTGATTGTCCCCAGGACCCCTGCCTCCCTGCTCGTCCACCTGAGCACCAGCATTGGAAGTGTTATAGATTCTAATGACCTTTAAGGGTCCAGGAAAGAGATGTGCAGAGACGCTGTGGGGGCCGGTTTCACCCCGCCCCACATTTGTTCGGCCACCTTAGGCTGACCGTTTCTGCCAGCCTAGATGCTCTGACCAGTAGTCTGCGCTTTCTTCAATTAGGCCCCTGAATTAATGTACAAACAGCACCAGGTGTCAGAGCCCTGCCCGCTCAACTCCCAGACAGTCCAGGGTCAGTGGTGATCAAGGACCATGATGACCACTGAGTCAACAGCCTTTTGAAGTAAACAGGAGTCCAGCCGGTCTTATTGGCCACCATCAGCACGGTGTCTGTAGGCTTTTCTATGGTGACAGTGTGATATACGGTTCCCCCGCCAAGATTATTAGCTCCCCTCTGGGTGCAGTAAGTCCTGCAAGCAGTAGTCTACTCTTTTGGGACACACTCTTGTTGTTTTATGAGAGAAACTCCAGGTCAAGTGATGTTCACACGAGTCGTCATGGTGCCCTGTTGCCCCCGGTTATCTCTCTGGATGTTGGAGTTGGAGGGCCTCCTCACTCGAGGTCGGTGTGCCCACGGAGCGAACCCTGCAACTTCAGGGCATGGTTGGTGGTTAGGATCACCACGTGGGGTCCTTTTCCCTTAGGAGGGAGGTGGCCTTTTGGGCTGCTGATTTCCAGGTGTTTAGATACCGCCAGTATCTTGGCCAGATGTGGCAGTGGGCCAAGCCCCTTAGTGACCGTAGTTTATCCTACCTGGATGGTATTCTTGCATTGTTCCATTTCAAGTGGTCCCAGTTTTTGCACTAATTCTCCAATGGCGATTCACCTTTCACCGGGAATGTAAAGGTCAAAGGGTTTAGCTAAATTAGGGAGTTCCAGGGCAAGGGTCTGAATTGACTGCTCTTTCCATTCTTGAAAGGCCACTTCTGGATTCTATTCAAAAGGATCATCATCTTTTCCTTTCAGTGTTTCATATAGAGGCCCAGCTAGTAGACTATAGTTAGGGATCCAGAAGCAGCACACCCTGGCCTCCCCAGGAACCCCTAAGCTGTCTTCTAGTTTTAGAAAGGGGTAAGGCTGAAAATGGTTTCTTCCCTTTCCTGGGATGGGCTTCTCCGACCTTCTCTGAGAATGAAGCCCAGGCAGGTCACCGCAGTCTGTGATATTTGAGCTTCTTTTTGGACGACTTCTATCCTTTATTGGCTTGGTAGTTCAGAGGCCTCCTTAGTAGGGCTGGTGATCAGAATGTCGTCTGCGTATTGAAGGAGGGTTTCCTTTTCCAGAGGTAGAACTTTTAGGTCTTTACCTAAGCTTTCCCCAAAGACGGTGTGGGAATTTTTGCACCCTTGGGGCAAGACGGCCCGGAAGTATTGTTTTAGTTGTATGTTGAGTCCTGCCACTCACAAGCCAAAATTTCTTGTGACTCTGGGACTAATGGAATACAAAAGAAGGCATCATTGAAGACTAATACAGAATACCATGTCCTGGTGGTTGGTAGAATGACCAGCAGGGTGTAGGAATTAGGAGCAGCTGGAGGTATATCCTCGGTGGCTTCACTGACTGTCCTGACATCCTTTACCAGGTCCCCAGCAGCCCATGGGGCTCTCGTGGTCAGACCAATCCCCGGATACAGAGCTACCCTTGCAGGTACCGTGGCAGGGCTGGGCACACAGGAACCGTGCACATAGCCCTCATTGCAGAGCACCCCCAGCTCACCTGTCACTCAGAGCTGACACAGAGCACCTCAGAGCAGGACTTGAACTAACAAACAGCAGCTGCGACAGGTCTGTGACCCTGGGCATCACTCTGTACGGCCTCCCTCCACCTGGTCTTCCAGAGACTTCCACTGCACCCGGGGCACCAGGCTTCTGTCTCCAACCACCACCCACCCCTCCTCTCCCTGACTCCTGGGTTCCTCTCATTAGGAGAGGGTTTTCTTGAAGTTGTCTCCCACTCATGGGCCAGATAAAATGATTAGAAAACAAGCCAAAGCTGCAGACCCTTGTCTATCTTGACTCTCAGGAGCCCACACCTGTTCCTTGGACCTGGCCGGTTCAGCAAGTTCCATTTTCTGCAACTGTGAGCCCCTGAGGGGTGATGATTGGCTGACCTGGGCAGCCTTACCGTGCCAGGCAGCCCTCCCCAGGTGTGCCTGGGTTGAGATCAATATAAATACCACTCCAGGCAGCAAGAGCCCCTGCAGCCGTGCCTGACGCCATTTTCTCTGCCCTGTCAGCAGTCTCAGGGCTGGGCTGGTGGGAGGGAGTGAGAGGCCACAGCTTTGTGGGTGGCCCAGTGTGAGTGGGGCTCTGCTGGACTTTCTGCAGCAGTTGCCAGGCTGCCACCTGCTAAGGAAGAGGATGTGTCACCCATACCTGCTGCTGGAATTTCTCCCTGGGCAGAGGTGAGGAAGGAAAACAGCAGTGGGGGCAGGGACAGGACGGGTATCTCAGGCAGGGAAATGGAAATCTTCCAGAAGAGCACCCAGGGCCAGGACCATCCTGGCTGGCCTGCAGGCACCAAGTCGGCTGGCATGCTGTCACTCGTGTGGCTCTATGGCCCTTCCTCTAGGCTTTCAAGTCCTTGTACATATTCAGGTGTTTTACCTGGGAAGGTTGGGAACAGTTCAGCAGCAGCTGGCCTGGGGCTCATCTCACGTTTACTCACAGATGCCTCGGCACGGTCCCCCAGGCTTGTAATGAGGACACTCCTTGCGGGGGGGCTGCTGGCTGCATGCGAGATGATTCCCCACCTCTGACCAACTTCAGAATTGTCTACCACTGAAGCAAGTGTCCTGATAGGGTTTTCATCTGTATAACTGGTGGGTTCTGTTTTGTTTTTTTCTTTTTTGTTTCAAGGTAGGTTTTATTCCTCTTTTTTGTACTTATGGATGTAAGCATGGAAATAATTCATTCATATAAATACATGTATGTGAAGGGAATAACTTTTTTCCGTTTTTTAAAAAATTTTATTTTTCATTTTATTTTATTTATTTTTTATACAGCAGGTTCTTATTGGTTATCTATTTTATACATATAAATGTATACATGTCAATCCCAATATCCCAACTCCTCCCACCGCCACCCCCCCCCCCATGGCTTTCCCCTCTTTGTGTCCATACATTTGTTCTCTACATCTGTGTCTCTATTTCTGCCCTTCAAACCAGTTCATCTGTACCATTTTTCTAGGTTCCACATATATGTGTTAATATACAATATTTGTTTTTCTCTCTCTGACTTACTTCACTCTGTATGACAGTCTCTAGATCCATCGACGTCTCTACAAATGACCCAATTTCATTCCTTTTTATGGCTAATAGTCCATTTTATATATGTACCACATCTTTATCCATTCGTCTGTCTGTGGGCATTTAGGTTGCTTCCATTACCTGGCTATTGTAAATAGTGCTGCAATGAACATTGTGGTGAATGTGTCTTTTTGATTTATGGTTTTCTCTGGGTATATGCCCAGTAGTGGGTTGCTGGATCATATGGTAATTCTATTTTTAGTTTTTTAAGGAACCTCCATACTGTTCTCCATAGTGACTATCAATTTACATTCCCACCAATCGTGGAAGAGGGTTCCTTTTCTCCACACCCTCTCCAGCATTTGTTGTTTGTAGATTTTCTGATGATGCCCATTCTAACAGGTGTGAGGTGATACCTCATTGTAGTTTTGATTTGCATTTCTCTAATAATTAGTGATGTAGAGTAGCTTTTCATGTGCTCCTTGGCCATCTCTACATCTTTTTGGAAGAAATGTCTATTTAGATCTTCTGCCCATTTTTGTATTGGGTTGTTTGTTTTTTTAATATTGAGCTGCATCAGCTGTTTATATATATTGGAGATTAATCCTTTGTCCATTGATTCAGTTGCAAATATATTCTCCCATTCTGAGGGTTGTCTTTTTGTGTTTGCAGTTTCCATTGCTTTGCAAAAGCTTTTACGTTTCATTAGGTCCCATTTGTTTAGTTTTCTTTTTTATGTCATTACTCTAGGAGGTGGATCAAAAAAGATCTTGCTGTGATTTATGTTAGAGTATTCTTCCTATGTTTTCCTCTAAGAGTTTTATACTGTCCGGTCTTACATTAAGGTCTCTAATCCATTTTGAATTTATTTTTGTGTATGGTGTTAGGGGGTGTTCTAATTTCATTCTTTTACATGTAGCTGTCCATTTTTCCCAGCACCACTGATTGAAGACACTGTCTTTTCTCCATTGTATAGTCTTGCCTACTTTGTCATAGATTAGTTGACCATAGGTGTGTAGGTTTATCTCTGGGCTTCTTTCTTTTTTATTTTCCTTTTACACCTTTATTGGAGTATAATTGCTTTACAATGGAGTGTTAGTTTCTGCTGTATAACAAAGTGAATCAATTATACATATACATATATCACCATATCCCCTCCCTCTTACATCTCCCTCCCACCCTCCACATCCCACCCCTTTAGGTGGTCGCAAAGCACCGAGCTGATCTCCCTGTGCTATGTGGCTGCTTCCCAGTAGCTATCGATGTTACATTTGGCAATGTATATATGTCCATGGCACTCTCTCACTTCGTCCCAGCTTACCCTTCCCCCTCCCCGTGTCCTCAAGTCCTTTCTCTATGTCTGTGTCCTTAATCCTGTCCTGCCCCTAGGTTCTTCATAAACTTTTTTCTTTAGATTCCGTATATCTCTGTTAGTACACGGTATTTATTTTTCTCTTTCTGACTTACTTCACTGTGTAGGACAGACTCTAAGTCCATCCCCCTCACTACAAATAACTCAGTTTTGTTTCTTTTTATGGCTGAGTAATATTCCATTTATATATGTGCCAGATATTCTTTATCCATTTATCTGTCGATGGACACTTAGGTTGCTTCCATGTCCTGGCTATTGTAAGTAGAACTGCAATGAACATTGTTGTATATAACTCTTTTTGAATTATGGTTTTCTCAGGGCAAATGCCCAGTAGTTGGATTGCTGGGTCGTATGGTACTTCTATTTTTAGTTTTTTCAGGAACCTCTATACTGTTATCCCTAGTGGGTATAGCAATTTACATTCCCAGCAACAGTGCAAGAACGTTCCCTTTTCTCCAGTAAATGCCTCTCCAGCATTTATTGTTTGTAGATTTTTTGATGATTGCCATGCTGACTGCTGGGAGTTGATACCTCACTGTAGTTTTGATTTGCATTTCTCTAATGATTAGTGATGTTCAGCATCCTTTCATGTGTTTATTGGCAATCTGTATATCTCCTTTGGAGAAATGTCTATTTAGGTCTTCTGCCCATTTTTGGATTGTGTTGTTTGTTTTTGTGATATTGAGCTACACGAGCTGCTTGTAAATTTTGGAGATTAATCTTTTGTCATTTGCTTCATTTGAAAACATTTTCTCCCATTCTGAGGGTTGTATTTTCGTCTTGTTTATGTTTTCCTTTGCTGTGCAAAAGCTTTGAAGTTTCATTAGGTCCCATTTGTTTATTTTTGTTTTTATTTCCACTCCTCTAGGAGGTGGGTCAAAAAGGATCTTGCTGTGATTTATGTCATAGAGTGTTCTGCCTATGTTTTCCTCTAATAATTTTATAGTGTCTGGTCTAACATTTAGATCTCTAATTCATTTTGAGTTTATTTTTGTGTATGGTGTTATGGAGTGTTCTAATTTCATTCTTTCACGTGTAGTTGTCCAGTTTTCCCAGCACCACTTACTGAAGAGACTGTCTTTTCTTCATTGTATATCTTTGCCTCCTTTGTCATAGATGAGTTAGCCATAGGTACGTAGGTTTATCTCTGGGCTTTCTATCTTGTTCAATTGATCTATATTTCTGTTTTTGTGCCAGTACCATATAGTCTTGATTAATGTAGCTTTGTAGTATAGTCTGAAGTTAGGAAGTCTGATTCCTCCAGCTCTTTTAATTTCCCTCAAGACTGCTTTGGCTATTCGGGGTCTTTTGTGTCTCCATACAAATTTTAAGATTTTTTTGTTCTAGTTCTGTAGAAAATGCCAGTGGTATTTGATAGGGATTGTATTGAATCTGTAGCTTGCTTTGGGTACTATAGTCATTTTCACAATATTGATTCTTCTAATCCAAGAACATGGTTTATACCTCCATATGTTTATATCATCTTTGATTTCTTTCAGCAGTGTCTTATAGTTTTCTGAGTACAGGTCTTTTACCTCCTTATGTAGGTTCATTCCTCCGTATTTTATTCTTTTTGTTGCAATGGTGAATGAGATTGTTTCCTTAATTTCTCTTTCTGATCTTTCATTGTTAGTGTATAGGAATGCAAGAGATTTCTGTGCATTAATTTTGTATCCTGCAACTTTACCAAATTCATTGATTAGCTCTGGTAGTTTTCTGGTGGCATCTTTAGGATTCACTATGTGTAGTATCGTGTCATTTGCAAACAGTGACAATTTTACTTCTTCTTTTCCAATTTGTATTCCTTTTATTTCTTTTTCTTCTCTGATTACTGTGTCTAGGACTTCCAAAAACTATGTTGAGTAATAGTGGTGAGAGTGGACATCCTTGTCTTGTTCCTGATCTTAGAGGAAATGCTTTTAGTTTTTCACTATTGAGAATGATGTTTGCTGTGGGTTTGTCATATACTGCCTTTATTATGTTGAGGTAGATTCCCTCTATGCCCACTTTTTGGAGACTTTTAATCATAAATTGGTGTTGAATTTTGTCAAAAGCTTTTCCTGCATCTATTGGGATGATCATATTTTTATTCTACAATTTGTTAATATGGTGTATCACATTGATTGATTTGTGTATATTGAAGAATTCTTGCATCCCTGGGATAAACCCCACCTGATCATGGTGCATGATCCTTTTAATGTGTTGTTTAATTCTGTTTCCTAGTATTTTGTTGAGGATTTTTACATCTATATTAATCAGTGATATTGGTCTCTAATTTTCTTTTTCTGTAGTATCTTTGTCTGGTTTTGGTATCAGGGTGATTGTGGCCTCATATAATGAGTTTGGGAGTGTTCCTTCCCCTGAAAAGTTCTGAAGAGTTTGAGAAGATTGGGTGTTAGCTCTTGTCTAAATGTTTGATAGAATTCACCTCTGATGCCATCTCGTTCTGGACTTTTGTTTGTTGGAAGATTTTTAATCACACTTTCAATTTCATTACTTGTGATTGGTCTGTTCATATTTTCTATTTCTTCCCGGTTCAGTCTTGGAAGGTTATACCTTTCTAAGAATTTGTCCATTTCTTCCAGGTTGTCCATTTTATTGGCATAGAGTTGCTTGTAGAGGTCTCTTAGGATGCTTTGTATTTCTGTGGTGTCTGTTACAACTTCTCCTGTTTCATTTCTAATTTTATTGATTTGAGTCCTCTCCCTCTTTTACTTGAGTCTGGCTAAAGGTTTATCATTTTTGTTTATCTTCTCAAAGAACCAGCTTTTAGTTTTATTGATCTTTGCTATTGTTTTTATTTCATTTATTTCTGCTCTGATCTTTATGATTTCTTTCCTTCTATTAACTTTGGGTTTTGTTCTTCATTCTCTAGTTCCTTTAGGTGTAGAGTTAGATTGTTTATTTGAGATTTTTCTGGTTTCTTGAGGTAGGCTTTTATTGCTATAAACTTCCCTCTTAGAACTGTTTTTGCTGCATCCCATAGGTTTTGGATCATTGTGTTTTTGTTGTCATTTGTCTCTAGGTATTTTTTGATTTCCTCTTTGATTTCCTCAGTGATCTCTTGGTTATTTAGAAATGTATTGTTTAGCCTCCATGTGTTTGTTTTTTACGTTATTTTCCCTGTAATTGATTTCTAATCTCATAGCATTGTGGTCGGAACAGCTGCTTGATATGATTTCAGTTTTCTTAAATTTACTGAGGCTTTATTTGTGACCCAAGATGTGATCTATCCCGGAGAATGTTCCGTGTGCCATTGAGAAGAACTTGTAGTCTGCTGTTTTTGGATGGAATGTCCTATAAATATCCATTAAATCTATCTGGTCTATTGTGTCATTTAAAGCTTGTGTTTCCTTATTAATTTTCTGTCTGGATGATCTCCATTGGTGTAAGTGAGGTGTTAAAGTCCCTTGCTATTATTGTGTTACTGTTGATTTCCTCTTTTATAGCTGTTAGCAGTTGCCTTATGTATTGAGGTGTTCCTGTGTTGGGTACATATATATTTATAATTGTTATATCTTGGATTGATCCCTTGATCATTATGTAGTGTCCTTCCTTGTCTCTTGTAACATTCTTTATTTTAAAATCTATTTTATCTGATATGAATATTGCTACTCCAGCTTTCTTTTGATTTTCATTTGCATGGAATATATTTTTCCATCCTCTCACTTTCAGTCTGTATGTGTCCCTAGGTCTGAAATGGGTCTCTTGTAGACAGCATATATATGGATCTTGTTTTTGTATCCATTCAGTGAGCCTGTGTCATTTGGTTGGAGCATTTAATCCATTCCCATTTAAGGTAATTATCAATATGTATGTTCCTATTATTATTTTCTTAATTGTTATGGGTTTGTCTTAGTGGGTCCTTTTCTTCTCTTGTGTTTCCCACTTAGAGAAGTTCCTTTAGCATTTGTTGTAGAGCTGGTTTCGTGGTGCTGAATTCTCTTAGCTTTTGCTTGTCTGTAAAGCTTTTGATTTCTCCATCAAATCTGAATGAGATCCTTGCTGGGTGGAGTACTCTTGGTGGTAGGTTCTTCCCTTTCATCACGTTAAATTTATCATGCCACTCCCTCTGGCTTGTAGATTTTCTGCTGAGAAATCAGCTGTTAACCTTATGGGAATTCCGTTGTATGTTGTCATTTTTCCCTTGTTGCTTTCAATAATTTTTCTTTGTCTTTAATTTTTTCAATTTGATTACTGTGTGTCTCGGCATTTTTCTCCTTTGGTTTATCCTGCCTGGGACTCTCTGCGCTTCGTGGACTTCGGTGGCTATTTCTTTTCCCATGCTAGGGAAGTTTTCAACTATAATCTCTTCAGATATTTTCTCAAGTCCTTTCTCTCTCTGTTCTCCATCTGGGACCCCTATAATTCGAATGTTGTTGCATTTAATGTTGTCCCAGAAGTCTCTTAGGTTGTCTTCATTTATTTTCATTCTTTTTCTTTATTTTGTTCCATGGCAGTGATTTCCACCTTTCTGTCTTCCAGGTCACTTATCCGTTCTTCTGTCACAGTTATTCTGCTACTGATTCCTTCTAGTGTATTTTTCATTTCAGTTATTGTATTGTTCATCTCTGTTTGTTTGTTCTTTAATTCTTCTAGGTGTTTGTTCCTTAATTCTTCTAGGTCTTTGTTAAGCATTTCTTGCATCTTCTCGATCTTTGCCTCCATTATTTTTCTAAGGTCTTGGATCATCTTCACTATCATTATTCTGAATTCTTTTACTGGAAGGTTACCTATCCCCACTTCATTTCGTTGTTTTTCTGAGGATTTATCTTGTTCCTTGATCTGGTATAAAGTCCTCTGCCTTTTCATTTTCTCTATCTTTCTGTGAATGTGGTTTTCCTTCCACAGGCTGCAGAATTGTAGTTCTTCTTGCTTCTGCTGTCTGCTCTCCAGTGATTGAGTCTATCTGAGAGGCTTGTGCAAGCTTCCTTATGCGAGGGACTGGTGGTGGGTAGAGCTGGGTGTTGTTCTGGTGGGCAGAGCTTTAATCTGCTTGTCTGTGGATTAAATAAAAGTTTAATAAAAAGTTTAATCCACTTGTCTGCTGATGCATGGGGCTGGGTTCCCTCCCTGTTGGTTGTTTGGACTGAGGCGACCCAGCACTGGAGCCTACCTTGCTCTTGGTGGGGCTAATGGTGGACTCTGGGAGAGTTCACGCCAAGGAGTATTTCCCAGAACTTCTGCTGTCAGTGTCGTTGTCCCCATGGTGAGCCGCAGCCACACCCCACCTCTGCAGGAGACCCTCTAAAACTAGCAGCTAGGTATGATCATTCACCTACGGGGTGACTGCTCCTTCCCCTGGGTCCTGATGTGCACACTACTTTGTGTGTGTCCTCCAAGAGTGGAGTCTCTGTTGAGACTCTGAGTCTCTGAATGCAGTTGAGACTCAGAGTGGAGTCGCACAGACTCTGGGTCCTGTGAAGCTTCGATGTTTTGTGGTTCTAGAAATCCTATAGGAGACGGTCCACAGCAGGTGAAGCTAATGCTGTCATAGAGGTGGTGAAACCAAAGATCTGCAGTTCCGACTAGAGGTGCTGATGTACAAACAGGACAAAATCATCTCATGTGAATGTAGTTCAGGCACGTTTAAAATGAATGCAGTCATGTTAATGCCTAACATCTTCTATCTTGTGCCTCTCCTCAAGGACCCCCTCCTCAGTTCCTGAGGCTCCTGTAAGTCATGTACAGGGGAATGGAGAGTGGGCTCTGTCCAGTCTGAGCCCTGAGTTACCCTGTGTGTATCTTAGGATACTTTGTATTTCTGTGGTGGCTCTTGTAACATCATCTCTTTCAGTTCTGATTTATTTGGCCCCTCTCTTTAAAAAAAAATACTACTGTTGTCTTTTATTCTTTACAGAAGTTTAATAAGTGTTTGATCTACTACCCTTACTCTATGTATACTTTTTGCCGTGAGATTTTTACTTTTGTTTGTTTTCTTGTTACTGTCAATAATTAGTGAGAATTCTTTTAAGCTACCTTCAACATTGCTTATAAAGCTGCTTTATTAGTGATGACAGAGCTTTAATGGAAGTCGTGTTCTGGTTGTAAATTAGAATGCAATGTGCCAGCACAAAGCCCCTTAAGTGTATGTCTCATTACTTCTCGTTCTTTTTTTTCCCTTTTTTTCTCTCTTTTTTTTCTTGTTCTTTTTTTAATGTTTATTTTTTATCAGAGCAAATTTGATTAAAATGTTTTGTTTGTTCTAGATGTGTAAGATGTGGTTCTTTTACACATATACATGTATCTATACTTCTTCAGATCGTTTTCTCATGTAGCTTGTGACACAATGTTCAGTAGTCTTCTCTTGGTATTCCGTAGGTCTTTGGTGATTATATATTTCACATGTGTTTCTATATCTATGTTAACCCCAATATCCTAATGTATCCAGCCCTCACACCTTTCCATTTGGTGAACCATAACTTTGTTTAATGAATCTGTGATTGCCTTTCTCTGTGGAAATATCTTCATTGGTATCAATTTTAACTAACACCTATAAGTGATATTATAGGATATGTGTCTTTTGCTGTCTGACTTAGTACAATTTGCCTGATTACCTCTAGAATCATCTACGGTGCTGCAAATGGCATTGTTTCATTTTTTTCCCTAGATAATATTCCATCTGTACATGTACCAGTTCTTCTTTGTCCACTCACCTGTTGATGGACTTTTTGGTTGCCTCCATGTCTTGGCTATTGTAATACTGCTGCACTGCACATTTGCCTGCCTGTGTCTTTACAATTCTGTCTTCTTATGTTATAGGCCCAGGAGTGGGCATCCTGTATCATATGGTATCTCGGGGTTTACCGTTTAAATGCACCACGATTCTGTGCTCATTATTGGCTCTTTCCAGGTTACATCCCACTTAAAGTTGAGGGTATGCATTTCTCCACAACACCTTCAGCATTTATTTATTTATTTATTTTTAATATCTTTATTGAAGTATAATTGCTTTACAATGGTGTGCTAGCTTGTGCTTTACAACAAAATGAATCAGTTATACATATACATATGTTCCCATATCACTTCCCTCTTGCGTCTCCCTCCCTCCCACCCTCCCTCCCCTCCAGGCAGTCACAAAGCACCGAGCTGATCTCCCTGTGCCATGCTGCTGCTTCCCACTAGCTATCTACCTTACGTTTGGTAGTGTATATATGTCCATGCCTCTTTCTCCCTTTGTCACAGCTTACCCTTCCCCCTCCCCATATCCTCAAGTCCATTCTCTAGTAGATCTCTGTCTTTATTCCTGTTTTACCCCTAGGTTCTTCATGACATTTTTTTCCCTTAAATTCCAGGTATATGTGTTAGCATACGGTATTTGTCTCTCTCTTTCTGACTTACTTCACTGTGTATGACAGGATCTAGGTCTATCCACCTCATTACAAATAGCTCAATTTCGTTTCTTTTTATGGCTTCAGCATTTATTGTTTGTAGTTTTCTTGCTGATGGATATTCTGACTGGTGTGAGCTGATACCTCTTTGTGGTTGAATTTGCATATGACTCATAATCCTTTGAAATTGAGCTTTAAGTCATGTCCTTTTTATTTTTCAAACTGTGATTACAGCTTAGCTCTTCAAAGTGTTTTCTAAAGTATGTGTTACATTTTGAAATTTATTGGCCATTACCTCCCTCAAAACATTTTGAGGGCAGGTTTCATTTACAGCCCTGCAGTACTTGTTCACATGAAGTGACCATTAGCACAGGCTTTAAAGCTGCTTTTGCAGGTAACGGCCAGATTGCGGCAGCCTTTCTTTGTTCCCCATGCTGGTACTAGGGAAACAGAGCTTCCGGCCGGTGGTCTTCCTCGGTTATAAATTAGAGTGGAATGTGCCCGGATAAACCCCCAAAGGCTGATGTCTCCTTACTTTTGTTTGTTTTTTTTAATTTAATTTATATTTTTATCGGAATAATATTCCATTTTGTATATGGACCACTTCTTGGTGCATTGCTCTGTTGAGGGACATTTTCGTTGCTTCCAAGTGTTGGCTATATTAAATATTGCTGGAGTGCAAGATTGCCAGCTTGTGACTTTTTGATTCTCATTTTCTCAGGTGATAGTCCCAGCAGTGGGTATGACTGATTGACTAGTAGCTCAATGTTTACCTTTTCAAAGCACCTCCATTGTGTTTTCATTAGTGGCTCTTACCATGTCTCCCTTAGAGCCGAGGGTACGAACTTCTCCACAATCCCTTCAGCATTTATAGTTTGCAGCATTTTTGCTAATGGCCAATCTGACTGCTGTGACCTGATAGGTTTTTGTAATTTGGGTTTGCATGACTTTAAAAATTCCTAAAATTCATCATTTTCCACGCCTTTTTCCTTTCTGTTAAAAATCAAGTGTGAGTACAATCTATCTCTTGAAGCTGTCTTCTTGGAAGGTTGCCCTCTTTTGAATTTTTGGTGGATATTCGACCCCAGGATTTTTTTGGAGGGCAGATGTCATTACAGAACTGCAAGTTTGGTGAATATTTAGTGACCATTAGCACTGGGTTTAAAGCTGCTGTTGTGGGAAACGGCCACAAGGAGGCAGCATTTGTCCTTTCCCAAATCTGGGTACTAGGGCAGCAGAGCCTTTCTGGAAGTCGTGGTCCTAGGTTTTAAGTTAGAATGGAATGTGCCAGGAGGAACGCCCATAAGTTTATGTCTCATTACATCTTGGTTTTTAAAATTTATTTAATCGGGGTAATGATTAGATATTGTTTGTCCAGATGTACACAATCTGGTTCATTTGTACAATATATATGTCTATTCATGTTCAGATCCTCTTCCCATGTAAAATATTACAGTGTTCCATAGACCTCCCTTGCTATATGGTCCGTCTTTTTGATATATGTTTATTATATGTATTTGTATACGTATGGTAACGTTAATCTTAATTTATCCATTCTGCCCACCTTTCCTTTTAGATAAGCATACTTAATTTCTAAGTCTGTGAGTGTCTTTCTCTGTGGAAATATGTTCATTTGTGTTAGTTATTAGATAACGCCTATAAGTGATATCATAGGATATAGGTCTTTTGCTTTCTGACTTACCTCATATTCTGTGATTATCTCCAAGCTCATCTATGGCACCTCAAATAGCAGTGTTTCATTGTTTTCCATGGCTAATATTCTATTGTGAACGTGGACCACTTCTTCTTCATCCATACATCTGTTGATGGACATTTTGGTGGCTTCACTGTCTTGGCTATTGTGAATAAGGCTGCAGTGCAGCTTTTGCAGCCCGCGTCTTCTCGATTCTGGTCTTCTCAGGTGAGAGGCCCAGTGGTGTGACTGCTGCATCGAATGGTACCTCAACTTTTACTTTTAATCGTAGCTCCTTTCTGTTCTCATTATTGGCTCTTACCACGTTACATCTCACCAGCAGCTAGAGGGTACACAGTTCTCTAAAACCCCTTCAGAATTTATTGTTTGTAGACCTTTTGCTGATGGTCAGTCGACTGGTGTGAGTTGAAACCTTTTTGTACATTAGATTTGCATGAGTCTAATAATTCCTGAGGTTGAGCTTTCACCCATTTTCCTTTTTTTAAACAAGAGAGTGAGTCAAACTTACCTCTTCATACTATCGTCTTGAAAAATTTGCCAGTTTTGAATTTTATTGTCCATTCCCTACCTCAGCACAGTTGTTTAGGGCAGGTGTCCTTTGCAGCCCTGAGTCCTTGTGAATGTTAAGAGAACATTAGCTGTGGGCTTAACGCCGCTCTTGCGGAAAACGGCCACAAGGCAGCAGAATTTCTACATTTCCAACTCTGGGTTTTTGGGCAGCAGAGCCTTCCTGGAAATCGTGTTAGTAGGCTGCAAATTAGAGTGGAATGTGCCAGAGCACATCCCCAAGAGCTTATATCTCCTTACTTCTTGTTTGTTTTATAAATTTAATTTTTATTAATTATCAGAGCAAACTTGATAAAAATATTTTGTTTCTCCTAGGTGTACAGAATCTGGTTCATTATATCAATGTATCTGTCATTTATCTTTGCATTCTTTACCATGTAGGTTATTACAGAGTGTTGCCTAGACCTCTCTTGGTATTCCATAGGTATTTTGTGATTATATATTTCATATGTATTAGTACATGTCTGTTAACCCTCATATCCTAATTCACACATTCCTTACACTTTTCCATTGGTTAAACATAATTTTTTTTTCTTAATCCATGCTTTTCCTTCTCTTGGAAATAAGTTCATGAGTATCAACTTTTAGGTAACACCTAGAAGTGATGTCATAGGATATCTGTCTTTCACTTTCTTTCTTTAATTTGAGTGATTACCTCTAGGTCCTTATATGGTGGTGCAAACGGCACTGTTTCATTGTTTTCCATGGCTTATATTCCATTGTTTACATGGACCACTTCCTCTTTGTGCATTTTTCTGTTGATGGACATTTTGGTTTCTTCCAAGTCTTGGCTATGTTAAATATTCCTGCAGTGCAGGATTGCCAGTCTCTGTCTTTTCCATTCTGCTCTGCTCAGGTGATAGGCACATCAAAGGACTTACCAGATCACATGGTAGCTCAATTTTTACCCTTAAACGCACCTCCATTATGTTCTCACTACTGGCTGTTACCAGTTTACATCCCCCCCAGCAGCTGGAGGGTACACAGTTCTCTGAAACCCCTTCAGCATTTATTCTTTGTAGACTTTTTGCTGAAGAACATTCTGACGGCTGTGAGGTGAACATTTCTGTAATTGGATTTGCATGGCTTTATTCATTGCTGATGTTGCGCATTTTTCAATTCCTTTTTATTTTAAAGAGAAAAAAAAGAAAAGACAAAATGTGCGTAAAATATGCCT
This sequence comes from Delphinus delphis, assembly GCF_949987515.2. Taxonomy (NCBI): domain Eukaryota; kingdom Metazoa; phylum Chordata; class Mammalia; order Artiodactyla; family Delphinidae; genus Delphinus; species Delphinus delphis. The sequence goes on along the minus strand of NW_027192735.1, from coordinate 845,248 downwards.
CTTGACATTGTCTTCTTGAAATGTTGACGTCTTTTGAATTTTCTGGTCGATTACGACCCCAGGACATTTTTGAGACCCGGTGTCCTTTACAGTGCTGCACATATTTTGAATATTAAGTGACCATTACCTCTTGGTTTAAAGCTGCTGTTGTGTGAAACAGTCCCAAGGCGGCAGCATTTCTCCTTTACCAAATCTGGTTACCAGGGCAACAGAGCCTTAATGGAAGTCCTGTTCTAGGTTGAAAATTAGAATGGGATGTGCCAGGAAAAATTCCTTTCAGTTTATGTCTCATTATTTCTTGTTCATATTTTTAATTTAATTTTTATTTTTTATCGCAGCAAATTTGATTACAATGTTTTTTTTTTGTTCTAGGTGTGCAAGATGTGGTTCTTTCACACACATACATATATCTATTCTTCTTCAGAACCTTTTCCCAGGTAGGTTATGACACAATGTTGAGTAGTCTTCTCTTGGTATTCCGTAGGTCTTTGGTGATTATATATTTCACATGTGTTTCTATATCTATGTTAACCCCAATATCGTAATGTATCTAATCCTCACACCTTTCGATTTGGGGAACCATAAGTTTGTTCAATGAATCTGTGATTGCCTTTCTCTGTGGAAATATCTTCATTGTTATCAATTTTCAGGTAACACCTATAAGTGATATACGTTAGGTGTCTTTCGCTTTCTCACTTACTACAAGTTGCATGGTTACCTCTAGACTCATCTATGGTGCTGCAAATGGCATTGTTTCATTTTTTTCCCGAGCTAATATTCCATCTCTACATGTAACAGTTCCTCTTTGTCCACTCATCTGTTGATGGACTTTTGGTTGCTTCCACGTCTTGGCTATTGTAATACTGCTGCAGTGCAGATTTGCCTGCCTGTGTCTTTCCAATTTTGTCTTCTTATGTTATAGGCCCAGGAGTGGGCCTGCTGGATCATATAGTAGCTCAATATTTACCTTTTAAAGGCACCTCCACCCTGTTCCCATTAGTGACTCTTACCAGGTTACGTCCCACTTCAAATTAAGGGTATGCATTTCTCCACAACCTCTTCAGCATTGATCGTTTGTAGTTTCTTTCCTGATGGTTATTCTGAATGGTGTGAGCTGATACCTCTGTGTGGTTGGATTTGCATGTGTCTCATAATCCTTTGAAATTGAGCTTTCAGGCATGTCCTTTTATTTTTCAAACGGTTATTACAGCTTAGTTCTTCAAATGGTTTTCTTGAAATATGTGCCACATTTTGAAATACTTTGGCCTTTACCTCCCGCAAGACATGATGAAGGCAGGTTTCCTTTACAGCCCTGCTGGACTTGTTCATATGAAGTGACAATTAGCATAGGTTTTAAAGCTGTTTTTTCAGGTAATGGCCAGAGGGTGGAGCATTTCATAATTCTATGAAACATAACTGAACACACAATATATATTTTTTCTTTTAAATTTCCATTGTTACTTTTTAAAGTACAATTATAATTGAAGTTCTTTGTAACAAGTGAAATTTAAAAAATTAAAGGAAAAGATAATATTTTACCACTTGCCATCCTTTCCCATTTACTGAAACGACCAGCATAATGTGTAGATTTCTCATTTTATCCAGGTGTTCTATACATCTGGAATATCATGCTTCTCACTGTAGAAAAACAGATTTAGCTCTCACACTTTTTATAGGCTACATAACAGTCCATAGAACAGAAGTACCAACTATTTCAGACTTAGCTTTTTGAGGGACACTCAGGTTACTTTCTGTTTTATTTTGTTGTTCTTTTTTTTGGGGGGGGTAGGAGTTTATTATTTATTTATTTATTTTTGTTGTGTTGGGTCTGAGTTTCCGTGTGAGGGCTTTCTCTAGTTGTGGCAAGTGGGGGGCCACTCTTGATCTCGGTGCGCGGGCCTCTCACTATTGCGGCCTCTCTTGTTGCAGAGCACAGGCTCCAGATGCGAGGGCTCACTGGTTGTGGCTTATGGGCCTAGTTGCTCCATGGCATGTGGGATCCGCCCAGACCAGGGCTCGAACCTGTGTCCCCTGCATTAGCAGGCAGATTCTAACCACCTCACCACCAGCGAAGCCCTCTATTTTGTTGTTCTGCTAGTTTGTTTTAACCCAAGAAAATATTTTTTTAAATACAAAAAAACAAAATTAAGCTAAGGGTAAGGATTAGGGTTTAGGGTAAGGTTTAGGGTTAGGGTACGGGTTAGGATTATTGTACGGCTTAGAGTATGGTTTAGGGTTATGGTTATGGTACGGGTTAGTGTTAGGGTACAGTTTAGGGTATGGCTATGGTTTAGTGTTAGGGTACGGGTTAAGGTATGGGTTAGTGTTAGGGTATGGGTTAGGATTCAGGTACGGTTTACGTTCAGGGTTATGGTTAGGTTTAGTGTATGGGTTAGTGTTAGGTACGGGTTAGGGTTAGGGTTAGGGTTAAGGAAGGGGTACAGTTTAGGGTACAGGATAGGGAACAACAAAGGGTTAGGGTTAGGGTACGTGTTAGGGTACAGTTTAGTGTTAGTGTACGGGTTAGGATTAGGGTACGGTTTAGGGTAAGGTTTAGGGTTAGGGTTAGGGGACGGGTATGGTTTGGGGTACAGTTTAGGGTATGACCACGGGTTAGGAGTAGGGTAAGTGTTAGGGTACGGTTTAGTGTTAGTGTACAGGTTAGGATTATGGTACGGGATAGTGTAAGGGTTAGGGTTAGGGAATGGGTACGGATTAGGTTGCAGGTTAGGGTATGACAACGGGTTAAGGTTAGGGTACGTGTTAGTGTATGGGTTAGGATTAGGGTACGGGTTAGGTTATGGGTTAGTGTTAGGGGATGGGTTAGGATTAGGATACGGGTTATGGTACGGTTTAGGGAAAGGGTTAGGATACGGGGTAGGGTTAGGATAAAGTTTAGTGTATGGCTATGTGTTACTGTTAGGGTACATGTTAGTGTACGGGTTAGTGTTCGTGTACAGCTTAGGGTAAGGGTTAGGGTTAGGGAACGGGTACGGTCTCAGGTACAGGTTAGGGTACGGTAGCGGGATGGGGTTAGGGTACGTGTTAGGATGAGACTTCTTTGTAGTGCAGATTTGAATTTCCCGCTTGCTTGGTTGGCCAAAAAGTGTGTATGCATTTTATCCTGAATATATTCAGGAAAAAACACATACGCCCTTTTTGGCCAAGTGCATCGCTGCCAAACGATGTGCCAAACAGGAGGTTACAAGCACTGACTCTCCAAGTGGGGAGATTGTTAGTAAAGCGTCTGGAATGGCGAACCCGAGTACCAGAGGACGAATAATGAGATGCGCTTTAGAAACCTTGCCCGATCACACTGTGGACCATCCTCTGGGTTTCCCACGCATGTTTTAGCTGTAGGAAGAATCCCTTAAACCTGGAGGGTTGGGACCCATGGAATGGGTAGCACGCAGTACTACTTCAAAGGGTCTGCATTTGCTCACCGAACCTCACCAATCCTCACAGCCCCAAGTGTCCAGTCTTATGCCTCACTCAGCTGTGGGTGTAGATGTGGTAAATCCAGGTTTCATCACAAGCCTGAACGAGTTATTTAAGAATTTCTCTCTCTTTCACTGTCTTTGTGTTTTGATTTTGAAATTTATTTTTATAATGGGGTTTAGCTGATTTGCACTGCTGTGTTTATGCCGCTCGATGCACACTTGATTCTCTTACGGAGACATATAAATACATAGGTTTTAAGATTCTTACTAGTCAGATATATTCCTCTGCGGTGAATAGGGGGTGTTGAGTCCACTTCGTTGAACAAGGAGTATATCTTGTCTATTACTGGCTTATGGAACGGTATCTGTGCTCATTTCAATCTCTGGATTTATGCAGCACCCCAACTCACCTTTCCCCTTAAGCAAGCATAAGTTGGTTTTCTAAATGTGAGACTCTGTTCTGTTTTGTAATTCAGTTCATGTGTAGCCAAGTTTACATTCCCTCTATAAGTGTTATCTTATGACTAGTTTCTTTTTCTGTGTGACTTATTTCACTCAGAATCATCGAACCTAAATCCACTCATTATGCTGCTACGGGCCTGATGACATTGATTTCATTGCAGAGTGATATTCCATTGTATGTAAGTACCACAACTTCTTTATCCATTTTTCTCTTTCTGGGATATTTAAGTTGTTCCGTTGTCGAGGTTCTTGTAAACACAGCAGCCCTAAACTTTGGGGTGGCTGTGTCTTTTTGATTTTAATTTCCCTAAGCTATAGGACCATAAGTGGAAGTGCCCGAGTCTCTGTAGCTTTGTTTTTTAGATGTTTCAGGAAACACCATACACTTCTCCAGAGTGGCTGTTGGCCATTTACATCCCGCCCATCAGCATAACAAGGCTCCCAGTTCTCCATGGCCTGTCCTGCCTTTCTGGATTTTACACTTTTTTCAGATGGCCCATTTGACCGGTGGGAAGTGAGACTTCATTGTAGTGCGGATTTCCATTGCACGCTTCCTTGGTTGGCAAAAATGGCCGTATGCGTTTTTTCCTGGATATATTCAGGAAAAAGCGCATATGCATTTTTTGGCCAAGTGCATCATTGTCGAAGTTCTGCCGCTTTTCATATGCTTTAAATGCAATTCCAATCTACCTCCTGAAATCTGTTTCCTGCAATTGTGCCTTGCTTTCAAGTCCTCTTCGCAGCCTTACCTCAATATATTTTTGGACGATAGTTGTCCTTTATAACTCTGCAAGTTTGTGAATTGCAGTGACCCTGAGCTCCTTTTTCCAACTCGCTTTTTTGTGAGCTGGACGCAAAACGGCAGGATTGCTTCAGGCCCTAATCTGGTTCCAGCGTGGCACACTGAGCCTTTGGTTAATTCTTCTTCTTGGTGGGAAATTAGAGTGAAATGTGCCCGTCCAAACAACTACAGCTAGTCTCTCATTGGTTCTCCCTATTCCCGTTCATCCTCCGCAGAAATTGCAGAGTGTGCCAAACAGGTTACAAGCACTGACTCTCCAAGTGGGGAGATTGTTAGTAAAGCATCTGGAATGGCGAACCCGAATACCAGAGGACGAATAATGAGATGCGTTTTAGAAACCTTGCCCGATCACACTGTGGACCATCCTCTGGGTTTCCCACGCATGTTTTAGCTGTAGGAAGAATCCCTTAAACCTGGAGGGTTGGGACCCATGGAATGGGTAGCACGCAGTACTACTTCAAAGGGTCTGCATTTGCTCACCGAACCTCACCAATTCTCTCAGCCCCAAGTGTCCAGCCTTATGTCTCACCCAGCTGTGGGTGTAGATGTGGTAAATCCAGGTTTCATCACAAGCCTGAACGAATTATTTAAGAATTTCTCTCTCTTTCACTGTCTTTCTGTTTTGTTTTTGAAGTTTATTTTTATAATGGGGTTGAGCTAATGTTCACTGCTGTGTTTATGCGTCTGTACACACACTTGATTCTCTTACGGAGACATATAAATACATAGATTTTAAGATTCTTACTAGTCAGATATATTCCTCTGCGGTGAATAGGGGGTGTTGAGTCCACTTCGCTGAGCAAGGAGTAGGTCTTGTCTATTACATATTTGGCTTATGGAACGGTATCTGTGCTCATTTCAATCTCTGGATTTATGCAGCACCCCAACTCACCTTTCCCCTTAAGCAAACATGTTTGTTTTCTAAATGTGAGACTCTGTTCTGTTTTGTAATTCAGTTCATGTGTAGCCAAGTTTACATTCCCTCTCTAAGTGATATCTTATGATAAGTTTCTTTATCTGTGTGACTTATTTCCTTAGAATCATCGTACCTAAATCCACTCATTATGCTCCTACAGGCCTGATGATATTGATTTCATTGCTGAGTGATATTCCATTGTACATAAGTACCACAGCTTCTTTATCCATTTTCCTCTTTCTGGGATATTTAAATTGTACCATAGTCGAGGTTCTTGTAAACACAGCAGCCCTAAACTTTGGGGTGGCTGTGTCTTGTTGATTTTAATTTTCCTAAGCTATAGGACCATAAGTGGAAGCAACCTAGGCTCTGTAGCTTTGTTTTTTAGAGGTTTCAGGAAACACCATATACTTCTCCAGAGTGGCTGTTGGCCATTTACATCCCGCCCATCAGCATAACAAGGCTCCCAGTTCTCCATGGCCTGTCCTGCCTTTCTGGTTTTTACACTTTTTTCAGATGGCCCATTTGACCGGTGGGAAGTGAGACTTCATTGTAGTGCAGATCTCCGTTGCAGGCTTGCTTATTTGGACAAAAAGAGCGTATGCGTTTTTTCCTGCATGTATTCAGGAAAAAAACGCATACGCCCTTTTTGGCCAAGTGCATCATTGTCAAAGTTCTGCCGCTTTTCATATGCTTTAAATACAGTTTCCATCTACCTCCTGAAATATATTTCCTGCAATTGTGCCATGCTTTCAAGTCCTCTTCGCAGCCTTACCTCAATATATTTTTGGACGATAGCTGTCATTTATAACTCTGCAGGTTTATGAATTACAGTGCCCCTGAGGTCCTTTCTTCAACTCGCTTTCTTGTGGGCTGGCCGTAGAACTGCAGGATTGCTTCAGGCCCTAATCTTGTTTTATCACGGCACGCTGAGCCTTTTGTTAATTCCTCTTCCTGGTGGGAAATTAGAGTGAAATGTGACCGTCCAAACACCTCCAGCTAGTCTCTCATTGGTTCTCCCTATTCCCGTTCAACCTCCGCAGAAATTGCTAACTGTGCCAAACAGGAGTTTTAAAGCACTGACTCTCCACGTGGGGAGATTTTTAGTAAAGCGTCTGGAATGGTGAACCCGTGTACCAGGGGACAAAAAATGTGATGGGTTTTAGAAACGTTGCCCGATCACATGGTGTACAATCCTCTGGGTTTCCCATGCATGTTTTAGCTGTAGGAAGAATCCCTTAAACCAGGAGAGTTGGGACCCAGGGAATGGGTAGCATACAGTATTACTTCAAAGGGTCTGCATTTGCTCACCAAACCTCACCAATCCTCTCAGCCCCAAATGTCCTGCCTTATGTCTCACCCAGCTATGGGTGTAGATGTGGTAAATCCAAGTTTCATCACAAGCCCTGAACGAATTATTTAAGTACTTTCTCTCCTTCACTGTCTTTGTTTTTGAAATTTATTTTAATAATGGGGTTTAGTTGATTTTTCACGGCTGTGTATACTGCTCTACACACACTTGATTCTCTTACGGAGACATATAGATACATATGTTTTAATATTCTTATTGTCAGATATATTCCTCTGCGGTGAATAGGTGGTGTTGAGTCTAATTCGTTGAGCAAGGAGTATATCTTGTCTATTATATATTTGGCTTATGGAATAGTATCTGTGCTAATTTCAATCTCTGGTTTTACGCAGCACCCCAACTCACCATTCCCCTTAAGAAAGCATAAGTTTGTTTTCTAAATGTGAGACTCTGTTCTGTTTTGTAATTCAGTTCATGTGTAGCCAAGTTTACATTCCCTCTATAAGTGATATCTTATGATAAGTTTCTTTTTCTGTGTGACTTATTTCCTTTGAATCATCGTACCTAAATCCATTCGTTATGCTTGTACGGGCCTGACGACATTGATTTCATTGTTGAGTGATATTCCATTGTACGTAAGTACGAAAACTTCTTTATCCATTTCTCTCTTTCAAGGATATTTAATTTGTACCGTAGTCGAGGCTCTTGTAAACAGAGCAGCCCTAAACTTTACGGTGGTTGTTTCTTATTATTTTAATTTTCCTGAGCTATAGTGCTATAAGTGCGTTTAGGGTTAGGGTTAAGGTTAGGGTTAGGGAACGGGTATGGTTTAGGATGCGACAATGGTTTAGGGTGAGCGAAAGTGTTAGGGTACAGGTCAGTGTTAGTGTACCATTTAGGATTAGGGTAAGTGTTAGGGTAATGATTCGGGTTAGGGTTACGGTTAGGGAACGGGGACAGTTTAGGGTACAGGTTAGGGTATGACAACGGTTTAGGGATAGGGTACATGTAAGGGTAAGATTTAGTGTTAGCGTACGGGTTACGATTAGGGGACGGGTGAGGGTAAGGCTTCAGGTAAGGTTTAGGTTTAGGGTTAGGGGAGAGGGACAGTTTAGGGTACAGGTTAGGGTGCGACAGTGGTTTAGGATGAGCGTACGTGTTAGGGTATGGGTTAGTGTTAGCGTATGGGCTACGATTAGGTGACGGGTTAGAGTAAGGCTTCGGGTAAGGGTTAGGGTTAAGGGATGGGGACGGTATAGGGTACACGTTAGGGTACGACAACGGTTTAGGGTGAGCATACGTGTGAGGGCATGGGTTAGTGCTAGCGTACGGGTTAGGATTACGAGAGGGGTTAGGGTAAGGCTTCGGGTAAGGGTTAGGGGACGATTTAGGGTACAGGTTAGGGTACGACAATGGTATAGTGTGAGCGTAAGTGTGAGGGCACGGGTTAGTGTCAGCGTATGGGTTAGGATTAGGGGACGGGTTAGGGTAAGGTTTCAGGTAAGGGATAGGGTTAGGGTTAGGGTTAGGGGACGGTTTAGGGTACAGGTAAGGGTAAGACAATGGTTTAGGGTGAGCGTAAGTGTGAGGGCACGGGTTAGTGTTAGCGTACGGGTTAGGATTAGGGGATGGGTTAGGGGACGGGTTAGGGGACGGGTTAGGGTTAGGGTTAGGGGACGGGGACGGTTTAGGGGACAGGTTAGGGTTAGGGGACGGGAACGGTTTAGGGGACAGGTTAGGGTACGACAATGGTTGAGGGTGAGAGTACGTGTGAAGGCATGGGTTACTGTTACGTACGGGTTAGGATTAGGGGACGGGTTAGGGTAAGGCTTTGGGTAAGGGTTAGGGTTAGGGTTAGAGGACGGGGACGGTTTAGGGGACAGGTTAGGGTACGACAACGGTTTAGGGTGAGCATACGTGTGAGGGCATGGGTTAGTGTTAGCGTACGGGTTAGGATTAGGGGACGGGTTAGGGTAAGGCTTCGGGTAAGGGATAGGGTAAGGGTTCGGGCTAGGGTTAGGGTTAGGGGACGGGGACGGTTTAGGGTCCAGGTGAGGGTACGACAACGCTTTAGGCTGAGCGTACGTGTGACGGCATGGGTTAGTGTTAGCGTACGGGTCAGGATTAGGGGACGAGTTAGGGTAAGGTTTCGGGTAAGGGATAGGGTAAGGGTTCGGGCTAGGGTTAGGGTTAGGGGACGGGGACGGTTTAGGGTCCAGGTGAGGGTACGACAACGCTTTAGGCTGAGCGTACGTGTGAGGGCATGGGTTAGTGTTAGCGTACGGGTTAGGATTAGGGGACGGGTGAGGGTAAAGCTTCGGGGAAGGGTTAGGGTTAGGGTTCGGGCTAGGGTTAGGGTTAGGGGACGGGGACGGTTTCGGGTCCAGGTGAGGGTACGACAAAGCTTTAGGGGGAGCGTACGTGTGAGGGCGCGGGTTAGTGTTAGCGTACGGGTTAGGATTAGGGGACGGGTGAGGGTCAGGCTTCGGGGAAGGGTTAGGGTTAGGGTTCGGGCTAGGGTTAGGGTTAGGGGAAGGGGACGGTTTAGGGTCCAGGTGAGGGTACCACAACGCTTTAGGGGGAGTATACGTGTGAGGGTGCGGGTTACTGTTAGCGTACGGGTTAGGATTATGGGACGGGTGAGGGTCAGACTTCGGGGAAGGGTTAGGGTTAGGGTTCGGGCTAGGGTTAGGGTAAGGGGACGGGGACGGTTTAGGGTCCAGGTGAGTGTACGACAACGCTTTAGGGGGAGCGTACCTGTGAGGGCGCTGGTTAGTGTTAGCCTACGGGTTAGGATTAGGGGCCGGGTGAGGGTCAGGCTTTGGGGCAGGTTTAGGGTTGGGTTCGGGCTAGGGTTAGGGTTAGGGGACGGGGACGGTTTAGGGTCCAGGTGAGGGTACAACAACGCTTTAGGGAGAGCATACGTGTGAGGGCGCGGGTTAGTGTTAGTGTACGGGTTAGGATTAGGGGACGGGTGAGGGTCAGGCTTCGGGGAAGGGTTAGTGTTAGGGTTCGGGCTAGGGTTAGGGTTAGGGGACGGGGACGGTTTCGGTTCCAGGTGAGGGTATGACAACGCTTTAGGGGGAGGGTACGTGTGGTGGCACGGGTTAGTGTTAGCGAACGGGTTGGGATTAGGGGACGGGTCAGTGTCAGTTTTCGGGGAAGTGTTAGGGTTAGGGTTCGGGCTAGGGTTAGGGTTAGGGGACGGGGACGGTTTAGGGTGCAGATGAGGGTACGACAACGCTTTAGGGACAGCGTACGTGTGAGGGCGTGGGTTAGTGTTAGCGTACGGGTTACGATTAGGGGACGGGTGAGGGTCAGGCTTCGGGAAAGGGTTAGGGTTAGGGTTCGGGCTAGGGTTAGGGTTAGGGGACAGGGACGGTTTAGGGTCCAGGTGAGGGTACGACAATGCTTTAGAGGAAGCGTACGTGTGAGGGAGCGGCTTAGTGTTAGAGTACGGGTTAGAATTAGGGACGGGTGAGGGTCAGACTTCGGGGAAGGATTAGCGTTAGGGTTCGGGCTAGGGTTAGGGTAAGGGGACGGGGACGGTTTAGGGTCCAGGTGAGGGTACGACAACGCTTTAGGGGGAGTGTACGTGTGAGGGCGCGGGTTAGTGTTAGCGTACGTGTTAGGATTAAGGGACTGGTGAGGGTCAGGCTTCGGGGAAGGGTTAGGGTTAGGTTTCGTGCTAGGGTTAGGTTTAGGGGACGGGGACGGTTCAGTGTCCAGGGGACGGTACGACAATGCTTTAGGGGGAGCATACGTGTGATTGCGTGGGTCAGTGTTAGCGTACGGTTTAGGATTACGGGACGGATGAGGGTCAGTCTTCGGGAAAGTTTAGGGTTAGGGTTTGGGCTAGGGTTAGGGTTAGGGGACGGGGACGGTTTAGGGTCCAGGTGAGGGTACGACAACGCTTTAGGGGGAGCGTATGTGTGAGGGCGCGGGTTAGTGTTAGCGTACGGGTTAGGATAAGGGGACGGGTGAGGGTCAGACTTCGGGAAATGCTTAGGGAAAGGTTTCGGGCTAGGGTAAGGGTTAGGGTCGGGGACGGTTTAGGGTCCAGGGGAGTGTACGACAACGCTTTAGGGGGAGCGTACGTGTGAGGGCGCGGGTTAGTGTTAGCGTACGCGTTAGGATTAGGGGACGGGTGAGGGTTAGGCTTCGGGGAAGTTTTAGGGTTAGGGTTCGGGCTAGGGTAAGGGTTAGTGGACGGGGACGGTTTAGGGTCCAGTTGAGGGTACGTGTGAGGGCGCGGATTAGTGTTAGCGTACGGGTTAGGATTAGGGGACGGGTGAGGGTCAGGCTTTGGGGAAGGCTTAGGGTTAGGATTCGGGCTAGGGTTAGGGTTAGGGGACGGGGACGGTTTAGGGTCCAGGAGAGGGTAAGACAACGCTTTAGGGGAAGCGTATGTGTGAGGGTGCGGGTTACTGTTAGCGTACGGGTTAGGATAAGGGGACGGGTGAGGGTCAGGCTTCGGGGAAGTGTTAGGGTTAGGGTTCAGGCTACGGTTAGGGTTAGGGGACGGGGTCTGTTTAGGGTCCAGGTGAGGGTACGACAACGCATTAGGGGGAGCGTACCTGTGAGGGCGTGGGTTAGTGTTAGTGTACGGGTTAGGATTAGAAGACGGGTGAGGGTCAGGATTAGGGGAAAGATTAGGGTTAGGGTTCGGGCTAGGGTTAGGGTTAGGGGACGGGGACGGTTCAGTGTCCAGGGGAGGGTACGACAACGCTTTAGGGGGAGCATACGTGTGATTGCGTGGGTCAGTGTTAGCGTACGGTTTAGGATTACGGGACGGGTGAGGGTCAGGCTTCGGGAAAGTTTAGGGTTAGGGTTTGGGCTAGGGTTAGGGTTAGGGGACGGGGACGGTTTAGGGTCCAGGTGAGGGTATGACAACGCTTTAGGGGGAGCGTACGTGTGAGGGCGCGGGTTAGTGTTAGCGTAAGGGTTAGGATTAGGGGACGGGTGAGGGTCAGGCTTCGGGGAAGGGTTAGGGTTAGGATATGGGCTAGGGTTAGGGTTAGGGGACGGGGACGGTTTAGGGTCCAGGTGAGGGTACGACAACGCTTTAGGGGGAGCGTACGTGTGAGGGCGCGGGTTAGTGTTAGCGTACGGGTTAGGATTAGGGGACGGGTGAGGGTCAGGCTTCGGGGAAGAGTTAGGGGTAGGGTTTGGGCTAGAGTTAGGGTTAGGGGACGGGGACGGTTTAGGGTCCAGGAGAGGGTACGACAACGCTTTAGGTGGAGCGTACGTGTGAGGGCGCGGGTTAGTCTTAGCGTACGGGTTAGGATTAGGGGACGGGTGAGGGTCAGGCTTCGGGGAAGTTTTAGGGTTAGGGTTCGGGCCAGGGTTAGGGTCCAGGTGAGGGTACGACAACGCTTTAGGGGGAGCGTATGTGTGAGGGCGCGGGTTAGTGTTAGCGTACGGGTTAGGATAAGGGGACGGGTGAGGGTCAGACTTCGGGAAATGCTTAGGGAAAGGTTTCGGGCTAGGGTAAGGGTTAGGGGACGGGGACGGTTTAGGGTCCAGGGGAGGGTACGACAACGCTTTAGGGGGAGCGTACGTGTGAGGGCGCGGGTTAGTGTTAGCGTACGCGTTAGGATTAGGGGACGGGTGAGGGTCAGGCTTCGGGGAAGTTTTAGGGTTAGGATTCGGGCTAGGGTAAGGGTTAGGGGACGGGGACGGTTTAGGGTCCAGTTGAGGGTACGTGTGAGGGCGCGGATTAGTGTTAGCGTACGGGTTAGGATTAGGGGACGGGTGAGGGTCAGGCTTTGGGGAAGGCTTAGGGTTAGGATTCGGGCTAGGGTTAGGGTTAGGGGACGGGGACGGTTTAGGGTCCAGGTGAGGGTACGACAACGATTTAGGGGGAGCGTACGTGTGAGGGCGCAGGTTAGTGTTAGCGTACGGGTTAGGATTAGGGGACGGGTGAGAGTCAGGCTTCGGGGAAGAGTTAGGGGTAGGGTTCGGGCTAGAGTTAGGGTTAGGGGACGGGGACGGTTTAGCGTCCAGGAGAGGGTACCACAACGCTTTAGGTGGAGCGTACGTGTGAGGGCGCGGGTTAGTGTTAGCGTACGGGTTAGGATTATGGGACGGGTGAGTGTCAGGCTTCGGGGAAGATTTAGGGGTAGGGTTCGGGCTAGAGTTAGGGTTAGGGTTCGGGCCAGTGTTAGGGTCCAGGTGAGGGTACGACAACGCTTTAGGGGGAGCGTATGTGTGAGGGCGCGGGTTAGTGTTAGCGTACGGATTAGGATTAGGGGACGGGTGAGGGTCAGGCTTTGGGGAAGGTTTAGGGTTAGGTTTCGGTCTAGGGTTAGGGTTAGGGGACGGGGAAGGTTTAGGGTCCAGGGGAGGGTACGACTACACTTTATGGGGAGCGTAGGTGTGAGTGCGCGGTTAGTGTTAGCGTACGGGTTAGGATTAGGGGACGGGTGAGGGTCAGGCTTCGGGGAAGGGTTAGGGTTAGGGTTCTGGCTAGGGTAAGGGTTAGGGGACGGGGACGGTTCAGGGTCCAGGGGAAGGTACGACAACGCTTTAGGGGGAGCGTAGGTGTGAGAGCGCGGGTTAGTGTTAGCGTACGGGTTAGGATTAGGGGACGGGTGAGGGTCAGGCTTCGGGGAAAGGTTAGGGTTAGTGTTCGGGCTAGGGTTAGGGTTAGGGGACGGGAACGGTTTAGGGTCCAGGTGAGGGTACGACAACGCTTTAGGGGGAGCGTACGTGTGAGGGCGTGGTTTAGTGTTAGCGTACTGGTCAGGATTAGGGGACGGGTGAGGGTCAGGCTTCGGGGAAGGGTTAGGGTTAGGGTTCGGGCTAGGGTTAGGGTTAGGGGACGGGGACGGTTTAGGGTCCAGGTGAGGGTACGACAACGCTTTAGTGGGAGCATAGGTGTGAGGGCGTGGGTTAGTGTTAGCGTACGGGTTAGGATTAGGGGACGGGTGAGTGTCAGGCTTCGGGGAAGGGTTAGGGTTAGGGTTCGGGCTAGGGTTAGGGTTAGGGGACGGGGACGGTTTATGGTCCAAGGGAGGGTACGACAACGCTTTAGGGGGAGCATACGTGTGAGGGCGCGGGTTAGTGTTAGCGTACGGTTTAGGATTAGGGGACGGGTGAGGGTCAGGCTTCGGGGAAGTGTTAGGTTTAGGGTTCGGGCTAGGGTTAGGGTTAGGGTACGGGGACGGTTTAGGGTCCAGGGGAGGGTACGAAAACGCTTTAGGGGGAGCGTAGGTGTGAGGGCGCGGGTTAGTGTTAACGTTCGGTTTAGGATTTGGGGACGGGTGAGGGTCAGGATTCGGGGAAGGGTTAGGGTTAGGGTTCGGGCTATGGTTAGGTTTAGGGGACGGGGACGGTTTAGGGTCAGGGTGAGGGTATGACAACGCTTTAGGGGTGCGTAGGTGTGAGGGCGCGGGTTAGTGTTAGCGTACGGGTTAGGATTAGGGGACGGGTGAGGGTCAGGCTTCGGGGAAGGGTTAGGGTTAGGGTTCGGGCTAGGGTTAGGGTTAGGGGATGGGGACTGTTTAGGGTCCAGGGGAGGGTACGACAACGCTTTAGGGGGAGCGTAGGTGTGAGGGCGCGGGTTAGTGTTAGCGTACGGGTTAGGATTAGGGGACGGTTGAGGGTCAGGCTTCGGGGAAGGGTAGGGTTTGGGTTCGGGCTAGGGTTAGGGTTAGGGGACGGGGACGGTTTAGGGTCCAGGTGAGGGTACGACAACGCTTTAGGGGGAGATTAGGTGTGAGGGCGCGGGTTAGTGTTAGCGTACGGGTTAGCATTACGGGACGGGTGAGGGTCAGACTTCGGGGAAGGGTTAGGTTTAGGGTTCAGGCTAGGGTTAGGGTTAGGGGAGGGGAACTTTTTAGGGTCCAGGTGAGGGTACGACAACGCTTTAGGGGGAGCGTACGTGTGAGGGCGCTTGTTAGTATTAGCGTACGGGTTAGGATTAGGGCACGGGTGAGGGTTAGGCTTCGGAGAAGGGTTAGGGTTAGGGTTCGGGCCAGGGTTACGGTTAGGGGGCGGGGACGGTTTAGGGTCCAGGGGATGGTACGACAACGCTTTAGGGGGAGCGTACGTGTGAGGGCGCGGGTTAGTGTTAGCGTACGGGTTAGTATTAGGGGACGGGTGAGGGTCAGGCTTTGGGGAAGTGTTAGGGTTAGGGTTCGGGCTAGGGTTAGGGTTAGGGAACGGGGACGGTTCAGGGTACACGTGAGGTTACGACAACGCTTTAGGGGGAGCGTACGTGTGAGGGCGCGGGTTAGTGTTAGCGTACGGGTTAGGATTAGAGGACAGGTGAGGGTCAGGCTTCAGGGAAGGGTTAGGGTTAGGGTTTGGGCTAGGGTTAGGGTTAGGGGACGGGGACGGTTTAGGGTCCAGGGGAGGGTATGACAACACTTTAGGGGGAGCATAGGTGTGAGTGCGCGGGTTAGGGTTAGGGTACGGGTTAGGATTAGGGGACGGGTGAGGGTCAGGCTTCAGGGAAGGGTTAGGGTTAGGGTTCGGGCTAGGGTAAGGGTTAGGGGACGGGGACGGTTCAGGGTCCAGGGGAAGGTACGACAACGCTTTAGGGGGAGCGTACTTGTGAGGGCGCGGGTTAGTGTTAGCGTACGGGTTAGTATTAGGGGACGGGTGAGGGTCAGACTTCGGGGAAGGTTTAGGGTTAGGGTTCGGGCTAGGCTAAGGGTTAGGGGACGGGGACGGTTTAGGATCCAGGGGAGGGTACGACAACGATTTAGGGGGAGCGTACGTGTGAGGGCGCGGGTTAGTGTTAGCGTACGGGTTAGGATTAGGGGACAGGTGAGTGTCAGGCTTCGGGGAAGGGTTAGGGTTCGGGCTAGGGTTAGGGTTAGGGGACGGGGACGGTTTATGGTCCAGGGGAAGGTACAACAACGCTTTAGGGGGAGCGCAGGTGTGAGGGCGTGGGTTAGTGTTAGCGTACGGGTTAGGATTAGGGGACGTGTGAGGGTCAGGCTTCGGGGAAGGCATAGGGTTAGGGTTCGGGCTAGGGTTAGGGTTAGGGGATGGGGACGGTTTAGGGTCCAGGTGAGGGTATGACAACGCTTTAGGGGTGCATAGGTGTGAGGGCGCGGGTTAGTGTTAGCGTACGGGTTAGGATTAGGGGACGGGTGAGGGTCAGGCTTCGGGGAAGGGTTAGGGTTAGGGTTCGGGCTAGGGTTAGGGTTAGGGGACGGGGACGGTTTAGGGTCCAGGGGAGGGTACGACAACGCTTTAGGGGGAGCGTAGGTGTGAGGGCGTGGGATAGTGTTATCGTACTGGTTAGGATTAGGGGACGGGTGAGGGTCAGGCTTCGGGGAAGGGTTAGGGTTAGGGTTCGGGCTAGGGTTAGGGTTAGGGGACGGGGACGGTTCAGGGTCCAGGTGAGGGTATGACAACGCTTTAGGGGAAGCGTAGGTGTGAGGGCGCGGGTTAGTGTTAGCGTACGGGTTAGGATTAGGGGACGGGTGAGTGTCAGGCTTCGGGGAAGGTTTAGGGTTAGGGTTCGGGCTAGGGTTAGGGTTAGGGGACGGGGACGGTTTAGGGTCCAGGGGAGGGTACGACAACGCTTTCGGGGGAGCGTAGGTGTGAGGGCGCGGCTTAGTGTTATCGTACGGGTTAGGATTAGGGGACGGGTGAGGGTCAGGCTTCGGGGAAGGGTTAGCGTTAGGGTTCGGGCTAGGGTTAGGGTTAGGGGACGGGGACGGTTTAGGGTCCAGGTGAGGGTATGACAACGCTTTAGGGGTGCGTATGTGTGAGGGCGCGGGTTAGTGTTAGAGTACGGGTTAGGGTTAGGGGACGTGTGAGGGTCAGGCTTCGGGGAAGGTTTAGGGTTAGGGTTCGGGCTAGGGTTAGGGTTAGGGGACGGGGACGGTTTAGGGTCCAGGTGAGGGTATGACAACGTTTTAGGGGGAGTGTAGGTGTGAGGGCGCGGGTTAGTGTTAGCGTACGTGTTAGGATTAGGGGACGGGTGAGGGTCAGGCTTCGGGGAAGGTTTAGGGGTAGGGTTCGGGCCAGGGTTAGGGTTAGGGGAAGGGGACGGTTTAGGGTCCAGGTGAGGGTACGACAACGCTTTAGGGGGAGCGGACGTGTGAGGGCGTTGGTTACTGTTAGCGTACGGGTCAGGATTAGGGGACGGGTGAGGTTCAGGCTTCGGGGAAGGGTTAGGGTTAGGGTTCGGGCTAGGGTTAGGGTTAGGGGACGGGGACGGTTTAGGGTCCAGGGGAGGGTACGACAACGCTTTAGGGGGAGCGCAGGTGTGAGGGCGCGGGTTAGTGTTAGCGTACGGTTTAGGATTAGGGGACGGGTGAGGGTCAGGCTTCGGGGAAGGGTTATTGTTAGGGTTCGGGCTAGGTTTAGGGTTAGGGAACGGGGACAGTTTAGGGTCCAGTTGAGGGTACGACAACGATTTAGGGGGAGCGTAGGTGTGAGGGAACGGGTTAGTGTTAGCGTAGGGGTTAGGATTAGGGGACGGGTGAGGTTCAGGCTTCTGGGAAGTGTTAGGGTTAGGGTTCGGGCTAGGGTTAGGGTTAGGGGACGGGGACGGTTTAGGGTCCAGGTGAGGGTATGACAACGCTTTAGGGGTGCATAGGTGTGAGGGCGCGGGTTAGTGTTAGCGTACGGGTTAGGATTAGGGGACGGGTGATTGTCAGGCTTCGGGGAAGGGTTAGGGTTAGGGTTCGGGCTAGGGTTAGGGGACGGGGACGGTTTAGGGTCCAGGTGAGGGTATGACAACGTTTTAGGGGGAGTGTAGGTGTGAGGGCGCGGGTTAGTGTTAGCGTACGTGTTAGGATTTGGGGACGGGTGAGGGTCAGGCTTCGGGGAAGGTTTAGGGGTAGGGTTCGGGCCAGGGTTAGGGTTAGGGGACGGGGACGGTTTAGGGTCCAGGTGAGGGTACGACAACGCTTTAGGGGGAGCGGACGTGTGAGGGCGGGGGTTACTGTTAGCGTACGGGTCAGGATTAGGGGACGGGTGAGGTTCAGGCTTCGGGGAAGGGTTAGGGTTAGGGTTCGGGCTAGGGTTAGGGTTAGGGGACGGGGAGGGTTTAGGGTCCAGGGGAGGGTACGACAACGCTTTAGGGGGAGCGCAGGTGTGAGGGCGCGGGTTAGTGTTAGCGTACAGTTTAGGATTAGGGGACGGGTGAGGGTCAGGCTTCGGGGAAGGGTTATTGTTAGGGTTCGGGCTAGGTTTAGGGTTAGGGAACGGGGACAGTTTAGGGTCCAGTTGAGGGTACGACAACGCTTTAGGGGGAGCGTAGGTGTGAGGGAACGGGTTAGTGTTAGCGTAGGGGTTAGGATTAGGGGACGGGTGAGGTTCAGGCTTCTGGGAAGTGTTAGGGTTAGGGTTCGGGCTAGGGTTAGGGTTAGGGGACGGGGACGGTTTAGGGTCCAGCTGAGGGTATGACAACGCTTTAGGGGGAGCGTACGTGTGAGGGCGCGGGTTAGTGTTAGCATACGGGTTAGGATTAGGGGACGTGTGAGGATCAGGCTTCGGGGAAGGCATAGGGTTAGGGTTCGGGCTAGGGTTAGGGTTAGGGGACGGGGACGGTTTAGGGTCCAGGTGAGGGTATGACAACGCTTTAGGGGTGCATAGGTGTGAGGGCGCGGGTTAGTGTTAGCGTACGGGTTAGGATTAGGGGACGGGTGAGGGTCAGGCTTCGGGGAAGGGTTAGGGTTAGGGTTCGGGCTAGGGTTAGGGTTAGGGGACGGGGACGGTTTAGGGTCCAGGTGAGGGTATGACAACGTTTTAGGGGGAGTGTAGGTGTGAGGGCGCGGGTTAGTGTTAGTGTACGTGTTAGGATTAGGGGACGGGTGAGGGTGGCTTCGGGGAAGGTTTAGGGGTAGGGTTCGGGCCAGGGTTAGGGTTAGGGGACGGGGACGGTTTAGGGTCCAGGTGAGGGTACGACAACGCTTTAGGGGGAGCGGACGTGTGAGGGCGGGGGTTACTGTTAGCGTACGGGTCAGGATTAGGGGACGGGTGAGGTTCAGGCTTCGGGGAAGGGTTAGGGTTAGGGTTCGGGCTAGGGTTAGGGTTAGGGGACGGGGACGGTTTAGGGTCCAGGGGAGGGTACGACAACGCTTTAGGAGGAGCGCAGGTGTGAGGGCGCGGGTTAGTGTTAGCGTACGGTTTAGGATTAGGGGACGGGTGAGGGTCAGGCTTCGTGGAAGGGTTATTGTTAGGGTTCGGGCTAGGTTTAGGGTTAGGGAACGGGGACAGTTTAGGGTCCAGTTGAGGGTACGACAACGCTTTAGGGGGAGCGTAGGTGTGAGGGAACGGGTTAG
The DNA here is from genome assembly GCF_949987515.2 of Delphinus delphis. Classification (NCBI taxonomy): domain Eukaryota; kingdom Metazoa; phylum Chordata; class Mammalia; order Artiodactyla; family Delphinidae; genus Delphinus; species Delphinus delphis. Next base: position 826,065 of record NW_027192735.1, on the reverse strand, counting down.
TGTTAGCGTAGGGGTTAGGATTAGGGGACGGGTGAGGTTCAGGCTTCTGGGAAGTTTTAGGGTTAGGGTTCGGGCTAGGGTTAGGGTTAGGGGACGGGGACGGTTTAGGGTCCAGGGGAGGGTACGACAACGCTTTAGGGGGAGCGTAGGTGTGAGGGCGTGGGATAGTGTTAGCGTACGGGTTAGGATTAGGGGACGGGTGAGGGTCAGGCTTCGGGGAAGGGTTAGGGTTAGGGAACGGGCTAGGGTTAGTGTTAGGGGACGGGGTCGGTTCAGGGTACACGTGAGGTTACGACAACGCTTTAGGGGGAGCGTACGTGTGAGGGCGGGGGTTAGTGTTAGCGTACGGGTTAGGATTAGGGGACGGGTGAGGGTCAGGCTTCAGGGAAGGTTTAGGGTTAGGGTTCGGGCTAGGGTTAGGGTTAGGGGACGGGGACGGTTTAGGGTGCAGGTGAGGGTATGACAACGCTTTAGGGGTGCGTAGGTGTGAGGGCGCGGGTTAGTGTTAGCGTACGGGTTAGGATTAGGGGTCGGGTGAGGGTCAGGATTCGGGGAAAGATTTGGGTTAGGGTTCGGGCTAGGGTTAGGGTTAGGGGACGGGGACGGTTTAGGGTCCAGGTGAGGGTACGACAACGCTTTAGGGGGAGCGTACGTGTGAGGGCGTGGGTTAGTGTTAGCGTACTGGTCAGGATTAGGGGACGGGTGAGAGTCAGGCTTCGGGGAAGGGTTAGGGTTGGGGTTCGGGCTAGGGTTAGGGTTAGGGGACGCGGACGGTTTAGGGTCCAGGGGAGGGTATGACAACGCTTTAGGGGTGCGTAGGTGTGAGAGCACGGCTTAGTGTTAGCGTACGGGTTAGGATTAGGGGACGGGTGAGGGTCAGGCTTCGGGGAAGGGTTAGGGTTAGGGTTCGGGCTAGGATTAGGGTTAGGGGACGGGGACGGTTTAGGGTCCAGGTGAGGGTATGACAACGCTTTAGGGGTGCGTAGGTTTGAGGGCGCGGGTTAGTGTTAGCGTACGGGTTAGGATTAGGGGACGGGTGAGGGTCAGGCTTCGTGGAAGGGTTAGGGTTAGGGTTCGGGCTAGGGTTAGGGTTAGGGGACGGGGACGGTTTAGGGTCCAGGGGAGGGTACGACAACGCTTTAAGGGGAGCGTAGGTGTGAGGGCGCGGCTTAGTGTTAGCGTACGGGTTAGGATTAGGGGACGGGTGAGGGTCAGGCTTCGGGGAAGGGTTAGGGTTAGGGTTCGGGCTAGGGTTAGGGTTAGGGGACGGGGACGGTTTAGGGTCCAGGAGAGGGTATGACAACGCTTTAGGGGTGCATAGGTGTGAGGGCGCGGGTTAGTGTTAGCGTACGGGTTAGGATTAGGGGACGGGTGAGGGTCAGGCTTCGGGGAAGGTTTAGGGTTAGGGTTCGGGCCAGGGTTAGGGTTAGGGGACGGGGACGGTTTAGGTTACAGGTGAGGGTACGACAACGCTTTAGGGGGACCGAACAAGTGAGGGCGCGGGTTAGTGTTAGCGTACGGGTTAGGATTAGGGGACGGTTGATGGTCAGGCTTCGGGGAAGGGTTAGGGTTAGGGTTCGGGCTAGGGTTAGCGTTAGGGGACAGGGACGGTTCAGGGTACACGTGAGGTTACGACAACGCTTTAGGGGGAGCGTACGTGTGAGGGCGCAGGTTAGTGTTAGCGTACGGGTTAGGATTAGGGGACGGGTGAGGGTCAGGCTTCGGGGAAGGGTTAGGGTTAGGGTTCGGGCTAGGGTTAGGGTTAGGGGACGGGGACGGTTTAGGGTCCAGGGGAGGGTACGACAACGCTTTAGGGGGAGCGTACGTGTGAGGGCGCGGGTTAGTGTTAGCGTACGTGTTAGGATTATGGGACGGGTGAGGGTCAGGCTTCGGGGAAGGGTTAGGGTTAGGGTTCGGGCTAGGGTTAGGGTTAGGGGACGGGGACGGTTTAGGGTCCAGGGGAGGGTACGACAACGCTTTAGGGGGAGCGTACGTGTGAGGGCGCGGGTTAGTGTTAGCGTACGGGTTAGGATTAGGTGACGGGTGAGGGTCAGGCTTCGGGGAAGGGTTAAGGTTAGGGTTCGGGCTAGAGTTAGGGTTAGGGGATGGGGACGGTTTAGGGTCCAGGTGAGGGTACGACAACGCTTTAAGGGGAGCGTAGGTGTGAGGGCGCGGGTTAGTGTTAGCGTACGGGTTAGGATTAGGGGACGGGTGAGGGTCAGGCTCGGGGAAGGGTTAGGGTTAGGGATCGGGCTAGGGTTAGGATTAGGGGACGGGGACGGTTTAGGGTCCAGGGAAGGGTACGCCAACGCTTTAGGGGGAGCGTAGGTGTGAGGGCGTGGGTTAGTGTTAGCGTACGGGTTAGGTTTAGGGGACGGCTGAGGGTCAGGCTTCGGGGAAGGCTTAGGGTTAGGGTTCGGGCTAGGGTTAGGGTTAGGGGACGGGGACGGATTAGGGTCCAGGGGAGTGTACGACAACGCTTTATGGGGAGCGAAGGTGTGAGGGCGCGGGTTACTGTTAGCGTCCGGGTTAGGTTTAGGGGACGGCTGAGGGTCAGGCTTCGGGGAAGGCTTAGGGTTAGGGTTCGGGCTAGGTTTAGGGTTAGGGGATGGGGACGGTTTAGTGTCCAGGGGAGGGTACGACAACGCTTTAGGGGGAGCGTACGTGTGAGGACGTGGGTTAGTGTTAGCGTACGGGTTAGGATTAGAGGACGTTTGAGGGTCAGGCTTAGGGGAAGGCTTAGGGCTAGGGTTCAGGCTAGGGTTAGGGTTAGGGGAGGGGACAGTTTAGGGTTCAGGGGAGGGTACGACAACGCTTTAGGGGGAGCGTACGTGTGAGGACGCGGGTTAGTGTTAGCATACGGGTTAGGATTAGGGGACGTGTGAGGGTCAGGCTTCGGGGAAGGGTTAGGGTTAGGGTTCGGGCTAGGGTTAGGGTTAGGGGACGGGGACGGTTTAGGGTCCAGGGGAGGGTACGACAACGCTTTAGGGGGAGCGTACGTGTGAGGGCGCGGGTTAGTGTTAGCGTACGGGTTAGGATTAGGGGACGGGTGAGAGTCAGGCTTCGGGGAAGGGGTAGGGTTAGGGTTCGGGCTAGTGTTAGGGTTAGGGGACGGGGACGGTTTAGGGTCCAGTTGAGGGTACGACAACGCTTTAGGGGGAGCGAAAGTGTGAGGGCGCGGGATAGTGTTAGCGTACGGGTTACGATTAGGGGACGGGTGAGTGTCAGGCTCTGGGGAAGGGTTAGGGTTAGGGTTCAGGCTAGGGTTAGGGGACGGGGACGGTTTAGTGTCCAGGTGAGGGTACGACAACGCTTTAGGGGGAGCATACGTGTGAGGGCGCGGGTTAGTGTTAGCGTACGGGTTAGGAATAGGGGACAGGGGAGGGTCAGGCTTTGGGGAGGGGTTAGGGTTAGGGTTCGGGCTAGGGTTAGGGTTAGGGGACGGGGACGGTTTAGGGTCCAGAGGAGGGTACAACGCTTTAGGGGGAGCGTACGTGTGAGGGCGCGGGTTAGTGTTAGCGTACGGGTTATGATTAGGGGACGGGTGAGGGTCAGGCTTCGGGGAAGGCTTAGGGGTATGGTGCGGGCTAGGGTTAGGGTTAGGGGACGGGGACGGTTTAGGGTCCAGGGGAGGGTACGACAACGCTTTAGGGGGAGCGTACGTGTGAGGGCGTGGGTTAGTGTTAGCGTACGGGTTAGGATTAGGGGACGGGTGAGGGTCAGGCTCCGGGGAAGGGTTAGGGTTAGGTTTAGGGTTCGGGCTAGGGTTAGGGTTAGGGGACGGGGACGGTTTAGGGTCCAGGGGAGGGTACGACAACGCTTTAGGGGGAGCGTACGTGTGAGGGCGCGGGTTAGTGTTAGCGTACGTGTTAGGATTAGGGGACGGGTGAGGGTCAGGCTTCGGGGAAGGGTTAGGGTTAGGGTTCGGGCTAGGGATAGGGTTAGGGGACGGGGACTGTTTAGGGTCCAGGTGAGGGTACGACAACGCTTTAGGGGGAGCGTACGTGTGAGGGCGCGGGTTAGTGTTAGCATACGGGTTAGAATTAGGGGACGGGTGAGGGTCAGGCTTCGGGGAAGGGTTAGGGTTAGGGTTCGGGCTAGGGTTAGGGTTAGGGGACGGGGACGGTTTAGGGTCCAGGCGAGGGTACGACAACGCTTTAGGGGGAGCGTACGTGTGAGGGCGCGAGTTAGTGTTAGCGTACGGGTTAGGATTAGGGGACCGGTGAGGGTCAGGCTCTGGGGAAGGGTTAGTGTTAGGGTTCGGGATAGGGTTAGGGTTAGGGGATGGGGACGGTTTAGGGTCCAGGTGAGGGTACGACAACGCTTTAGGGGGAGCATAGGTGTGAGGGCGCACGACAGTGTTAGCGTACGGGTTAGGATTAGGAGACGGGTGAGGGTCAGGCTTCGGGCAAGGGTTAGGGATAGGGTTCGGGCTAGGTTTAGGGTTAGGGGACGGGGACGGTTTAGGGTCCAGGTGAGGGTACGACAACGCTTTAGGGGGAGCGTAAGTGTGAGGGCGTGGGTTAGTGTTAGCGTACGGGTTAGGATTAGGGGACGGGTGAGGGTCAGGCTTCGGGGAAGGGTTAGGGTTAGGGTTCGTGCTAGGGTTAGGGTTAGGGGACGGGGACGGTTTAGGGTCCAGAGGAGGGTACGACAACGCTTTAGGGGGAGCGTACGTGTGAGGGCGCGGGTTAGTGTTAGCGTACGGGTTAGGATTAGGGGACGGGTGAGGGTCAGGCTTCGGGGAAGGGTTAGGGTTAGGGTTCGTGCTAGGGTTAGGGTTAGGGGACGGGGACGGTTTAGGGTCCAGGGGAGGGTACAACAACGCTTTAGGGGGAGCGTACGTGTGAAGGCGCGGGTTAGTGTTAGCGTACGGCTTAGGATTAGGGGACGGGTGAGGGTTAGGCTTCGGGGAAGTGTTAGGGTTAGTGTTCGGGCTAGGGTTAGGGTTAGGGGACAGGGACGGTTTAGGGTCCAGGTGAGGGTACGACAACGCTTTAGGGGGAGCGTAAGTGTGAGGGCGCGGGTTAGTGTTAGCGTACGGTTTAGGATTAGGGGTCGGTTGAGGGTCAGGCTTCGGGGAAGGTTTAGGGTTAGGGTTCGGGCTAGGGTTAGGGTTAGGGGACGGGGACGGTTTAGGGTCCAGGGGAGGGTATGACAACGCTTTAGGGGGAGCGTACGTGTGAGGGCGCGGGTTAGTGTTAGCGTTCGGTTTAGGATTAGGGGACGGGTGAGGGTCAGGCTTCGGGGTAGGTTTAGGGTTAGGGCTCGGGCTAGGGTTAGGGTTAGGGGATGGGGACGGTTTAGGGTACAGGGGAGGGTACGACAACGCTTTAGGGGGAGCGTAGGTGTGAGGGCGCAGGTTAGTGTTAGCGTACGGGTTAGGATTAGGGGACGGGTGAGGGTCAGGCTTCGGGGAAGGGTTAGGGTTAGGGTTCGGGCTAGGGTTAGGGTTAGGGGACGGGGACTTTTTAGGGTCCAGGGGAGTGTACGACAACGAATTAGGGGGAGCGTAGGTGTGAGGGCGCGGGTTAGTGTTACCGTACGGGTTAGGATTAGGGGACGGGTGAGGGTCAGGCTTCGGGGAAGTGTTAGGGTTAGGGTTCGTGCTAGGGTTAGGGTTAGGGGACGGGGACGGTTTAGGGTCCAGGGGAGGGTACGACAACGCTTTAGGGGGAGAGTACGTGTGAGGGCGCGGGTTAGTGTTAGCGTACGGGTTAGGATTAGGGGACAGCTGAGGGTCAGGCTTCGGGGAAGGGTTAGGGTTAGGATACGAGCTAGGGTTAGGGATAGGGGACGGGGACGGTTTAGGGTCCATGTGAGTGTACGACAACGCTTTAGGGGGAGCGTACGTGAGAGGGCGCGGGTTAGTGTTAGCGTACGGGTTAGGATTAGGGGACGGGTGAGGGTCAGGCTTCAGGGAAGGGTTAGGTTTAGGGTTCGGGCTAGGGTTAGGGTTAGGGGACGGGGACGGTTTAGGGTCCAGGGGAGGGTACGACAACGTTTTAGGGGGAGCGTACGTGTGAGGGCGCGGGTTAGCGTTAGCGTACGTGTTAGGATTAGGGGACGGGTGAGGGTCAGGCTTCGGGGAAGGGTTAGGGTTAGGGTTCGGGCTAGGGATAGGGTTAGGGGACGGGGACGGTTTAGGGTCCAGGTGAGGGTACGACAACGCTTTAGGGGGAGCGTACGAGTGAGGGCGCGGGTTAGTGTTAGCATACGGGTTAGGATTAGGGGACGGGTGAGGGTCAGGCTTCGGGGAAGGGTTAGGGTTAGGGTTCGTGCTAGGGTTAGGGTTAGGGGACGGGGACGGTTTAGGGTCCAGGCGAGGGTACGACAACGCTTTAGGGGGAGCGTACATGTGAGGGCGCGGGTTAGTGTTAGCGTACGGGTTAGGATTAGGGGACCGGTGAGGGTCAGGCTCTGGGGAAGGGTTAGTGTTAGGGTTCGGGATAGGGTTAGGGTTAGGGGATGGGGACGGTTTAGGGTCCAGGTGAGGGTACGACAACGCTTTAGGGGGAGCATAGGTGTGAGGGCGCAGGACAGTGTTAGCGTACGGGTTAGGATTAGGAGACGGGTGAGGGTCAGGCTTCGGGCAAGGGTTAGGGATAGGGTTCGGGCTAGGTTTAGGGTTAGGGGATGGGGACGGTTTAGGGTCCAGGTGAGGGTACGACAACGCTTTAGGGGGAGCGTAAGTGTGAGGGCGTGGGTTAGTGTTAGCGTACGGGTTAGGATTAGGGGACGGGTGAGGGTCAGGCTTCGGGGAAGGGTTAGGTTTAGGGTTCGTGCTAGGGTTAGGGTTAGGGAACGGGGACGGTTTAGGGTCCAGGGGATGGTACGACAACGCTTTAGGCGGAGCGTAGGTGTGAGGGCTCGGTTTAGTGTTAGCGTACGGGTTAGGATTAGGGGACGGGTGAGGGTCAGGCTTCGGGGAAGAGTTAGGGTTAGAGTTAGTGTTCGGGCTAGGGTTAGGGTTAGGGGACGGGGACGGTTTAGGGTCCAGGTGAGGGTACGACAACGCTTTAGGGGGAGCGTAGGTGTGAGGGCGCGGGTTAGTGTTAGCGTACGGGTTAGGATTAGGGGACGGGTGAGGGTCAGGCTTCGGGGAAGGGTTAGGGTTAGGGTACGGGCTAGGATTAGCGTTAGGGGACGGGGAAGGTTTAGGGTCCAGGGGAGGGTACGACAACGCTTTAGGGGGAGCGTAAGTGTGAGGGCGCGGGTTAGTGTTAGCGTACGGTTTAGGATTAGGGGTCGGTTGAGGGTCAGGCTTCGGGGAAGGTTTAGGGTTAGGGTTCGGGCTAGGGTTAGGGTTAGGGGACGGGGACGGTTTAGGGTCCAGGGGAGGGTATGACAACGCTTTAGGGGGAGCGTACGTGTGAGGGCGCGGGTTAGTGTTAGCGTACGGGTTAGGATTAGGGGACGGGTGAGGGTCAGGCTTCGGGGAAGGGTTAGGGTTAGGGTTCGGGCTAGGGTTAGGGTTAGGGGACGGGGACTTTTTAGGGTCCAGGGGAGTGTACGACAACGAATTAGGGGGAGCGTAGGTGTGAGGGCGCGGGTTAGTGTTACCGTACGGGTTAGGATTAGGGGACGGGTGAGGGTCAGGCTTCGGGGAAGTGTTAGGGTTAGGGTTCGTGCTAGGGTTAGGGTTAGGGGACGGGGACGGTTTAGGGTCCAGGGGAGGGTACGACAACGCTTTAGGGGGAGAGTACGTGTGAGGGCGCGGGTTAGTGTTAGCGTACGGGTTAGGATTAGGGGACAGCTGAGGGTCAGGCTTCGGGGAAGGGTTAGGGTTAGGATACGAGCTAGGGTTAGGGATAGGGGACGGGGACGGTTTAGGGTCCATGTGAGTGTACGACAACGCTTTAGGGGGAGCGTACGTGAGAGGGCGCGGGTTAGTGTTAGCGTACGGGTTAGGATTAGGGGACGGGTGAGGGTCAGGCTTCAGGGAAGGGTTAGGTTTAGGGTTCGGGCTAGGGTTAGGGTTAGGGGACGGGGACGGTTTAGGGTCCAGGGGAGGGTACGACAACGTTTTAGGGGGAGCGTACGTGTGAGGGCGCGGGTTAGCGTTAGCGTACGTGTTAGGATTAGGGGACGGGTGAGGGTCAGGCTTCGGGGAAGGGTTAGGGTTAGGGTTCGGGCTAGGGATAGGGTTAGGGGACGGGGACGGTTTAGGGTCCAGGTGAGGGTACGACAACGCTTTAGGGGGAGCGTACGAGTGAGGGCGCGGGTTAGTGTTAGCATACGGGTTAGGATTAGGGGACGGGTGAGGGTCAGGCTTCGGGGAAGGGTTAGGGTTAGGGTTCGTGCTAGGGTTAGGGTTAGGGGACGGGGACGGTTTAGGGTCCAGGCGAGGGTACGACAACGCTTTAGGGGGAGCGTACATGTGAGGGCGCGGGTTAGTGTTAGCGTACGGGTTAGGATTAGGGGACCGGTGAGGGTCAGGCTCTGGGGAAGGGTTAGTGTTAGGGTTCGGGATAGGGTTAGGGTTAGGGGATGGGGACGGTTTAGGGTCCAGGTGAGGGTACGACAACGCTTTAGGGGGAGCATAGGTGTGAGGGCGCAGGACAGTGTTAGCGTACGGGTTAGGATTAGGAGACGGGTGAGGGTCAGGCTTCGGGCAAGGGTTAGGGATAGGGTTCGGGCTAGGTTTAGGGTTAGGGGATGGGGACGGTTTAGGGTCCAGGTGAGGGTACGACAACGCTTTAGGGGGAGCGTAAGTGTGAGGGCGTGGGTTAGTGTTAGCGTACGGGTTAGGATTAGGGGACGGGTGAGGGTCAGGCTTCGGGGAAGGGTTAGGTTTAGGGTTCGTGCTAGGGTTAGGGTTAGGGAACGGGGACGGTTTAGGGTCCAGGGGATGGTACGACAACGCTTTAGGCGGAGCGTAGGTGTGAGGGCTCGGTTTAGTGTTAGCGTACGGGTTAGGATTAGGGGACGGGTGAGGGTCAGGCTTCGGGGAAGAGTTAGGGTTAGAGTTAGTGTTCGGGCTAGGGTTAGGGTTAGGGGACGGGGACGGTTTAGGGTCCAGGTGAGGGTACGACAACGCTTTAGGGGGAGCGTAGGTGTGAGGGCGCGGGTTAGTGTTAGCGTACGGGTTAGGATTAGGGGACGGGTGAGGGTCAGGCTTCGGGGAAGGGTTAGGGTTAGGGTACGGGCTAGGATTAGCGTTAGGGGACGGGGAAGGTTTAGGGTCCAGGGGAGGGTACGACAACGCTTTAGGGGGAGCGTAAGTGTGAGGGCGCGGGTTAGTGTTAGCGTACGGTTTAGGATTAGGGGTCGGTTGAGGGTCAGGCTTCGGGGAAGGTTTAGGGTTAGGGTTCGGGCTAGGGTTAGGGTTAGGGGACGGGGACGGTTTAGGGTCCAGGGGAGGGTATGACAACGCTTTAGGGGGAGCGTACGTGTGAGGGCGCGGGTTAGTGTTAGCGTACGGGTTAGGATTAGGGGACGGGTGAGGGTCAGGCTTCGGGGAAGGGTTAGGGTTAGGGTTCGGGCTAGGGTTAGGGTTAGGGGACGGGGACTTTTTAGGGTCCAGGGGAGTGTACGACAACGAATTAGGGGGAGCGTAGGTGTGAGGGCGCGGGTTAGTGTTACCGTACGGGTTAGGATTAGGGGACGGGTGAGGGTCAGGCTTCGGGGAAGTGTTAGGGTTAGGGTTCGTGCTAGGGTTAGGGTTAGGGGACGGGGACGGTTTAGGGTCCAGGGGAGGGTACGACAACGCTTTAGGGGGAGAGTACGTGTGAGGGCGCGGGTTAGTGTTAGCGTACGGGTTAGGATTAGGGGACAGCTGAGGGTCAGGCTTCGGGGAAGGGTTAGGGTTAGGATACGAGCTAGGGTTAGGGATAGGGGACGGGGACGGTTTAGGGTCCATGTGAGTGTACGACAACGCTTTAGGGGGAGCGTACGTGAGAGGGCGCGGGTTAGTGTTAGCGTACGGGTTAGGATTAGGGGACGGGTGAGGGTCAGGCTTCGGGGAAGGGTTAGGGTTAGGGTTCGGGTAGGGTTAGGGGACGGGGACGGGGACGGTTTAGTGTCCAGGGGAGGGTACGACAACGCTTTAGGGGAGCGTACGTGTGAGGGCGCGATTAGTGTTAGCGTACGGGTTAGGATTAGGGGACGGGTGAGGGTCAGGATTCGGGGAAGTGTTAGGGTCAGGGTTCGGGCTAGGGTTAGGGTTAAGGGACGGGGACGGTTTAGGGTCCAGGTGAGGGTACGACAACGCTTTAGGGGGAGCGTAGGTGTGAGGGCGTGGGTTAGTGTTATCGTACGGGTTAGGATTAGGGGACGGGTGAGGGTCAGGCTTCGGGGAAGGGTTAGGGTTAGGTTTCGGGCTACTGTTAGGGTTAGGGGACGGGGACGGTTTAGGGTCCAGGGGAGTGTACGACAACACTTTAGGGGGAGCGTAGGTGTGAGGGTGTGGGTTAGTGTTAGCGTACGGGTTAGGATTAGGGGACGGGTGAGGGTCAGGCTTCGGGGAAGAGTTAGGGTTAGGGTTCGGGCTAGGGTTAGTGTTTGGGGACGGGGACGGTTTAGGGTACAGGTGAGGGTACGACAACGCTTTAGGGGGAGCGTACGTGTGAGGGCGCGGGTTAGTGTTAGCGTACGGGTTAGGATTAGGGGACGGGTGAGGGTCAGGCTTCGGGGAAGGGTTAGGGTTAGGGTTCGGGCTAGGGTTAGGGTTAGGGGACGGGGACTTTTTAGGGTCCAGGGGAGTGTACGACAACGAATTAGGGGGAGCGTAGGTGTGAGGGCGCGGGTTAGTGTTACCGTACGGGTTAGGATTAGGGGACGGGTGAGGGTCAGGCTTCGGGGAAGTGTTAGGGTTAGGGTTCGTGCTAGGGTTAGGGTTAGGGGACGGGGACGGTTTAGGGTCCAGGGGAGGGTACGACAACGCTTTAGGGGGAGAGTACGTGTGAGGGCGCGGGTTAGTGTTAGCGTACGGGTTAGGATTAGGGGACAGCTGAGGGTCAGGCTTCGGGGAAGGGTTAGGGTTAGGATACGAGCTAGGGTTAGGGATAGGGGACGGGGACGGTTTAGGGTCCATGTGAGTGTACGACAACGCTTTAGGGGGAGCGTACGTGAGAGGGCGCGGGTTAGTGTTAGCGTACGGGTTAGGATTAGGGGACGGGTGAGGGTCAGGCTTCGGGGAAGGGTTAGGGTTAGGGTTCGGGTAGGGTTAGGGGACGGGGACGGGGACGGTTTAGTGTCCAGGGGAGGGTACGACAACGCTTTAGGGGAGCGTACGTGTGAGGGCGCGATTAGTGTTAGCGTACGGGTTAGGATTAGGGGACGGGTGAGGGTCAGGATTCGGGGAAGTGTTAGGGTCAGGGTTCGGGCTAGGGTTAGGGTTAAGGGACGGGGACGGTTTAGGGTCCAGGTGAGGGTACGACAACGCTTTAGGGGGAGCGTAGGTGTGAGGGCGTGGGTTAGTGTTATCGTACGGGTTAGGATTAGGGGACGGGTGAGGGTCAGGCTTCGGGGAAGGGTTAGGGTTAGGTTTCGGGCTACTGTTAGGGTTAGGGGACGGGGACGGTTTAGGGTCCAGGGGAGTGTACGACAACACTTTAGGGGGAGCGTAGGTGTGAGGGTGTGGGTTAGTGTTAGCGTACGGGTTAGGATTAGGGGACGGGTGAGGGTCAGGCTTCGGGGAAGAGTTAGGGTTAGGGTTCGGGCTAGGGTTAGTGTTTGGGGACGGGGACGGTTTAGGGTACAGGTGAGGGTACGACAACGCTTTAGGGGGAGCGTTCGTGTGTGGGCGCGGGTTAGTGTTAGCGTACGGATTAGGATTAGGGGACGGGTGAGGGTCAGGCTTCGGGGAAGGGTTAGGGTTAGGGTTCGGGCTAGTGTTAGGGTTAGGGGACGGGGACGGTTTAGGGTTCAGGTGAGGGTACGACAACGCTTTAGGGGGAACGTAAGTGTGAGGGCGCGGGATAGTGTTAGCGTACTGTTTAGGATTACGGGACGGGTGAGGGTCAGGATTCGGGGAAGGGTTAGGGTTAGGGTTCGGGCTAGGGTTTGGGTTAGGGGACGGGGACGGTTTAGGGTCCAGTTGAGGGTTCGACAATGCTTTAGGGGGAGCGTACGTGTGAGGGCGCGGGTTAGTGTTAGCGTACGGGTTAGGATTAGGGGACGGGTGATGGTCAGGCTTCGGGGAAGGGTTAGGGTTAGGGTTCGGGCTAGGGTTAGGGTTAGGGGACGGGGATGGTTTAGGGTCCAGGTGAGGGTATGACAATGCTTTAGGGGGAACGTACGTGTGAGGGCGTGGGTTAGTGTTAGCGTACGGGTTAGGATTAGGGGACGGGTGAGGGTCAGGCTTCGGGGAAGGCTTAGGGTTAGGGTTCGGGCTAGGGTTAGGATTAGGGGAGGGGGACGGTTTAGGTTCCAGGGGAGTGTACGACAACGCTTTAGGGGGAGCAAAGGTGTGAGGGCGCAGGTTAGTGTTAGCGTCCGGGTTAGGATTAGGGGAGGGCTGAGGGTCAGGCTTCGGGGAAGGGTTAGGGTTAGGGTTCGTGCTAGGGTTAGGGTTAGGGGACGGGGACAGTTTAGGGTCCAGGGGAGGGTACGACAACGCTTTAGGGGGAGCGTACGTGTGAGGGCGCGGGTTAGTGTTAGCGTACGGGTTAGGATTAGGGGACGGCTGAGGGTCAGGCTTCGGGGAAGGGTTAGAGTTAGGGTTCGGGCTAGGGTTAGGGTTAGGGGATGGGGACGGTTTAGGGTCCAGGGGAGGGTACGACAACGCTTTAGGGGGAGCGTTCGTGTGAGGGCGCGGGTTAGTGTTAGCGTACGGGTTAGGATTAGGGGACGGGTGAGGGTCAGGCTTCAGGGAAGGGTTAGGGTTAGGATTCGTGCTAGGGTTAGGGTTAGGGGAAGGGGACGGTTTAGGTTCCAGAGGAGGGTACGACAACGCTTTAGGGGGAGCGTACGTGTGAGGGCGCGGGTTAGTGTTAGCGTACGGGTTAGGATTAGGGGACGGGTGAGGGTCAGGCTTCGGGGAAGGTTTAGGGTTAGGGTTCGTGCTAGGGTTAGGGTTAGGGGACGGGGACGGTTTAGGGTCCAGGTGAGGGTACGACAACGCTTTACAGGGAGCGTACGTGTGAGGGCGCGGGTTAGTGTTAGCGTACGGGTTAGGATTAGGGGACGGGTGAGGGTCAGGCTTCGGGGAAGGGTTAGGGTTAGGGTTCGTGCTAGGGTTAGGGTTAGGGGACGGGGACGGTTTAGGGTCCAGGGGTGGGTACGACAACGCTTTAGGGGGAGCGTACGTGTGAGGGCAAGGGTTAGTGTTAGCGTACGGGTTACGATTAGGGAACGGGTGAGGGTCAGGCTTCGGGGAAGGGTTAGGGTTAGGGTTCGTGCTAGGGTTAGGGTTAGGGGACGGGGACGGTTTAGGGTCCAGGGGAGGGTACGACAACGCTTTAGGGGGAGCGTAGGTGTGAGGGCGCGGGTTAGTGTTAGCGTACGGGTTAGGATTAGGGGACGGGTGAGGGTCAGGCTTCGGGGAAGGGTTAGGGTTAGGGTTCGGGCTAGGGTTAGGGTTAGGGGATGGGGACGGTTTAGGGTCCAGGGGAGGGTACGACAACGCTTTAGGGGGAGCGTTCGTGTGAGGGCACGGGTTAGTGTTAGCGTACGGGTTAGGATTAGGGGACGGGTGAGGGTCAGGCTTCGGGGAAGGGTTAGGGTTAGGGTTCGTGCTAGGGTTAGGGTTAGGGGAAGGGGACGGTTTAGGGTCCAGAGGAGGGTACGACAACGTTTTAGGGGGAGCGTACGTGTGAGGGCGCGGGTTAATGTTAGCGTACGGGTTAGGATTAGGGGACGGGTGAGGGTCAGGCTTCGGGGAAGGTTTAGGGTTAGGGTTCGTGCTAGGGTTAGGGTTAGGGGACGGGGACGGTTTAGGGTCCAGGGGAGGGTACGACAACGCTTTAGGGGGAGCGTACGTGTGAGGGCGCGGGTTAGTGTTAGCGTACGGGTTAGGATTAGGGGACGGGTGAGGGTCAGGCTTCGGGGAAGGGTTAGGGTTAGGGTTCGTGCTAGGGTTAGGGGACGGGGACGGTTCAGGGTCCAGGGGAGGGTACGACAACGCTTTAGGGGGAGCGTACGTGTGAGGGCGCAGGTTAGTATTAGCGTACGGGTTCGGATTAGGGGACGGGTGAGGGTCAGGCTTCGGGGAAGGGTTAGGGTTAGGGTTCGGGCTAGGGTTAGGGTTAGGGGACGGGGACGGTTTAGGGTCCAGGGGAGGGTACGACAACGCTTGAGGGGGAGCGTACGTGTGAGGGCGCGGGTTAGTGTTAGCGTACGGGTTAGGATTAGGGGACGGGTGAGGGTCAGGCTTCGGGGAAGGGTTAGGGTTAGGGTTCGTGCTAGGGTTAGGGTTAGGGGACGGGGACGGTTTAGGGTCCAGGGGAGGGTACGACAACGCTTTAGGGGGAGCGTACGTGTGAGGGCGCGGGTTGGTGTTAGCGTACGGGTTAGGATTAGGGGACGGGTGAGGGTCAGGCTTCGGGGAAGGGTTAGGGTTAGGGTTCGTGCTAGGGTTAGTGTTAAGGGACGGGGACGGTTTAGGCTCCAGGGGAGGGTACGACAACGCTTTAGGGGGAGCGTACGTGTGAGGGCGCGGGTTAGTGTTAGCGTACGGGTTAGGATTAGGGGGCGGGTGAGGGTCAGGCTTCGGGGAAGGGTTAGGGTTAGGGTTCGTGCTAGGGTTAGGGTTAGGGGACAGGGACGGTTTAGGGTCCAGGGGAGGGTACGACAACGCTTTAGGGGGAGCGTACGTGTGAGGGCGCGGGTTAGTGTTAGCGTACGGTTTAGGATTAGGGGTCGGTTGAGGGTCAGGCTTCGGGGAAGGTTTAGGGTTAGGGTTCGGGCTAGGGTTAGGGTTAGGGGACGGGGACGGTTTAGGGTCCAGGGGAGGGTATGACAACGCTTTAGGGGGAGCGTACGTGTGAGGGCGCGGGTTACTGTTAGCGTACGGGTTAGGATTAGGGGACGGGTGAGGGTCAGGCTTCGGGGTAGGTTTAGGGTTAGGGCTCGGGCTAGGGTTAGGGTTAGGGGATGGGGACGGTTTAGGGTACAGGGGAGGGTACGACAACGCTTTAGGGGGAGCGTAGGTGTGAGGGCGCAGGTTAGTGTTAGCGTACGGGTTAGGATTAGGGGACGGGTGAGGGTCAGGCTTCGGGGAAGGGTTAGGGTTAGGGTTCGGGCTATGGTTAGGGTTAGGGGACGGGGACTTTTTAGGGTCCAGGGGAGTGTACGACAACGAATTAGGGGGAGCGTAGGTGTGAGGGCGCGGGTTAGTGTTACCGTACGGGTTAGGATTAGGGGACGGGTGAGGGTCAGGCTTCGGGGAAGTGTTAGGGTTAGGGTTCGTGCTAGGGTTAGGGTTAGGGGACGGGGACGGTTTAGGTTCCAGGGGAGGGTACGACAACGCTTTAGGGGGAGAGTACGTGTGAGGGCGCGGGTTAGTGTTAGCGTACGGGTTAGGATTAGGGGACAGCTGAGGGTCAGGCTTCGGGGAAGGGTTAGGGTTAGGATACGAGCTAGGGTTAGGGATAGGGGACGGGGACGGTTTAGGGTCCATGTGAGTGTACGACAACGCTTTAGGGGGAGCGTACGTGAGAGGGCGCGGGTTAGTGTTAGCGTACGGGTTAGGATTAGGGGACGGGTGAGGGTCAGGCTTCAGGGAAGGGTTAGGTTTATGGTTCGGGCTAGGGTTAGGGTTAGGGGACGGGGACGGTTTAGGGTCCAGGGGAGGGTACGACAACGTTTTAGGGGGAGCGTACGTGTGAGGGCGCGGGTTAGTGTTAGCGTACGTGTTAGGATTAGGGGACGGGTGAGGGTCAGGCTTCGGGGAAGGGTTAGGGTTAGGGTTCGGGCTAGGGATAGGGTTAGGGGACGGGGACGGTTTAGGGTCCAGGTGAGGGTACGACAACGCTTTAGGGGGAGCGTACGAGTGAGGGCGCGGGTTAGTGTTAGCATACGGGTTAGGATTAGGGGACGTGTGAGGGTCAGGCTTCGGGGAAGGGTTAGGGTTAGGGTTCGGGCTAGGGTTAGGGTTAGGGGACGGGGACGGTTTAGGGTCCAGGCGAGGGTACGACAACGCTTTAGGGGGAGCGTACGTGTGAGGGCGCGGGTTAGTGTTAGCGTACGGGTTAGGATTAGGGGACCGGTGAGGGTCAGGCTCTGGGGAAGGGTTAGTGTTAGGGTTCGGGATAGGGTTAGGGTTAGGGGATGGGGACGGTTTAGGGTCCAGGTGAGGGTACGACAACGCTTTAGGGGGAGCATAGGTGTGAGGGCGCAGGACAGTGTTAGCGTACGGGTTAGGATTAGGAGACGGGTGAGGGTCAGGCTTCGGGCAAGGGTTAGGGATAGGGTTCGGGCTAGGTTTAGGGTTAGGGGACGGGGACGGTTTAGGGTCCAGGTGAGGGTACGACAACGCTTTAGGGGGAGCGTAAGTGTGAGGGCGTGGGTTAGTGTTAGCGTACGGGTTAGGATTAGGGGACGGGTGAGGGTCAGGCTTCGGGGAAGGGTTAGGTTTAGGGTTCGTGCTAGGGTTAGGGTTAGGGAACGGGGACGGTTTAGGGTCCAGGGGATGGTACGACAACGCTTTAGGCGGAGCGTAGGTGTGAGGGCTCGGTTTAGTGTTAGCGTACGGGTTAGGATTAGGGGACGGGTGAGGGTCAGGCTTCGGGGAAGAGTTAGGGTTAGAGTTAGTGTTCGGGCTAGGGTTAGGGTTAGGGGACGGGGACGGTTTAGGGTCCAGGTGAGGGTACGACAACGCTTTAGGGGGAGCGTAGGTGTGAGGGCGCGGGTTAGTGTTAGCGTACGGGTTAGGATTAGGGGACGGGTGAGGGTCAGGCTTCGGGGAAGGCTTAGGGTTAGGGTACGGGCTAGGGTTAGGGTTAGGGGACGGGGAAGGTTTAGGGTCCAGGGGAGGGTACGACAACGCTTTAGGGGGAGCGTACGTGTGAGGGCGCGGGTTAGTGTTAGCATATGGGTTAGGATTAGGGGACGGGTGAGTGTCAGGCTTCAGGGAAGTTTTAGGGTTAGGGTTCGGGCTAGGGTTAGGGTTAGGGGACGGGGACGGTTTAGGGTCCAGGTGAGGGTACGACAACGCTTTAGTGGGAGCATACGTGTGAGTCCCCGGGTTAGTGTTAGCGTACGGTTTAGGATTAGGGGACGGGTGAGGGTCAGGCTTCGGGGAAGGGTTAGGGTTAGGGTTCGGGTAGGGTTAGGGGACGGGGACGGGGACGGTTTAGTGTCCAGGGGAGGGTATGACAACGCTTTAGGGGAGCGTACGTGTGAGGGCGCGATTAATGTTAGCGTACGGGTTAGGATTAGGGGACGGTTGAGGGTCAGGATTCGGGGAAGTGTTAGGGTCAGGGTTCGGGCTAGGGATAGTGTTATGGGACGGGGACGGTTTAGGGTCCAGGTGAGGCTACGACAACGCTTTAGGTGGAGCGTAGGTGTGAGGGCGTGGGTTAGTGTTAGCGTACGGGTTAGGATTATGGGACGGGTGAGAGTCAGGCTTCGGGGAAGTGTTAGGGTTAGGGTTCGGGCTAGGGTTAGGGTTAGGGGACGGGGACGGTTTAGGGTCCAGGTGAGGGTACGACAACGCTTTAGGGGGAGCGTAGGTGTGAGGGCGTGGGTTAGTGTTATCGTACGGGTTAGGATTAGGGGACGGGTGAGGGTCAGGCTTCGGGGAAGGGTTAGGGTTAGGTTTCGGGCTACTGTTAGGGTTAGGGGACGGGGACGGTTTAGGGTCCAGGGGAGTGTACGACAACACTTTAGGGGGAGCGTAGGTGTGAGGGTGTGGGTTAGTGTTAGCGTACGGGTTAGGATTAGGGGACGGGTGAGGGTCAGGCTTCGGGGAAGAGTTAGGGTTAGGGTTCGGGCTAGGGTTAGTGTTTGGGGACGGGGACGGTTTAGGGTACAGGTGAGGGTACGACAACGCTTTAGGGGGAGCGTTCGTGTGTGGGCGCGGGTTAGTGTTAGCGTACGGATTAGGATTAGGGGACGGGTGAGGGTCAGGCTTCGGGGAAGGGTTAGGGTTAGGGTTCGGGCTAGTGTTAGGGTTAGGGGACGGGGACGGTTTAGGGTCGAGGGGAGGGTACGACAACGCTTTAGAGGGAGCGTAGGTGTGAAGGCGCACGTTAGTGTTATCGTACGGGTTAGGATTAGGGGACAGGTGAGGGTAAGGCTTCGGGGAAGGGTTAGGGTTAGGGTTCGGGCTAGGGTTAGGGTTAGGGGACGGGGACGGTTTAGGGTTCAGGTGAGGGTACGACAACGCTTTAGGGGGAACGTACGTGTGAGGGCGCGGGTTAGTGTTAGCGTACGGGTTAGGATTAGGGGACGGGTGAGGGTCAGGCTTCGGGGAAGGCTTAGGGTTAGGGTTCGGGCTAGGGTTAGGATTAGGGGAGGGGGACGGTTTAGGTTCCAGGGGAGTGTACGACCACGCTTTAGGGGGAGCAAAGGTGTGAGGGCGCAGGTTAGTGTTAGCGTCCGGGTTAGGATTAGGGGAGGGCTGAGGGTCAGGCTTCGGGGAAGGGTTAGGGTTAGGGTTCGTGCTAGGGTTAGGGTTAGGGGACGGGGACAGTTTAGGGTCCAGGGGAGGGTACGACAACGCTTTAGGGGGAGCGTACATGTGAGGGCGCGGGTTAGTGTTAGCGTACGGGTTAGGATTAGGGGACGGCTGAGGGTCAGGCTTCGGGGAAGGGTTAGAGTTAGGGTTCGGGCTAGGGTTAGGGTTAGGGGATGGGGACGGTTTAGGGTCCAGGGGAGGGTACGACAACGCTTTAGGGGGAGCGTTCGTGTGAGGGCGCGGGTTAGTGTTAGCGTACGGGTTAGGATTAGGGGACGGGTGAGGGTCAGGCTTCAGGGAAGGGTTAGGGTTAGGATTCGTGCTAGGGTTAGGGTTAGGGGAAGGGGACGGTTTAGGTTCCAGAGGAGGGTACGACAACGCTTTAGGGGGAGCGTACGTGTGAGGGCGCGGGTTAGTGTTAGCGTACGGGTTAGGATTAGGGGACGGGTGAGGGTCAGGCTTCGGGGAAGGTTTAGGGTTAGGGTTCGTGCTAGGGTTAGGGTTAGGGGACGGGGACGGTTTAGGGTCCAGGTGAGGGTACGACAACGCTTTACAGGGAGCGTACGTGTGAGGGCGCGGGTTAGTGTTAGCGTACGGGTTAGGATTAGGGGACGGGTGAGGGTCAGGCTTCGGGGAAGGGTTAGGGTTAGGGTTCGTGCTAGGGTTAGGGTTAGGGGACGGGGACGGTTTAGGGTCCAGGGGTGGGTACGACAACGCTTTAGGGGGAGCGTACGTGTGAGGGCAAGGGTTAGTGTTAGCGTACGGGTTACGATTAGGGAACGGGTGAGGGTCAGGCTTCGGGGAAGGGTTAGGGTTAGGGTTCGTGCTAGGGTTAGGGTTAGGGGACGGGGACGGTTTAGGGTCCAGGGGAGGGTACGACAACGCTTTAGGGGGAGCGTAGGTGTGAGGGCGTGGGTTAGTGTTAGCGTACGGGTTAGGATTAGGGGACGGGTGAGGGTCAGGCTTCGGGGAAGTATTAGGGTTAGGGTTCGGGCTAGGGTTAGGGTTAGGGGATGGGGACGGTTTAGGGTCCAGGGGAGGGTACGACAACGCTTTAGGGGGAGCGTTCGTGTGAGGGCGCGGGTTAGTGTTAGCGTACGGGTTAGGATTAGGGGACGGGTGAGGGTCAGGCTTCGGGGAAGGGTTAGGGTTAGGGTTCGTGCTAGGGTTAGGGTTAGGGGAAGGGGACGGTTTAGGGTCCAGAGGAGGGTACGACAACGTTTTAGGGGGAGCGTACGTGTGAGGGCGCGGGTTAATGTTAGCGTACGGGTTAGGATTAGGGGACGGGTGAGGGTCAGGCTTCGGGGAAGGTTTAGGGTTAGGGTTCGTGCTAGGGTTAGGGTTAGGGGACGGGGACGGTTTAGGGTCCAGGGGAGGGTACGACAACGCTTTAGGGGGAGCGTACGTGTGAGGGCGCGGGTTAGTGTTAGCGTACGGGTTAGGATTAGGGGACGGGTGAGGGTCAGGCTTCGGGGAAGGGTTAGGGTTAGGGTTCGTGCTAGGGTTAGGGGACGGGGACGGTTCAGGGTCCAGGGGAGGGTACGACAACGCTTTAGGGGGAGCGTACGTGTGAGGGCGTGGGTTAGTGTTAGCGTACAGGTTAGGATTAGGGGACAGGTGAGGTTCAGGCTTCGGGGAAGTGTTAGGGTTAGGGTTCGGGCTAGGGTTAGTGTTTGGGGACAGGGACGGTTTAGGGTACAGGTGAGGGTACGACAATGCTTTAGGGGGAGCGTTCGTGTGTGGGCGCGGGTTAGTGTTAGCGTACGGATTAGGATTAGGGGACGGGTGAGGGTCAGGCTTCGGGGAAGTGTTAGGGTTAGGGTTCGGGCTAGGGTTAGGATTAGGGGACGGGGACGGTTTAGGGTCCAGGGGAGGGTACGACAACGCTTTAGGGGGAGCGTTCGTGTGAGGGCGCGGGTTAGTGTTAGCGTACGGATTAGGATTAGGGGACGGGTGAGGGTCAGGCTTCGGGGAAGGGTTAGGGTTAGGGTTGGGGCTAGGGTTAGGGTTAGGGGACGGGGACGGTTTAGGGTCCAGGTGAGGGTACGACAACGCTTTAGGGGGAGCGTAAGTGTGAGGGCGTGGGTTAGTGTTAGCATACGGGTTAGGATTAGGGGACGGGTGAGGGTCAGGCTTCGGTGAAGGGTTAGGGTTAGGGTTCGGGTTAGGGTTAGGGTTAGGGGACGGGGACGGTTTAGGGTCGAGGGGAGGGTACGACAACGCTTTAGAGGGAGCGTAGGTGTGAAGGCGCAGGTTAGTGTTATCGTACGGGTTCGGATTAGGGGACAGGTGAGGGTAAGGCCTCGGGGAAGGGTTAGGGTTAGGGTTCGGTCTAGGGTTAGGGTTAGGGGCCGGGGACGGTTTAGGGTTCATGGGAGGGTACGACAACGCTTTAGGGGGAACGTACGTGTGAGGGCGCGGGATAGTGTTAGCGTACTGTTTAGGATTAGAGGACGGGTGAGGGTCAGGATTCGGGGAAGGGTTAGTGTTAGGGTTCGGGCTAGGGTTTGGGTTAGGGGACGGGGACGATTTAGGGTCCATGTGAGTGTACGACAACGCTTTAAGGGGAGCGTACGTGAGAGGGTGCGGGTTAGTGTTAGCGTACGGGTTAGGATTAGGGGACGGGTGAGGGTCAGGCTTCAGGGAAGGGTTAGGGTTAGGGTTCGGACTAGGGTTAGGGTTAGGGGACGGGGACGGTTTAGGGTCCAGGGGAGGGTACGACAACGCTTTAGGGGGAGCATACGTGTGAGGACGCGGGTTAGTGTTAGCGTACGGGTTAGGATTAGGGGACGGGTGAGGGTCAGGCTTCGGGGAAGGGTTAGGGTTAGGGTTCGGGCTAGGGTTTGGGATAGGGCACGGGGACGGTTTAGGGTCCAGGTGAGGGTACGACAATGCTTTAGGGGGAGCGTACGTGTGAGGGCGCGGGTTAGTGTTAGCGTACGGGTTAGGATTAGGGGACGTGTGATGGTCAGGCTTCGGGGAAGGGTTAGGGTTAGGGTTCCGGCTAGGGTTAGGGGACGGGGATGGTTTAGGGTCCAGGAGAGGGTATGACAACGCTTTAGGGGGAGCGTACGTGTGAGGGCGTGGGTTAGTGTTAGCGTACGGGTTAGGATTAGGGGACGGGTGAGGGTCAGGCTTCGGGGAAGGCTTAGGGTTAGGGTTCGGGCTAGGGTTAGGGTTAGGGGACGGGGACGGTTTAGGGTCCATGGGAGTGTACGACAACGCTTTAGTGGGAGCGAAGGTGTAAGGGCGCAGGTTAGTGTTAGCGTCCGGGTTAGGATTAGGGGACGGATGAGGGTCAGGCTTCGGGGAAGGGTTAGGGTTAGGGTTCGTGCTAGGGTTAGGGTTAGGGGACGGGGACGGTTTAGGGTCCAGGGGAGGGTACGACAACGCTTTAGGGGGAGCGTACGTGTGAGGGCGCGGGTTAGTGTTAGCGTACGAGTTAGGATTAGGGGACGGGTGAGGGTCAGGCTTCGGGGAAGGGTTAGGGTTAGGGTTCGTGCTAGGGTTAGGGATAGGGGACGGGGACGGTTTAGGGTCCATGTGAGTGTACGACAACACTTTAGGGGGAGCGTACGTGAGAGGGCGCGGGTTAGTGTTAGCGTACGGGTTAGGATTAGGGGACGGGTGAGGGTCAGGCTTCAGGGAAGGGTTAGGGTTAGGGTTCGGGCTAGGGTTAGGGTTAGGGGACGGGGACGGTTTAGGGTCCAGGGGAGGGAACAACACCACTTTAGGGGGAGCGTACGTGTGAGGGCGCGGGTTAGTGTTAGCGTACGGTTTAGGATTAGGGGACGGGTGAGGGTCAGGCTTCGGGGAAGGGTTAGGGTTAGGGTTCGGGCTAGGGTTAGGGTTAGGGGACGGGGACGGTTTAGGGTCCAGGTGAGGGTACGACAACGCTTTAGGGGGAGCGTACGTGTGAGGGCGCGGGTTAGTGTTAGCGTACGGGTTAGGATTAGGGGACGGGTGAGGGTCAGGCTTCGGGGAAGGGTTAGGGTTAGGGTTCGTGCTAGGGTTAGGGTTAGGGGACGGGGACGGTTTAGGGTCCAGGGGAGGGTACGACAACGCTTTAGGGGGAGCGTACGTGTGAGGGCACGGGTTAGTGTTAGCGTACGGGTTAGGATTAGGGGACGGGTGAGGGTCAGGCTTCAGGGAAGGGTTAGGGTTAGGGTTCGTGCTAGGGTTAGGGTTAGGGGACGGGGACGGTTTAGGGTCCAGGTGAGGGTACGACAACGCTTTAGGGGGAGCGTACGTGTGAGGGTGCGGGTTAGTGTTATCGTACGGGTTTGGATTAGGGGACGGGTGAGGGTCAGGCTTCGGGGAAGGGTTAGGGTTAGGGTTCGTGCTAGGGTTAGGGTTAGGGGACGGGCTAGGGTTAGGGATAGGGGACGGGGACGGCTTAGGGTCCATGTGAGGGTATGACAACGCTTTAGGGGGAG
This sequence comes from Delphinus delphis, assembly GCF_949987515.2. Lineage (NCBI taxonomy): Eukaryota > Metazoa > Chordata > Mammalia > Artiodactyla > Delphinidae > Delphinus > Delphinus delphis. Next base: position 803,067 of record NW_027192735.1, on the reverse strand, counting down.
CGTACGTGTGAGGGCGTGGGTTAGTGTTAGCGTACAGGTTAGGATTAGGGGACAGGTGAGGTTCAGGCTTCGGGGAAGGGTTAGGGTTAGGGTTCGGGCTAGGGTTAGGGTTAGGTGACGGGGACGGTTTAGGGTCCAGGGGAGGGTACGACAACGCTTTAGGGGGAGCGTATGTGTGAGGGCGCGGGTTAGTGTTAGCGTACGGGTTACGATTAGGGGACGGGTGAGGGTCAGGCTTCGGGGAAGGGTTAGGGTTAGGGTTCGTGCTAGGGTTAGGGTTAGGGGACGGGGACGGTTTAGGGTCCAGGGGAGGGTACGACAACGCTTTAGGTGGAGCGTACGTGTGAGGGCGCGGGTTGGTGTTAGCGTACGGGTTAGGATTAGGGGACGGGTGAGGGTCAGGCTTCGGGGAAGGGTTAGGGTTAGGGTTCGTGCTAGGGTTAGGGTTAGGGGACGGGGACGGTTTAGGGTCCAGGGGAGGGTACGATAACGCTTTAGGGGGAGCGTACGTGTGACGGCGCGGGTTAGTGTTAGCGTACGGGTTAGGATTAGGGGACGGGTGAGGGTCAGGCTTCGGGGAAGGCTTAGGGTTAGGGTTCGGGCTAGGGTTAGGGTTAGGGGACGGGGACGGTTTAGGGTCCATGGGAGTGTACAACAACGCTTTAGTGGGAGCGAAGGTGTGAGGGTGCAGGTTAGTGTTAGCGTCCGGGTTAGGATTAGGGGACGGATGAGGGTCAGGCTTCGGGGAAGGGTTAGGGTTAGGGTTCGTGCTAGGGTTAGGGTTAGGGGACGGGGACGGTTTAGGGTCCAGGGGAGGGTACGACAACGCTTTAGGGGGAGCGTACGTGTGAGGGCGCGGGTTAGTGTTAGCGTACGGGTTAGGATTAGGGGACGGGTGAGGGTCAGGCTTCGGGGAAGGGTCAGGGTTAGGATACGAGCTAGGGTTAGGGATAGGGGACGGGGACGGTTTAGGGTCCATGTGAGTGTACGACAACACTTTAGGGGGAGCGTACGTGAGAGGGCGTGGGTTAGTGTTAGCGTACGGGTTAGGATTAGGGGACGGGTGAGGGTCAGGCTTCAGGGAAGGGTTAGGGTTAGGGTTCGGGCTAGGGTTAGGGTTAGGGGACGGGGACGGTTTAGGGTCCAGGGGAGGGTACGACAACGCTTTAGGGGGAGCGTACGTGTGAGGGCGCGGGTTAGTGTTAGCGTACGGGTTAGGATTAGGGGACGGGTGAGGGTCAGGCTTCGGGGAAGTGTTAGGGTTAGGGTTCGTGCTAGGGTTAGGGTTAGGGGACGGGGACGGTTTAGGGTCCAGGGGAGGGTACGACAACGCTTTAGGGGGAGCGTACGTGTGAGGGCGCGGGTTAGTGTTAGCGTACGGGTTAGGATTAGGGGACGGGTGAGGGTCAGGCTTCGGGGAAGGGTTAGGGTTAGGGTTCGTGTTTGGGCTAGGGTTAGGGTTAGGGGACGGGGACGGTTTAGGGTCCAGGTGAGGGTACGACAACGCTTTAGGGGGAGCGTACGTGTGAGGGCGCGGGTTAGTGTTAGCGTACAGGTTAGGATTAGGGGACGGGTGAGGGTCAGGCTTCGGGGAAGGGTTAGGTTTAGGGTCCGGGCTAGGATTAGGGTTAGGGGACGGGGAAGGTTTAGGGTCCAGGGGAGGGTACGACAACGCTTTAGGGGGAGCATACGTGTGAGTCCGCGGGTTAGTGTTAGCGTACGGTTTAGGATTAGGGGACGGGTGAGGGTCAGGCTTCGGGGAAGGGTTAGGATTAGGGTTCGGGTAGGGTTAGGGTTAGGGGACGGGGACGGTTTAGGGTCCAGTGGAGGGTACGAAAACGCTTTAGGGGGAGCGTACGTGTGAGGGCGCGGGTTAGTGTTAGCGTACGGGTTAGGATTAGGGGACGGGTGAGGGTCAGGATTCGGGGAAGGGTTAGGGTCAGGGTTCGGGCTAGGGATAGTGTTCTGGGACGGGGACGGTTTAGGGTCCAGGTGAGGCTACGACAACGCTTTAGGTGGAGCGTAGGTGTGAGGGCGTGGGTTAGTGTTAGCGTACGGGTTAGGATTATGGGACGGGTGAGAGTCAGGCTTCGGGGAAGGGTTAGGGTTAGGGTTCGGGCTAGGGTTAGGGTTAGGGGACGGGGACGGTTTAGGGTCCAGGGGAGGGTACGACAACGCTTTCGGGGGAGCGTACGTGTGAGGGCGTGGGTTAGTGTTAGCGTACGGATTAGGATTAGGGGACGGGTGAGGGTCAGGCTTCGGGGAAGGGTTAGGGTTAGGGTTCGGGCTAGGGTTAGGGTTAGGGGACGGGGACGGTTTAGGGTCCAGGGGAGGGTACGACAACGCTTTAGGGGGAGCGTACGTGTGAGGGCGCGGGTTAGTGTTAGCGTACGGGTTAGGATTAGGGGACGGGTGAGGGTCAGGCTTCGGGGAAGGGTTAGGGTTAGGGTTCGTGCTAGGGTTAGGGTTAGGGGACGGGGACGGTTTAGGGTCCAGGGGAGGGTACGACAACGCTTTAGGGGGAGCGTACGTGTGAGGGCGCGGGTTAGTGTTAGCGTACGGGTTAGGATTAGGGGACGGGTGAGGGTCAGGCTTCGGGGAAGGGTTAGGGTTAGGGTTCGTGCTAGGGTTAGGGTTAGGGGACGGGGACGGTTTAGGGTCCAGGGGAGGGTACGACAACGCTTTAGGGGGAGCGTACGTGTGAGGGCACGGGTTAGTGTTAGCGTACGGGTTAGGAATAGGGGGCGGGTGAGGGTCAGGCTTCAGGGAAGGGTTAGGGTTAGGGTTCGTGCTAGGGTTAGGGTTAGGGTTCGGGCTAGGGTTAGTGTTTGGGGACAGGGACGGTTTAAGGTACAGGTGAGGGTACGACAATGCTTCAGGGGGAGCGTTCGTGTGTGGGCGTGGGTTAGTGTTAGCGTACGGATTAGGATTATGGGACGGGTGAGGGTCAGGCTTCGGGGAAGTGTTAGGGTTAGGGTTCGGGCTAGGGTTAGGATTAGGGGACGGGGACGGTTTAGGGTCCAGGGGAGGGTACGACAACGCTTTAGGGGGAGCGTTCATGTGAGGGCGCGGGTTAGTGTTAGCGTACGGATTAGGATTAGGGGACGGGTGAGGGTCAGGCTTCGGGGAAGGGTTAGGGTTAAGGTTGGGGCTAGGGTTAGGGTTAGGGGACGGGGACGGTTTAGGGTCCAGGTGAGGGTACGACAACGCTTTAGGGGGAGCGTAGGTGTGAGGGCGTGGGTTAGTGTTAGCATACGGGTTAGGATTAGGGGACGGGTGAGGGTCAGGCTTCGGGGAAGGGTTAGGGTTAGGGTTCGGGCTAGGGTTAGGGTTAGGGGACGGGGACGGTTTAGGGTCGAGGGGAGGGTACGACAACGCTTTAGGGGGAGCGTAGGTGTGAAGGCGCAGGTTAGTGTTATCGTACGGGTTAGGATTAGGGGACAGGTCAGTGTAAGGCTTCGGGGAAGGGTTAGGGTTAGGGTTCGGGCGAGGGTTAGGGTTAGGGGACGGGGACGGTTTAGGGTTCAGGGGAGGGTACGACAACGCTTTAGGGGGAGCGTACGTGTGAGGGCGCGGGATAGTGTTAGCGTACGGTTTAGGATTAGGGGACGGATGAGGGTCAGGCTTCGGGGAAGGGTTAGGGTTAGGGTTCGGGCTAGGGTTAGGGTTAGGGGACGGGGACGGTTTAGGGTCCAGGTGAGGGTACGACAACGCTTTAGGGGGAGCGTACGTGTGAGGGCGCGGGTTAGTGTTAGCGTACGGGTTAGGATTAGGGGACGGGTGAGGGTCAGGCTTCGGGGAAGGGTTAGGGTTAGGGTTCGTGCTAGGGTTAGGGTTAGGGGACGGGGACGGTTTAGGGTCCAGGGGAGGGTACGACAACGCTTTAGGGGGAGCGTACGTGTGAGGGCGCGGGTTAGTGTTAGCGTACGGGTTAGGATTAGGGGACGGGTGAGGGTCAGGCTTCGGGGAAGTGTTAGGGTTAGGGTTCGTGCTAGGGTTAGGGTTAGGGGACGGGGACGGTTTAGGGTCCAGGTGAGGGTACGACAACGCTTTAGGGGGAGCGTACGTGTGAGGGCACGGGTTAGTGTTATCGTACGGGTTTGGATTACGGGACGGGTGAGGGTCAGTCTTCGGGGAAGGGTTAGGGTTAGGGTTCGTGCTAGGGTTAGGGTTAGGGGACGGGGACGGTTTAGGGTCCAGGGGAGGGTACGACAACGCTTTAGGGGGAGTGTACGTCTGAGGGCGTGGGTTAGTGTTAGCGTACGGGTTACGATTAGGGGACGTGTGAGGGTCAGGCTTCGGGGAAGGGTTAGGGTTAGGGTTCGTGCTAGGGTTAGGGTTAGGGGACGGGGACGGTTTAGGGTCCATGTGAGGGTACGACAACGCTTTAGGGGGAGCGTACGTGTGAGGGCGCGGGTTAGTGTTAGCGTACGGGTTAGGATTAGGGGACGGGTGAGGGTCAGGCTTCGGGGAAGGGTTAGGGTTAGGGTACGGGCTAGGGTTAGGGATAGGGGACGGGGACGGTTTAGGGTCCATGTGAGGGTACGACAACGCTTTAGGGGGACCGTACGTGTGAGGGCGTGGGTTAGTGTTAGCGTACGGGTTAGGATTAGGGGACAGGTGAGGTTCAGGCTTCGGGGAAGGGTTAGGGTTAGGGTTCGGGCTAGGGTTAGGGTTAGGGGACGGGGACGGTTTAGGGTCCAGGGGAGGGTACGACAACGCTTTAGGCGGAGCGTAGGTGTGAGGGCTCGGTTTAGTGTTAGCGTACGGGTTAGGATTAGGGGACGGGTGAGGGTCAGGCTTCGGGGAAGTGTTAGGGTTAGGGTTCGTGTTAGGGCTAGGGTTAGGGTTAGGGGACGGTGACGGTTTAGGGTCCAGGTGAGGGTACGACAACGCTTTAGGGGGAGCGTACGTGTGAGGGCGCGGGTTAGTGTTAGCGTACGGGTTAGGATTAGGGGACGGGTGAGGGTCAGGCTTCAGGGAAGGGTCAGGGTTAGGATACGAGCTAGGGTTAGGGATAGGGGACGGGGACGGTTTAGGGTCCATGTGAGTGTACGACAACACTTTAGGGGAAGCGTACGTGAGAGGGCGCGGGTTAGTGTTAGCGTACGGGTTAGGATTAGGGGACGGGTGAGGGTCAGGCTTCAGGGAAGGGTTAGGGTTAGGGTTCGGGCTAGGGTTAGGGTTAGGGGACGGGGACGGTTTAGGGTCCAGGGGAGGGTACGACAACGCTTTAGGGGGAGCGTACGTGTGAGGGCGCGGGTTAGTGTTAGCGTACGGGTTAGGATTAGGGGACGGGTGAGGGTCAGGCTTCGGGGAAGGGTTAGGGTTAGGGTTCGTGCTAGGGTTAGGGTTAGGGGACGGGGACGGTTTAGGGTCCAGGTGAGGGTACGACAACGCTTTAGGGGGAGCGTACGTGTGAGGGCGCGGGTTAGTGTTATCGTACGGGTTTGGATTAGCGGACGGGTGAGGGTCAGGCTTCGGGGAAGGGTTAGGGTTAGGGTTCGTGATAGGGTTAGGGTTAGGGGACGGGGACGGTTTAGGGTCCAGGGGAGTGTACGACAACGCTTTAGGGGGAGCGTACGTGTGAGGGCGTGGGTTAGTGTTAGCGTACGGGTTACGATTAGGGGACGGGTGAGGGTCAGGCTTCGGGGAAGGGTTAGGGTTAGGGTTCGTGCTAGGGTTAGGGTTAGGGGACGGGGACGGTTTAGGGTCCATGTGAGGGTACGACAACGCTTTAGGGGGAGCGTACGTGTGAGGGCGCGGGTTAGTGTTAGCGTACGGGTTAGGATTAGGGGACGGGTGAGGGTCAGGCTTCGGGGAAGGGTTAGGGTTAGGGTACGGGCTAGGGTTAGTGATAGGGGACGGGGACGGTTTAGGGTCCATGTGAGGGTACGACAACGCTTTAGGGGGACCGTACGTGTGAGGGCGTGGGTTAGTGTTAGCGTACGGGTTAGGATTAGGGGACAGGTGAGGTTCAGGCTTCGGGGAAGGGTTAGGGTTAGGGTTCGGGCTAGGGTTAGGGTTAGGGGACGGGGACGGTTTAGGGTCCAGGGGAGGGTACGACAATGCTTTAGGGGGAGCGTACGTGTGAGGGCGCGGGTTAGTGTTAGCGTACGGGTTAGGATTAGGGGACGGGTGAGGGTCAGGCTTCGGGGAAGTGTTAGGGTTAGGGTTCGTGCTAGGGTTAGGGTTAGGGGACGGGGACGGTTTAGGGTCCAGGTGAGGGTACGACAACGCTTTAGGGGGAGCGTACGTGTGAGGGCACGGGTTAGTGTTATCGTACGGGTTTGGATTACGGGACGGGTGAGGGTCAGTCTTCGGGGAAGGGTTAGGGTTAGGGTTCGTGCTAGGGTTAGGGTTAGGGGACGGGGACGGTTTAGGGTCCAGGGGAGGGTACGACAACGCTTTAGGGGGAGTGTACGTCTGAGGGCGTGGGTTAGTGTTAGCGTACGGGTTACGATTAGGGGACGGGTGAGGGTCAGGCTTCGGGGAAGGGTTAGGGTTAGGGTTCGTGCTAGGGTTAGGGTTAGGGGACGGGGACGGTTTAGGGTCCATGTGAGGGTACGACAACGCTTTAGGGGGAGCGTACGTGTGAGGGCGCGGGTTAGTGTTAGCGTACGGGTTAGGATTAGGGGACGGGTGAGGGTCAGGCTTCGGGGAAGGGTTAGGGTTAGGGTACGGGCTAGGGTTAGGGATAGGGGACGGGGACGGTTTAGGGTCCATGTGAGGGTACGACAACGCTTTAGGGGGACCGTACGTGTGAGGGCGTGGGTTAGTGTTAGCGTACGGGTTAGGATTAGGGGACAGGTGAGGTTCAGGCTTCGGGGAAGGGTTAGGGTTAGGGTTCGGGCTAGGGTTAGGGTTAGGGGACGGGGACGGTTTAGGGTCCAGGGGAGGGTACGACAACGCTTTAGGCGGAGCGTAGGTGTGAGGGCTCGGTTTAGTGTTAGCGTACGGGTTAGGATTAGGGGACGGGTGAGGGTCAGGCTTCGGGGAAGTGTTAGGGTTAGGGTTCGTGTTTGGGCTAGGGTTAGGGTTAGGGGACGGGGACGGTTTAGGGTCCAGGTGAGGGTACGACAACGCTTTAGGGGGAGCGTACGTGTGAGGGCGCGGGTTAGTGTTAGCGTACGGGTTAGGATTAGGGGACGGGTGAGGGTCAGGCTTCAGGGAAGGGTTAGGGTTAGGGTTCGGGCTAGGGTTAGGGTTAGGGGACGGGGACGGTTTAGGGTCCAGGGGAGGGTACGACAACGCTTTAGGGGGAGCGTACGTGTGAGGGCGCGGGTTAGTGTTATCGTACGGGTTTGGATTAGCGGACGGGTGAGTGTCAGGCTTCGGGGAAGGGTTAGGGTTAGGGTTCGTGCTAGGGTTAGGGTTAGGGGACGGGGACGGTTTAGGGTCCAGGTGAGGGTACGACAACGCTTTAGGGGGAGCGTACGTGTGAGGGCGCGGGTTAGTGTTATCGTACGGGTTTGGATTAGCGGACGGGTGAGGGTCAGGCTTCGGGGAAGGGTTAGGGTTAGGGTTCGTGATAGGGTTAGGGTTAGGGGACGGGGACGGTTTAGGGTCCAGGGGAGTGTACGACAACGCTTTAGGGGGAGCGTACGTGTGAGGGCGTGGGTTAGTGTTAGCGTACGGGTTACGATTAGGGGACGGGTGAGGGTCAGGCTTCGGGGAAGGGTTAGGGTTAGGGTTCGTGCTAGGGTTAGGGTTAGGGGACGGGGACGGTTTAGGGTCCATGTGAGGGTACGACAACGCTTTAGGGGGAGCGTACGTGTGAGGGCGCGGGTTAGTGTTAGCGTACGGGTTAGGATTAGGGGACGGGTGAGGGTCAGGCTTCGGGGAAGGGTTAGGGTTAGGGTACGGGCTAGGGTTAGTGATAGGGGACGGGGACGGTTTAGGGTCCATGTGAGGGTACGACAACGCTTGAGGGGGACCGTACGTGTGAGGGCGTGGGTTAGTGTTAGCGTACGGGTTAGGATTAGGGGACAGGTGAGGTTCAGGCTTCGGGGAAGGGTTAGGGTTAGGGTTCGGGCTAGGGTTAGGGTTAGGGGACGGGGACGGTTTAGGGTCCAGGTGAGGGTATGACAACGCTTTAGGGGGAGCGTACGTGTGAGGGCGCGGGTTAGTGTTATCGTACGGGTTTGGATGAGCGGACGGGTGAGGGTCAGTCTTCGGGGAAGGGTTAGGGTTAGGGTTCGTGCTAGGGTTAGGGTTAGGGGACGGGGACGGTTTAGGGTCCAGGGGAGGGTACGACAACGCTTTAGGGGGAGTGTACGTCTGAGGGCGTGGGTTAGTGTTAGCGTACGGGTTACGATTAGGGGACGGGTGAGGGTCAGGCTTCGGGGAAGGGTTAGGGTTAGGGTTCGTGCTAGGGTTAGGGTTAGGGGACGGGGACGGTTTAGGGTCCATGTGAGGGTACGACAACGCTTTAGGGGGAGCGTACGTGTGAGGGCGCGGGTTAGTGTTAGCGTACGGGTTAGGATTAGGGGACGGGTGAGGGTCAGGCTTCGGGGAAGGGTTAGGGTTAGGGTACGGGCTAGGGTTAGGGATAGGGGACGTGGACGGTTTAGGGTCCATGTGAGGGTACGACAACGCTTTAGGGGGACCGTACGTGTGAGGGCGTGGGTTAGTGTTAGCGTACGGGTTAGGATTAGGGGACAGGTGAGGTTCAGGCTTCGGGGAAGGGTTAGGGTTAGGGTTCGGGCTAGGGTTAGGGTTAGGGGACGGGGACGGTTTAGGGTCCAGGGGAGGGTACGACAACGCTTTAGGCGGAGCGTAGGTGTGAGGGCTCGGTTTAGTGTTAGCGTACGGGTTAGGATTAGGGGACGGGTGAGGGTCAGGCTTCGGGGAAGTGTTAGGGTTAGGGTTCGTGTTTGGGCTAGGGTTAGGGTTAGGGGACGGGGACGGTTTAGGGTCCAGGTGAGGGTACGACAACGCTTTAGGGGGAGCGTACGTGAGAGGGCGCGGGTTAGTGTTAGCGTACGGGTTAGGATTAGGGGACGGGTGAGGGTCAGGCTTCAGGGAAGGGTTAGGGTTAGGGTTCGGGCTAGGGTTAGGGTTAGGGGACGGGGACGGTTTAGGGTCCAGGGGAGGGTACGACAACGCTTTAGGGGGAGCGTACGTGTGAGGGCGCGGGTTAGTGTTAGCGTACGGGTTAGGATTAGGGGACGGGTGAGGGTCAGGCTTCGGGGAAGGGTTAGGGTTAGGGTTCGTGCTAGGGTTAGGGTTAGGGGACGGGGACGGTTTAGGGTCCAGGTGAGGGTACGACAACGCTTTAGGGGGAGCGTACGTGTGAGGGCGCGGGTTAGTGTTATCGTACGGGTTTGGATTAGCGGACGGGTGAGGGTCAGGCTTCGGGGAAGGGTTAGGGTTAGGGTTCGTGATAGGGTTAGGGTTAGGGGACGGGGACGGTTTAGGGTCCAGGGGAGTGTACGACAACGCTTTAGGGGGAGCGTACGTGTGAGGGCGTGGGTTAGTGTTAGCGTACGGGTTACGATTAGGGGACGGGTGAGGGTCAGGCTTCGGGGAAGGGTTAGGGTTAGGGTTCGTGCTAGGGTTAGGGTTAGGGGACGGGGACGGTTTAGGGTCCATGTGAGGGTACGACAACGCTTTAGGGGGAGCGTACGTGTGAGGGCGCGGGTTAGTGTTAGCGTACGGGTTAGGATTAGGGGACGGGTGAGGGTCAGGCTTCGGGGAAGGGTTAGGGTTAGGGTACGGGCTAGGGTTAGTGATAGGGGACGGGGACGGTTTAGGGTCCATGTGAGGGTACGACAACGCTTTAGGGGGACCGTACGTGTGAGGGCGTGGGTTAGTGTTAGCGTACGGGTTAGGATTAGGGGACAGGTGAGGTTCAGGCTTCGGGGAAGGGTTAGGGTTAGGGTTCGGGCTAGGGTTAGGGTTAGGGGACGGGGACGGTTTAGGGTCCAGGGGAGGGTACGACAACGCTTTAGGCGGAGCGTAGGTGTGAGGGCTCGGTTTAGTGTTAGCGTACGGGTTAGGATTAGGGGACGGGTGAGGGTCAGGCTTCGGGGAAGTGTTAGGGTTAGGGTTCGTGTTTGGGCTATGGTTAGGGTTAGGGGACGGGGACGGTTTAGGGTCCAGGTGAGGGTACGACAACGCTTTAGGGGGAGCGTACGTGTGAGGGCGCGGGTTAGTGTTAGCGTACGGGTTAGGATTAGGGGACGGGTGAGGGTCAGGCTTCGGGGAAGGGTTAGGTTTAGGGTCCGGGCTAGGATTAGGGTTAGGGGACGGGGAAGGTTTAGGGTCCAGGGGAGGGTACGACAACGCTTTAGGGGGAGCATACGTGTGAGTCCGCGGGTTAGTGTTAGCGTACGGTTTAGGATTAGGGGACGGGTGAGGGTCAGGCTTCGGGGAAGGGTTAGGGTTAGGGTTCGGGTAGGGTTAGGGTTAGGGGACGGGGACGGTTTAGGGTCCAGGGGAGGGTACGAAAACGCTTTTGGGGGAGCGTACGTGTGAGGACGCGGGTTAGTCTTAGCGTACGGGTTAGGATTAGGGGACGGGTTAGGGTCAGGATTCGGGGAAGGGTTAGGGTCAGGGTTCGGGCTAGGGATAGTGTTATGGGACGGGGACGGTTTAGGGTCCAGGTGAGGCTACGACAACGCTTTAGGTGGAGCGTAGGTGTGAGGGCGTGGGTTAGTGTTAGCGTACGGGTTAGGATTATGGGACGGGTGAGAGTCAGGCTTCGGGGAAGGGTTAGGGTTAGGATTCGGGCTAGGGTTAGGGTTAGGGGACGGGGACGGTTTAGGGTCCAGGGGAGGGTACGACAACGCTTTCGGGGGAGCGTACGTGTGAGGGCGTGGGTTAGTGTTAGCGTACGGATTAGGATTAGGGGACGGATGAGGGTCACGCTTCGGGGAAGGGTTAGGGTTAGGGTTCGGGCTAGGGTTAGTGTTTGGGGACGGGGACGGTTTAGGGTCCAGGTGAGGGTACGACAACGCTTTAGGGGGAGCGTACTTTGAGGGCGCGGGTTAGTGTTAGCGTACGGGTTAGGATTACGGGACGGGTGAGGGTCAGGCTTCTGGGAAGGGTTAGGGTTAGGGTTCAGGCTAGGGTTAGGGTTAGGGGACGGGGACGGTTTAGGGTCCAGGGGAGACTACGACAACGCTTTAGGGGGAGCGTACGTGTGAGGGCCCGGGTTAGTGTTAGCGTACGCGTTAGGATTAGGGGACGGGTGAGGGTCAGGCTCTGGGGAAGGGTTAGGTTTAGGGTTCGGGCTAGGGTTAGGGTTAGGGGATGGGGACGGTTTAGGGTCCAGGTGAGGGTACGAGGACGCTTTCGGGGGAGCGTACGTGTGAGGGCGCGGGTTAGTGTTAGCGTACGGGTTAGGATTAGGGGACGGGTGAGGGTCAGGTTTCGGGGAAGGGTTAGGTTCAGGGTTCGGGCTAGGGATAGTGTTATGGGACGGGGACGGTTTAGGGTCCAGGTGAGGCTACGACAACGCTTTAGGTGTAGCGTAGGTGTGAGGGCGTGGGTTAGTGTTAGCGTACGGGTTAGGATTAGGGGACGGGTGAGGGTCAGGCTTCGGGGAAGGGTTAGGGTTAGGGTTCGGGCTAGGGTTAGGGTTAGGGGATGGGGACGGTTTAGGGTCCAGGGGAGGGTACGACAACGCTTTAGGGGGAGCGTACGTGTGAGGGCGTGGGTTAGTGTTAGCGTACGTGTTAGGATTAGGGGACGGGTGAGGGTCAGGCTTCGGGGAAGTGTTAGGGTTAGGGTTCGTGCTAGGGTTAGGGTTAGGGGACAGGGACGGTTTAGGGTGCAGGGGAGGTTACGACAACGCTTTATGGGGAGCGTACGAGTGAGGGCGCGGGTTAGTGTTAGCGTACGGGTTTGGATTAGGGGACGGGTGAGGGTCACGCTTCGGGGAAGGGTTAGGGTTAGGGTTCGGGCTAGGGTTAGGGTTAGGGGAAGGGGACGGTTTAGGGTCCAGGGGAGGGTACGACAACGCTTTAGGGGGAGCGTACGTGTGAGTGCGCGGGTTAGTGTTAGCGTACGGGTTAGGATTAGGGGACGGGTGAGGGTCAGGCTTCGGGGAAGGGTTAGGGTTAGGGTTCGGGCTAGGGTTAGGGTTCGGGCTAGGGTTAGGGTTAGGGGACGGGGATGGTTTAGGGTCCAGGGGAGGGTACGACAACGCTTTAGGGGGAGCGTTCGTGTGAGGGCGCGGGTTAGTGTTAGCGTACGGGTTAGGATTAGGGGACGGGTGAGGGTCAGGCTTCGGGGAAGGGTTAGGGTTAGGGTTCGTGCTAGGGTTAGGGTTAGGGGACGGGGACGGTTTAGGGTCCAGGGGAGGGTACGACAATGCTTTAGGGGGAGCGTACGTGTGAGCGCACGGGTTAGTGTTAGCGTACGGGTTAGGATTAGGGGACGGGTGAGGGTCAGGCTTCGGGGAAGGCTTAGGGTTAGGGTTCGGGCTAGGGTTAGGGTTAGGGGACGGGAACGGTTTAGGATCCAGGGGAGGGTACAACAACGCTTTAGGGGGAGCGTACGTGTGAGGGCGCGGGTTAGTGTTAGCGTACGGGTTAGGATTAGGGGACGGGTGAGGGTCAGGCTTCGGGGAAGGGTTAGGTTTAGGGTTCGTGCTAGGGTTAGGGTTAGGGGATGGGGACGGTTTAGGGTCCAGGGGAGGGTATGACAACGTTTTAGGGGGAGCGTACGTGTGAGGGCACGGGTTAGTGTTAGCGTACAGGTTAGGATTAGGGGACGGGTGAGGGTCAGGCTTCGGGGAAGTGTTAGGGTTAGGGTTCGTGCTAGGGTTAGGGTTAGGGGACGGGGACGGTTTAGGGTCCAGGGAAGGGTACGACAATGCTTTAGGGGGAGCGTACGTGTGAGGGCGTGGGTTAGTGTTAGCGTACGGGTTAGGATTAGGGGACGGGTGAGGGTCAGGATTCGGGGAAGTGTTAGGGTTAGGGTTCGCGCTAGGGTTAGGGTTAGGGAATGGGGACGGTTTAGGGTCCAGGGGAGGGTACGACAACGCTTTAGGGGGAGCGTACGTGTGAGGGCGTGGGTTAGTGTTAGCGTACAGGTTAGGATTAGGGGACGGGTGAGGGTCAGGCTTCGGGGAAGGGTTAGGGTTAGGGTTCGTGCTAGGGTTAGGGTTAGGGACGGGGACGGTTTAGGGTCCATGTGAGGGTACGACAACGCTTTAGGGGGAGCGTACGTGTGAGGGCGTGGGTTAGTGTTAGCGTACGGGTTAGGATTAAGGGACAGGTGAGGTTCAGGCGTCGGGGAAGGGTTAGTGTTAGGGTTCGGGCTAGGGTTAGTGTTAGGGGACGGGGACGGTTTAGGGTCCAGGGGAGGGTACGACAACGCTTTAGGCGGAGCGTAGGTGTGAGGACTCGGTTTAGTGTTAGCGTACCGGTTAGGATTAGGGGACGGGTGAGGGTCAGGGTTCGGGGAAGGGTTAGGGTTAGGGTTCGGGTAGGGTTAGGGTTAGGGGACGGGGACGGGGACGGTTTAGGGTCCAGGGGAGGGTACGACAACGCTTTAGGTGGAGCGTACGTGTGAGGGCGCGGGTTAGTGTTAGCGTACGGGTTAGGATTATGGGACGGGTGAGAGTCAGGCTTCGGGGAAGGGTTAGGGTTAGGGTTCGGGCTAGGGTTAGGGTTAGTGGACGGGGACAGTTTAGGGTCCAGGTGAGGGTACGACAACGCTTTAGGGGGAGCATAGGTGTGAGGGCGTGGGTTAGTGTTAGCGTACGGGTTAGGATTAGGGGACGGGTGAGGGTCAGGCTTCGGGGAAGGGTTAGGGTTAGGGTTCGGGCTAGGGTTAGGATTAGGGGACGGGGACGGTTTAGGGTCCAGGGGAGGGTACGACAACGCTTTAGGGGGAGCGTTCGTGTGAGGGCGCGGGTTAGTGTTAGCGTACGGGTTAGGATTAGGGGACGGGTGAGGTTCAGGCTTCGGGGAAGGGTTAGGGTTAGGGTTCGGGCTAGGGTTAGGGTTAGGGGACGGGGACTGTTTAGGGTCGAGGGGAGGGTACGACAACGCTTTAGAGGGAGCGTAGGTGTGAAGGCGCAGGTTAGTGTTATCGTACGGGTTAGGATTAGGGGACAGGTGAGGGTAAGGCTTCGGGGAAGGGTTAGGGTTAGGGTTCGGGCTAAGGTTAGGGTTAGGGGACGGGGACGGTTTAGGGTTCAGGTGATGGTACGACAACGCTTTAGGGGGAGCGTACGTGTGAGGGCGCGGGATAGTGTTAGCGTACTGTTTAGGATTACGGGACGGGTGAGGGTCAGGATTCGGGGAAGGGTTAGGGTTAGGGTTCGGGCTAGGGTTTGTGTTAGGCTGCGGGGACGGTTTAGGGTCCAGGTGAGGGTACGACAACGCTTTAGGGGGAGCGTACGTGTGCGGGCGCGGGTTAGTGTTAGCGTACGGGTTAGGATTAGGGGACGGGTGAGGGTCAGGCTTCGGGGAAGGGTTAGGGTTAGGGTTCGCGCTAGGGTTAGGGTTAGAGGATGGGGACGGTTTAGGGTCCAGGGGAGGGTACGACAACGCTTTAGGGGGAGCGTACGTGTGAGGGCGCGGGTTAGTGTTAGCGTACGGGTTAGGATTAGGAGACGGGTGAGGGTCAGGCTTCGGGGAAGGGTTAGGGTTAGGGTTCGGGCTAGGGTTAGGGATAGGGGACGGGGACGGTTTAGGGTCCATGTGAGGGTACGACAACGCTTTAGGGGGAGCGTACGTGTGAGGGCGCGGGTTAGTGTTAGCGTACGGGTTAGGATTAGGGGACGGGTGAGGGTCAGGCTTCGGGGAAGGGTTAGGGTTAGGGTTCGTGCTAGGGTTAGGGTTAGGGGACGGGGACGGTTTAGGGTCCAGGGGAGGGTATGACAACGCTTTAGGGGGAGCGTACGTGTGAGGGCGCGGGTTAGTGTTAGCGTACGGGTTAGGATTAGGGGACGGGTGAGGGTCAGGCTTCGGGGAAGGGTTAGGGTTAGGGTTCGGGCTAGGGTTAGGGTTAGGGGACAGGGACGGGGACGGTTTAGGGTCCAGGGGAGGGTACGACAACGCTTTAGGTGGAGCGTACGTGTGAGGGCGCGGGTTAGTGTTAGCGTACGGGTTAGGATTAAGGGACGGGTGAGAGTCAGGCTTCGGGGAAGGGTTAGGGTTAGGGTTCGGGCTAGGGTTAGGGTTAGCGGACGGGGACATTTTAGGGTCCAGGTGAGGGTACGACAACGCTTTAGGGGGAGCGTAGGTGTGAGGGCGTGGGTTAGTGTTAGCGTACGGGTTAGGATTAGGGGACGGGTGAGGGTCAGGCTTCGGGGAAGGGTTAGAGTTAGAGTTCGGGCTAGGGTTAGGATTAGGGGACGGGGACGGTTTAGGGTCCAGGGGAGGGTACGACAACGCTTTAGGGGGAGCGTTCGTGTGAGGGCGCGGGTTAGTGTTAGCGTACGGGTTAGGATTAGGGGACGGGTGAGGGTCAGGCTTCGGGGAAGGGTTAGGGTTAGGGTTCGGGCTAGGGTTAGGGTTAGGGGACGGGGACTGTTTAGGGTCGAGGGGAGGGTACGACAATGCTTTAGAGGGAGCGTAGGTGTGAAGGCGCAGGTTAGTGTTATCGTACGGGTTAGGATTAGGGGACAGGTGAGGGTAAGGCTTCGGGGAAGGGTTAGGGTTAGGGTTCGGGCTAAATTTGGATTAGGGGACGGGGACGGTTTAGGGTTCAGGTGATGGTACGACAACGCTTTAGGGGGAGCGTACGTGTGAGGGCGCGGGATAGTGTTAGCGTACTGTTTAGGATTACGGGACGGGTGAGGGTCAGGATTCGGGGAAGGGTTAGGGTTAGGGTTCGGGCAAGGGTTTGGGTTAGGGTGCGGGGACGGTTTAGGGTCCATGTGAGGGTACGACAACGCTTTAGGGGGAGCGTACGTGTGCGTGCGCGGGTTAGTGTTAGCGTACGGGTTAGGATTAGGGGACGGGTGAGGGTCAGGCTTCGGGGAAGGGTTAGGGTTAGGGTTCGTGCTAGGGTTAGGGTTAGGTGAGGGGACGGTTTAGGGTCCAGGTGAGGGTACGACAACGCATTAGGGGGAGCGTACGTGTGAGGGCGCGGGTTAGTGTTAGCGTACTGTTTAGGATTAGGGGACGGGTGAGGGTCAGGCTCTGGGGAAGGTTTAGGGTTAGGGTTCAGGCTAGGGTTAGGGGACGGGGACGGTTTAGGGTCCAGGTGAGGGTACGACAACGCTTTAGGGGGAGCGTACGTGTGAGGGCGCTGGTTGGTGTTAGCGTACGGGTTAGGATTAGGGGACGGGTGAGGGTCAGGCTTCGGGGAAGGGTTAGGGTTAGGGTTCGTGCTAGGGTTAGGGTTAGGGGACGGGGACGGTTTAGGGTCCAGGGGAGGGTATGACAACGCTTTAGGGGGAGCGTAGGTGTGAGGGCGTGGGTTAGTGTTAGCGTACGGGTTAGGATTAGGGGACGGGTGAGGGTCAGGCTTCGGGGAAGTGTTAGGGTTAGGGTTCGTGCTAGGGTTAGGGTTAGGGGACGGGGACGGTTTAGGGTCCAGGGGAGGGTACGACAACGCTTTAGGGGGAGCGTACGTGTGAGGGCGCGGGTTAGTGTTAGCGTACGGGTTAGGATTAGGGGGCGGGTGAGGGTCAGGCTTCGGGGAAGGGTTAGGGTTAGGGTTCGTGCTAGGGTTAGGGTTAGGGGACAGGGACGCTTTAGGGTCCAGGGGAGGGTACGACAACGCTTTAGGGTGAGCGTACGTGTGAGGGCGCGGGTTAGTGTTAGCGTACGGGTTAGGATTAGGGGGCGGGTGAGTGTCAGGCTTCGGGGAAGGGTTAGGGTTAGGGTTCGTGCTAGGGTTAGGGTTAGGGGACGGGGACGGTTTAGGGTCCAGGGGAGGGTACGACAACGCTTTAGGGGGAGCGTACGTGTGAGGGCGCGGGTTAGTGTTAGCGTACGGGTTAGGATTAGGGGAAGGGTGAGGGTCAGGCTTCGGGGAAGGGTTAGGGTTAGGGTTCGTGCTAGGGTTAGGGTTACGGGACGGGGACGGTTTAGGGTCCATGTGATGGTACGACAACGCTTTAGGGGGAGCGTACGTGTGAGGGCGCGGGTTATTGTTAGCGTACGGGTTAGGATTAGAGGACGGGTGAGGGTCAGGCTTCGGGGAAGGGTTAGGGTTAGGGTACGGGCTAGGGTTACGGATAGGGGACGGGGACGGTTTAGGGTCCATGTGAGGGTACACAACGCTTTAGGGGGAGCGTACGTGTGAGGGCGTGGGTTAGTGTTAGCGTACGGGTTAGGATTAGGGGACAGGTGAGGTTCAGGCTTCGGGGAAGGGTTAGGGTTAGGGTTCGGCTAGGGTTAGGGTTAGGGGACAGGGACGGTTTAGGGTCCAGGGGAGGGTACGACAACGCTTTAGGCGAGGCGTAGGTGTGAGGGCTCGGTTTAGTGTTAGCGTACGGGTTAGGATTAGGGGACGGGTGAGGGTCAGGCTTCGGGGAAGTGTTAGGGTTAGGGTTAGTGTTCGGGCTAGGGTTAGGGTTAGGGGACGGGGACGGTTTAGGGTCCAGGTGAGGGAACGACAACGCTTTAGGGGGAGCGTAGGTGTGAGGGCGCGGGTTAGTGTTAGCGTACGGGTTAGGATTAGGGGACGGGTGAGGGTCAGGCTTCGGGGAAGGGTTAGGGTTAGGGTCCGGGCTAGGATTAGGGTTAGGGGACGTGGAAGGTTTAGGGTCCAGGGGAGGGTACGACAACGCTTTAGGGGGAGCGTACGTGTGAGGGCGCGGGTTAGTGTTAGCATATGGGTTAGGATTAGGGGACGGGTGAGTGTCAGGCTTCGGGGAAGTTTTAGGGTTAGGGTTCGGGCTAGGGTTAGGGTTATGGGACGGGGACGGTTTAGGGTCCAGGTGAGGGTATGACAACGCTTTAGGGGGAGCATACGTGTGAGTCCGCGGGTTAGTGTTAGCGTACGGTTTAGGATTAGGGGACGGGTGAGGGTCAGGCTTCGGGAAAGGGTTAGGGTTAGGGTTCGGGTAGGGTTAGGGTTAGGGGACGGGGACGGTTTAGGGTCCAGGGGAGTGTACGACAACGCTTTAGGGGGAGCGTAGGTGTGAGGGCGTGGGTTAGTGTTAGCGTACGGGTTAGGATTAGGGGACGGGTGAGGGTCAGGCTTCGGGGAAGTGTTAGGGTTAGGGTTCGGGCTAGGGTTAGTGTTTGGGGACAGGGACGGTTTAGGGTACAGGTGAGGGTACGACAATGCTTTAGGGGGAGCGTTCGTGTGTGGGCGCGGGTTAGTGTTAGCGTACGGATTAGGATTAGGGGACGGGTGAGGGTCAGGCTTCGGGGAAGTGTTAGGGTTAGGGTTCGGGCTAGGGTTAGGATTAGGGGACGGGGACGGTTTAGGGTCCAGGGGAGGGTACGACAACGCTTTAGGGGGAGCGTTCGTGTGAGGGCGCGGGTTAGTGTTAGCGTACGGATTAGGATTAGGGGACGGGTGAGGGTCAGGCTTCGGGGAAGGGTTAGGGTTAGGGTTGGGGCTAGGGTTAGGGTTAGGGGACGGAGACGGTTTAGTGTCCAGGTGAGTGTACGACAACGCTTTAGGGGGAGCGTAGGTGTGAGGGCGTGGGTTAGTGTTAGCATACAGGTTAGGATTAGGGGACGGGTGAGGGTCAGGCTTCGGGGAAGGGTTAGGGTTAGGGTTCGGGTAGGGTTAGGGTTAGGGGACGGGGATGGTTTAGGGTCCAGGGGAGGGTACGAAAACGCTTTAGGGGGAGCGTACATGTGAGGGCGCGGGTTAGTGTTAGCGTACGGGTTAGGATTAGGGGACGGGTGAGGGTCAGGATTCGGGGAAGGGTTAGGGTCAGGGTTCGGGCTAGGGATAGTGTTATGGGACGGGGACGGTTTTGGGTCCAGGTGAGGCTACGACAACGCTTTAGGTGGAGCGTAGGTGTGAGGGCGTGGGTTAGTGTTAGCGTACGGGTTAGGATTATGGGACGGGTGAGAGTCAGGCTTCGGGGAAGGGTTAGGGTTAGGGTTCAGGCTAGGGTTAGGGTTAGGGGACGGGGACGGTTTAGGGTCCAGGGGAGAGTACGACAACGCTTTAGGGGGAGCGTACGTGTGAGGGCGCGGGTTAGTGTTAGCGTACGGGTTAGGATTAGGGGACGGGTGAGGGTCAGGCTCTGGGGAAGGGTTAGTGTTAGGGTTCGGGCTAGGGTTAGGGTTAGGGGATGGGGACGGTTTAGGGTCCAGGTGAGGGTACGACAACGCTTTAGGGGGAGCGTACGTGTGAGGGCGCGGGTTAGTGTTAGCGTACGGGTTAGGATTAGGGGACGGGTGAGGGTCAGGCTTCGGGGAAGGGTTAGTGTTAGGGTTCGGGCTAGGGTTAGGGTTAGGGGACGGGGACGGTTTAGGGTCCAGGGGAGGGTACAACAACGCTTTAGGCGGAGCGTAGGTGTGAGGGCTCGGTTTAGTGTTAGCGTACCGGTTAGGATTAGGGGACGGGTGAGGGTCAGGCTTCGGGGAAGTGTTAGGGTTAGGGTTAGTGTTCGGGCTAGGGTTAGGGTTAGGGGACGGGGACGGTTTAGGGTCCAGGTGAGGGTACGACAACGCCTTAGGGGGAGCGTAGGTGTGAGGGCGCGGGTTAGTGTTAGCGTACGGGTTAGGATTAGGGGACGGGTGAGGGTCAGGCTTCGGGGAAGGGTTAGGGTTAGTGTCCGGGCTAGGATAAGGGTTAGGGGACGGGGAAGGTTTAGGGTCCAGGGGAGGGTACGACAACGCTTTAGGGGGAGCGTACGTGTGAGGGCGCGGGTCAGTGTTAGCGTACGGGTTAGGATTACGGGACGGGTGAGAGTCAGGCTTCGGGGAAGGGTTAGGGTTAGGGTTCGGGCTAGGGTTAGGGTTAGCGGACGGGGACGGTTTAGGGTCCAGGAGAGGGTACGACAACGCTTTAGGGGGAGCGTAGGTGTGAGGGCGTGGGTTAGTGTTAGCGTACAGGTTAGGATTAGGGGACGGGTGAGGGTCAGGCTTCGGGGAAGGGTTAGGGTTAGGGTTCGGGCTAGGGTTAGGATTAGGGGACGGGGACGGTTTAGGGTCCAGGGGAGGGTACGACAACGCTTTAGGGGGAGCGTTCGTGTGAGGGCGCGGGTTAGTGTTAGCGTACGGGTTAGGATTAGGGGACGGGTGAGTGTCAGGCTTCGGGGAAGGGTTAGGGTTAGTGTTCGGGCTAGGGTTAGGGTTAGGGGACGGGGACTGTTTAGGGTCGAGGGGAGGGTACGACAACGCTTTAGAGGGAGCGTAGGTGTGAAGGCGCAGGTTAGTGTTATCGTACGGGTTAGGATTAGGGGACAGGTGAGGGTAAGGCTTCGGGGAAGGGTTAGGGTTAGGGTTCGGGCTAAGGTTAGGGTTAGGGGACGGGGACGGTTTAGGGTTCAGGTGAGGGTACGACAACGCTTTAGGGGGAGCGTACGTATGAGGGCGCGGGATAGTGTTAGCGTACTGTTTAGGATTACGGGACGGGTGAGGGTCAGGATTCGGGGAAGGGTTAGGGTTAGGGTTCGGGCTAGGGTTTGGGTTAGGGGACGGGGACGGTTTAGGGTCCAGGTGAGGGTACGACAATGCTTTAGGGGGAGCGTACGTGTGAGGGCGCGGGTTAGTGTTAGCGTACGGGTTAGGATTAGGGGACGGGTGATGGTCAGGCTTCGGGGAAGGGTTAGGTTTAGGGTTTGGGCTAGGGTTAGGCTTAGGGGACGGGGATGGTTTAGGGTCCAGGTGAGGGTACGACAACGCTTTAGGGGGAGCGTACGTGTGTGGGCACGGGTTAGTGTTAGCGTACGGGTTAGGATTAGGGGACGGGTGAGGGTCAGGCTTCGGGGAAGGCTTAGGGTTAGGGTTCGGGCTAGGGTTAGGGTTAGGGGAAGGGGACGGTTTAGGGTCCAGGGGAGTGTACGACAACGCTTTAGGGGGAGCGAAGGTGTGAGGGCGCAGGTTACTGTTAGCGTCCGGGTTAGGATTAGGGGACGGCTGAGGGTCAGGCTTCGGGGAAGGGTTAGGGTTAGGGTTCGGGCTAGGGTTACGGTTAGGGGACGGGGACGGTTTAGGGTCCAGGGGAGGGTATGACAACGCTTTAGGGGGAGCGTACGTGTGAGGGCGCAGGTTAGTGTTAGCGTATGTGTTAGGATTATGGGATGGTTGAGGGACAGGTTTCGGCCAAGGGTTAGGGTTAGGGTTCGGGCTAGGGTTAGGGTTAGGGGACAGGGACGGTTTAGGGTCCAGGTGAGGGTACGACAACGCTTTAGGGGGAGCGTACGTGTGAGGGCGCGGGTTAG
Source organism: Delphinus delphis (assembly GCF_949987515.2). Taxonomy (NCBI): domain Eukaryota; kingdom Metazoa; phylum Chordata; class Mammalia; order Artiodactyla; family Delphinidae; genus Delphinus; species Delphinus delphis. Next base: position 781,796 of record NW_027192735.1, on the reverse strand, counting down.
TGTTAGCGTACGGGTTAGGATTAGGGGACAGGTGAGAGTCAGGCTTCGGGGAAGGAGTAGGGTTAGCGTTCGGGCTAGTGTTAGGGTTAGGGGACGGGGACGGTTTAGGGTCCAGGTTAGGGTACGACAATGCTTTAGGGGGAGCGAAGGTGTGAGGGCGTGGGATAGTGTTAGCGTATGGGTTAGGATTAGGGGATGGTTGAGGGTCAGGCTTCGGGGAAGGGTTAGGGTTAGGGTTCGTGCTAGGGTTAGGGTTAGGGGAGGGGACCGTTTAGGGTCCAGGTGAGGGTACGACAACGCATTAGGGGGAGCGTACGTGTGAGGGCGCGGGTTAGTGTTAGCGTACGGGTTACGATTAGGGGACGGGTGAAGGTCAGGCTCTGGGGAAGGTTTAGGGTTAGGGTTCAGGCTAGGGTTAGGGGACGGGGACGGTTTAGGGTCCAGGTGAGGGTACGACAACGCTTTAGGGGGAGCGTACGTGTGAGGGCGCGGGTTAGTGTTAGCGTACGGGTTAGGAATAGGGGACAGTTGAGGGTCAGGCTTTGGGGAGGGTTTAGGGTTAGGGTTCGGGCTAGGGTTAGGGTTAGGGGACGGGGACGGTTTAGGGTCCAGAGGAGGGTACGACAACGCTTTATGGGGAGTGTAGGTGTGAGGGCGCGGATTAGTGTTAGCGTACGGTTTAGGATTAGGGGACTGGTGAGAGTCAGGCTTCGGGGAAAGCTTAGGGTTACGGTTAGGGCTAGGGTTAGGGTTACGGGACAGGGACGGTTTAGGGTCCAGGGGAGGGTACGACAACGCTTTAGGGGGAACGTACGTGTGAGAGCGTGGGTTAGTGTTAGCGTACGGGTTAGGATTAGGGGACGGGTGAGGGTCAGGCTTCGCGCAAGGCTTAGGGTTAGGGTTCGGGCTAGGGTTAGAGTTAGGGGACGGGGAAGGTTTAGGGTCCAGGGGAGGGTACGACAACGTTTTAGGGGGAGCGTACGTGTGAGGGCACGGGTTAGTGTTAGCGTACGGATTAGGATTAGGTGACGGGTTAGGGTCAGGCTTCGGGGAAGTCTTAGGGTTAGGATTCGGGCTAGGGTTAGGGTTAGGGGACGGGGACGGTTTAGGGTCCAGGGGAGGGTACGACAACGCTTTAGGGGGAGCGTAGGTGTGAGGGCGCGGGTTAGTGTTAGCGTACGGGTTAGGATTAGGGGATGGGTGAGGGTCAGGCTTCGGGGAAGGGTTAGGGTTAGGGTTCGGGCTAGGGTTTGGGTTAGGGGACGGGGACTTTTTAGGGTCCAGGGGAGTGTACGACAACGCTTTAGGGGGAGCGTAGGTGTGAGGGCTAGGGTTAGTGTTAGCGTACGGGTTAGGATTAGGGGACGGGTGAGGGTCAGACTTCGGGGAAGGGTTAGGGTTAGGGTTCGTGCTAGTGTTAGGGTTAGGGTACGGGGACGGTTTAGGGTCCAGGTGGGGGTATGACAATGCTTTAGGGGGAGCGTACGTGTGAGGGCGCGGGTTAGTGTTAGCGTACGGGTTAGGATTAGGGGACGGGTGAGGGTCAGGCTTCGGGGAAGGGTTAGGGTTAGGGTTCGGGCTACGGTTAGGGTTAGGGGAGGGGACGGTTTAGGGTCCAGGTGAGGGTACGACAACGCATTAGGGGGAGCGTACGTGTGAGGGCGCGGGTTAGTGTTAGCGTACGGGTTACGATTAGGGGACGGGTGAGGGTCAGGCTCTGGGGAAGGGTTAGGGTTAGGGATCAGGCTAGGGTTAGGGGACGGGGACGGTTTAGGGTCCAGGTGAGGGTACGACAACGCTTTAGGGGGAGCGTACGTGTGAGGGCGCGGGTTAGTGTTAGCGTACGGGTTAGGATTAGGAGACGGGTGAGGGTCAGGCTTCGGGGAAGGGTTAGGGTTAGGGTTCAGGCTAGGGTTAGGGTTAGGGGACGGGGACGGTTTAGGGTCCAGGGGAGTGTACGACAACGCTTTAGGAGGAGCGTACGTGTGAGGGCGTGGGTTACTGTTAGCGTACGGGTTAGGATTAGGGGACGGGTGAGGGTCAGGCTTCGGGTAAGAGTTAGGGTTAGGGTACGTGCTAGGGTTAGGGTTAGGGGATGGGGACGGTTTAGGGTCCAGGGGAGGGTACGACAACGCTTTAGGGGGAGCGTACGTGAGAGGGCGTGGGTTACTGTTAGCGTACGGGTTAGGATTAGGGGACGGGTGAGGGTCAGGCTTCGGGGAAGGGTTAGGGTTAGGGTACGGGCTAGGGTTAGGGATAGGGGACGGGGACGGTTTAGGGTCCATGTGAGGGTACGACAATGCTTTAGGGGGAGCGTACGTGAGAGGGCGCGGGTTAGTGTTAGCGTACGGGTTAGGATTAGGGGACGGGTGAGGGTCAGGCTTCGGGGAAGGGTTAGGGTTAGGGTTCGTGCTAGGGTTAGGGTTAGCGACGGGGACGGTTTAGGGTCCAGGTGGGGGTATGACAACGCTTTAGGGGGAGCGTACGTGTGAGGGCGCGGGTTAGTGTTAGCGTACGGGTTAGGATTAGGGGACGGGTGAGGGTCAGGCTTCGGGGAAGGGTTAGGGTTAGGGTTCGTGCTAGGGTTAGGGTTAGGGGACGGGGACGGTTTAGGGTCCATGTGAGGGTACGACAACGCTTTAGGGGGAGCGTACGTGTGAGGGCACGGGTTAGTGTTAGCGTACGGTTTAGGAGTATGGGACGGGTGAGGGTCAGGCTTCGGGGAAGTGTTAGGGTTAGGGTACGGGCTAGGGTTAGGGATAGGGGACGGGGACGGTTTAGGGTCCATGTGAGGGTACGACAACGCTTTAGGGGGAGCGTACGTGTGAGGGCGCGGGTTAGTGTTAGCGTACGGGTTAGGATTAGGGGACGGGTGAGGGTCAGGCTTCGGGGAAGGGTTAGGGTTAGGGTTCGGGCTAGGGTTAGGGTTAGGGGATGGGGACGGTTTAGGGTCCAGGGGAGGGTACAACAACGCTTTAGTGGGAGCGTACGTGTGAGGGCGCGGGTTAGTTTTAGCGTACGGGTTACGATTAGGGGACGGGTGAGAGTCAGGCTTCGGGGAAGGGTTAGGGTTAGGGTTCGGGCTAGGGTTAGGGTTAGGGGACGGGGACGGTTTAGGGTCCAGGGGAGGGTACGACAACGCTTTAGGGGGAGCGTACGTGTGAGTGCGCGGGTTAGTGTTAGCGTACGGGTTAGGATTAGGGGACGGGTGAGGGTCAGGCTCTGGGGAAGGGTTAGGGTTAGGGTTCGGGCTAGGGTTAGGGTTAGGGGATGGGGACGGTTTATGGTCCAGGTGAGGGTACGACAACGCTTTAGGGGGAGCGTACGTGAGAGGGCGCGGGTTAGTGTTAGCGTACGGGTTAGGATTAGGGGACGGGTGAGGGTCAGGCTTCAGGGAAGGGTTAGGGTTAGGGTTCGGGCTAGGGTTAGGGTTAGGGGACGGGGACGGTTTAGGGTCCAGGGGAGGGTACGACAACGCTTTAGGGGGAGCGAACGTGTGAGGGCGCGGGTTAGTGTTAGCGTACGGGTTAGGATTAGGGGACGGGTGAGGGTCAGGCTTCGGGGAAGGGTTAGGGTTAGGGTTCGTGCTAGGGTTAGGGTTAGGGGACGGGGACGGTTTAGGGTCCAGGGGAGGGTACGACAACGCTTTAGGGGGAGCGTACGTGTGAGGGCGCGGGTTAGTGTTAGCGTACGGGTTAGGATTAGGGGACGGGTGAGGGTCAGTCTTCGGGGAAGGGTTAGGGTTAGGGTTCGGGCTAGGGTTAGGGTTAGGGGACGGGGACGGTTTAGGGTCCAGGTGAGGGTACGACAACGCTTTAGGGGGAGCGTACGTGTGAGGGCGCGGGTTAGTGTTAGCGTACGGGTTAGGATTAGGGGACGGGTGAGGGTCAGGCTTCGGGGAAGGGTTAGGGTTAGGGTTCGTGCTAGGGTTAGGGTTACGGGACGGGGACGGTTTAGGGTCCAGGGGAGGGTACGACAACGCTTTAGGGGGAGCGTACGTGTGAGGGCGCGGGTTAGCGTTAGCGTACGGGTTAGGATTAGGGGACGGGTGAGGGTCAGGCTTCGGGGAAGGGTTAGGGTTAGGGTTCGTGCTAGGGTTAGGGTTAGGGGACGGGGACGGTTTAGGGTCCAGTGGAGGGTACGACAACTCATTAGGGGGAGCGTACGTGTGAGGGCGCGGGTTAGTGTTAGCGTACGGGTTACGATTAGGGGACGGGTGAGGGTCAGGCTCTGGGGAACGGTTAGGGTTAGGGTTCGGGCTAGGGTTAGGGTGAGGGGATGGGGACGGTTTATGGTCCAGGTGAGGGTACGACAACGCTTTAGGGGGAGCGTATGTGTGAGGGTGCGGGTTAGTGTTAGCGTACGGGTTAGGATTAGGAGACGGATGAGGGTCAGGCTTCGGGGAAGGGTTAGGGTTAGGTTTCGGGCTATGGTTAGGGTTAGGGGACGGGGACGGTTTAGGGTCCAGGGGAGGGTACGACAACGCTTTAGGGGGAGCGTAGGTGTGAGGGCGCGGGTTAGTGTTAGCGTACGGGTTAGGATTAGGGGACGGGTGAGGGTCAGGCTTTGGGGAAGGGTTAGGGTTAGGGTTCGGGCTAGGGTTAGGGTTAGGGGATGGGGACGGTTTAGGGTCCAGGGGAGGGTACGACAACGCTTTAGGGGGAGCGTACGTGTGAGGGCGCAGGTTAGTGTTAGCGTACGGGTTAGGATTAGGGGACGGGTGAGGGTCAGGCTTCGGGGAAGTGTTAGGGTTGGGTTCGGGCTAGGGTTAGGGTTAGGGGACGGGGACGGTTTAGGGTCCAGGGGAGGGTACGACAACACTTTAGGGGGAGCGTACGTGTGAGGGCGCGGGTTAGTGTTAGCGTACGGGTTAGGATTAGGGGATGGGTGAGGGTCAGGCTTCGGGGAAGGCTTAGGGTTAGGGTTCGGGCTAGGGTTAGGGTTAGGGGACGGGGACGGTTTAGGGTCCAGGGGAGGGTACGACAACGCTTTAGGGGGAGCGTACGTGTGAGGGCGTGGGTTAGTGTTAGCGTACGGGTTAGGATTAGGGGACGGGTGAGGGTCAGGCTTCGGGGAAGGGTTAGGGTTAGGGTACGGGCTAGGGTTAGGGATAGGGGACGGGGACGGTTTAGGGTCCATGTGAGGGTACGACAACGCTTTAGGGGGAGCGTACGTGAGAGGGCGCGGGTTAGTGTTAGCGTACGGGTTAGGATTAGGGGACGGGTGAGGGTCAGGCTTCAGGGAAGTGTTAGGGTTAGGGTTCGGGCTAGGGTTAGGGTTAGGGGACGGGGACGGTTTAGGGTCCAGGCGAGGGTACGACAACGCTTTAGGGGGAGCGTACGTGTGAGGGCGCGGGTTAGTGTTAGCGTACGGGTTAGGATTAAGGGACGGGTGAGGGTCAGGCTTCGGGGAAGGGTTAGGGTTAGGGTTCGGGCTAGGGTTAGGGTTAGGGGACGGGGACGGTTTAGGGTCCAGGGGAGGGTACGACAACGCTTTAGGGGGAGCGTACGTGTGAGGGCGCGGGTTAGTTTTAGCGTACGTGTTAGGATTAGGGGATGGGTGAGGGTCAGGCTTCGTGGAAGTCTTAGGGTTAGGGTTCGGGCTAGGGTTAGGGTTAGGGGACGGGGACGGCTTAGGGTCCAGGGGAGGGTACGAAAACGCTTTAGGAGGAGCGTACGTGTGAGGGCGTGGGTTACTGTTAGCGTACGGGTTAGGATTAGGGGACGGGTGAGGGTCAGGCTTCGGGTAAGAGTTAGGGTTAGGGTACGTGCTAGGGTTAGGGTTAGGGGATGGGGACGGTTTAGGGTCCAGGGGAGGGTACGAAAACGCTTTAGGGGGAGCGTACGTGAGAGGGCGTGGGTTACTGTTAGCGTACGGGTTAGGATTAGGGGACGGGTGAGGGTCAGGCTTCGGGGAAGGGTTAGGGTTAGGGTACGGGCTAGGGTTAGGGATAGGGGACGGGGACGGTTTAGGGTCCATGTGAGGGTACGACAACGCTTTAGGGGGAGCGTACGTGAGAGGGCGCGGGTTAGTGTTAGCGTACGGGTTAGGATTAGGGGACGGGTGAGGGTCAGGCTTCGGGGAAGGGTTAGGGTTAGGGTTCGTGCTAGGGTTAGGGTTAGGGGACGGGGACGGTTTAGGGTCCAGGTGGGGGTATGACAACGCTTTAGGGGGAGCGTACGTGTGAGGGCGCGGGTTAGTGTTAGCGTACGGGTTAGGATTAGGGGACGGGTGAGGGTCAGGCTTCGGGGAAGGGTTAGGGTTAGGGTTCGGGCTACGGTTAGGGTTAGGGGAGGGGACGGTTTAGGGTCCAGGTGAGGGTACGACAACGCATTAGGGGGAGCGTACGTGTGAGGGCGCGGGTTAGTGTTAGCGTACGGGTTACGATTAGGGGACGGGTGAGGGTCAGGCTCTGGGGAAGGGTTAGGGTTAGGGATCAGGCTAGGGTTAGGGGACGGGGACGGTTTAGGGTCCAGGTGAGGGTACGACAACGCTTTAGGGGGAGCGTACGTGTGAGGGCGCGGGTTAGTGTTAGCGTACGGGTTAGGAATAGGGGACAGGTGAGGGTCAGGCTTTGGGGAGGGTTTAGGGTTAGGGTTCGGGCTAGGGTTAGGGTTAGGGGACGGGGACGGTTTAGGGTCCAGGGGAGGGTTCGACAACGCTTTAGGGGGAGCGTAGGTGTGAGGGCGCGGGTTAGTGTTAGCGTACGGGTTAGGATTAGGGGACGGGTGAGGGTCAGGCTTCGGGGAAGGGTTAGGGTTAGGGTTCAGGCTAGGGTTAGGGTTAGGGGACGGGGACGGTTTAGGGTCCAGGGGAGGGTACGACAACGCTTTAGGGGGAGCGTACGTGTGAGGGCGCGGGTTAGTTTTAGCGTACGTGTTAGGATTAGGGGATGGGTGAGGGTCAGGCTTCGGGGAAGTCTTAGGGTTAGGGTTCGGGCTAGGGTTAGGGTTAGGGGACGGGGACGGCTTAGGGTCCAAGGGAGGGTACGAAAACGCTTTAGGAGGAGCGTACGTGTGAGGGCGTGGGTTACTGTTAGCGTACGGGTTAGGATTAGGGGACTGGTGAGGGTCAGGCTTCGGGTAAGAGTTAGGGTTAGGGTACCTGCTAGGGTTAGGGTTAGGTGATGGGGACGGTTTAGGGTCCAGGGGAGGGTACGACAACGCTTTAGGGGGAGCGTACGTGAGAGGGCGTGGGTTACTGTTAGCGTACGGGTTAGGATTAGGGGACGGGTGAGGGTCAGGCTTCGGGGAAGGGTTAGGGTTAGGGTACGGGCTAGGGTTAGGGATAGGGGACGGGGACGGTTTAGGGTCCATGTGAGGGTACGACAACGCTTTAGGGGGAGCGTACGTGAGAGGGCGCGGGTTAGTGTTAGCGTACGGGTTAGGATTAGGGGACGGGTGAGGGTCAGGCTTCGGGGAAGGGTTAGGGTTAGGGTTCGTGCTAGGGTTAGGGTTAGGGGACGGGGACGGTTTAGGGTCCATGTGAGGGTACGACAACGCTTTAGGGGGAGCGTACGTGTGAGGGCACGGGTTAGTGTTAGCGTACGGTTTAGGATTAGGGGACGGGTGAGGGTCAGGCTTCGGGGAAGAGTTAGGGTTAGGGTTCGGGCTAGGGTTAGGGATAGGGGACGGGGACGGTTTAGGGTCCATGTGAGGGTACGACAACGCTTTAGGGGGAGCGTACGTGTGAGGGCGCGGGTTAGTGTTAGCGTACGGGTTAGGATTAGGGGACGGGTGAGGGTCAGGCTTCGGGGAAGAGTTAGGGTTAGGGTTCGGGCTAGGGTTAGGGTTAGGGGATGGGGACGGTTTAGGGTCCAGGGGAGGGTACAACAACGCTTTAGTGGGAGCGTACGTGTGAGGGCGCGGGTTAGTTTTAGCGTACGGGTTACGATTAGGGGACGGGTGAGAGTCAGGCTTCGGGGAAGGGTTAGGGTTAGGGTTCGGGCTAGGGTTAGGGTTAGGGGACGGGGACGGTTTAGGGTCCAGGGGAGGGTACGACAACGCTTTAGGGGGAGCGTACGTGTGAGTGCGCGGGTTAGTGTTAGCGTACGGGTTAGGATTAGGGGACGGGTGAGGGTCAGGCTCTGGGGAAGGGTTAGGGTTAGGGTTCGGGCTAGGGTTAGGGTTAGGGGATGGGGACGGTTTATGGTCCAGGTGAGGGTACGACAACGCTTTAGGGGGAGCGTACGTGAGAGGGCGCGGGTTAGTGTTAGCGTACGGGTTAGGATTAGGGGACGGGTGAGGGTCAGGCTTCAGGGAAGGGTTAGGGTTAGGGTTCGGGCTAGGGTTAGGGTTAGGGGACGGGGACGGTTTAGGGTCCAGGGGAGGGTACGACAACGCTTTAGGGGGAGCGTACGTGTGAGGGCGCGGGTTAGTGTTAGCGTACGGGTTAGGATTAGGGGACGGGTGAGGGTCAGGCTTCGGGGAAGGGTTAGGGTTAGGGTTCGTGCTAGGGTTAGGGTTAGGGGACGGGGACGGTTTAGGGTCCAGGGGAGGGTACGACAACGCTTTAGGGGGAGCGTACGTGTGAGGGCGCGGGTTAGTGTTAGCGTACGGGTTAGGATTAGGGGACGGGTGAGGGTCAGTCTTCGGGGAAGGGTTAGGGTTAGGGTTCGGGCTAGGGTTAGGGTTAGGGGACGGGGACGGTTTAGGGTCCAGGTGAGGGTACGACAACGCTTTAGGGGGAGCGTACGTGTGAGGGCGCGGGTTAGTGTTAGCGTACGGGTTAGGATTAGGGGACGGGTGAGGGTCAGGCTTCGGGGAAGGGTTAGGGTTAGGGTTCGTGCTAGGGTTAGGGTTACGGGACGGGGACGGTTTAGGGTCCAGGGGAGGGTACGACAACGCTTTAGGGGGAGCGTACGTGTGAGGGCGCGGGTTAGCGTTAGCGTACGGGTTAGGATTAGGGGACGGGTGAGGGTCAGGCTTCGGGGAAGGGTTAGGGTTAGGGTTCGTGCTAGGGTTAGGGTTAGGGGACGGGGACGGTTTAGGGTCCAGTGGAGGGTACGACAACTCATTAGGGGGAGCGTACGTGTGAGGGCGCGGGTTAGTGTTAGCGTACGGGTTACGATTAGGGGACGGGTGAGGGTCAATCTGGGGAACGGTTAGGGTTAGGGTTCGGGCTAGGGTTAGGGTTAGGGGATGGGGACGGTTTATGGTCCAGGTGAGGGTACGACAACGCTTTAGGGGGAGCGTATGTGTGAGGGCGCGGGTTAGTGTTAGCGTACGGGTTAGGATTAGGAGACGGATGAGGGTCAGGCTTCGGGGAAGGGTTAGGGTTAGGGTTCGGGCTATGGTTATGGTTAGGGGACGGGGACGGTTTAGGGTCCAGGGGAGGGTACGACAACGCTTTAGGGGGAGCGTAGGTGTGAGGGCGCGGGTTAGTGTTAGCGTACGGGTTAGGATTAGGGGACGGGTGAGGGTCAGGCTTTGGGGAAGGGTTAGGGTTAGGGTTCGGGCTAGGGTTAGGGTTAGGGGATGGGGACGGTTTAGGGTCCAGGGGAGGGTACGACAACGCTTTAGGGGGAGCGTACGTGTGAGGGCGCAGGTTAGTGTTAGCGTACGGGTTAGGATTAGGGGACGGGTGAGGGTCAGGCTTCGGGGAAGGGTTAGGGTTGGGTTCGGGCTAGGGTTAGGGTTAGGGGACGGGGACGGTTTAGGGTCCAGGGGAGGGTACGACAACACTTTAGGGGGAGCGTACGTGTGAGGGCGCGGGTTAGTGTTAGCGTACGGGTTAGGATTAGGGGATGGGTAGGGTCAGGCTTCGGGGAAGGCTTAGGGTTAGGGTTCGGGCTAGGGTTAGGGTTAGGGGACGGGGACGGTTTAGGGTCCAGGGGAGGGTACGACAACGCTTTAGGGGGAGCGTACGTGTGAGGGCGTGGGTTAGTGTTAGCGTACGGGTTAGGATTAGGGGACGGGTGAGGGTCAGGCTTCGGGGAAGGGTTAGGGTTAGGGTACGGGCTAGGGTTAGGGATAGGGGACGGGGACGGTTTAGGGTCCATGTGAGGGTACGACAACGCTTTAGGGGGAGCGTACGTGAGAGGGCGCGGGTTAGTGTTAGCGTACGGGTTAGGATTAGGGGACGGGTGAGGGTCAGGCTTCAGGGAAGGGTTAGGGTTAGGGTTCGGGCTAGGGTTAGGGTTAGGGGACGGGGACGGTTTAGGGTCCAGGGGAGGGTACGACAACGCTTTAGGGGGAGCGTACGTGTGAGGGCGCGGGTTAGTGTTAGCGTACGGGTTAGGATTAGGGGACGGGTGAGGGTCAGGCTTCAGGGAAGGGTTAGGGTTAGGGTTCGGGCTAGGGTTAGGGTTAGGGGACGGGGACGGTTTAGGGTCCAGGGGAGGGTACGACAACGCTTTAGGGGGAGCGTACGTGTGATGGCGTGGGTTAGTGTTAGCGTACGGGTTAGGATTAGGGGACGGGTGAGGGTCAGGCTTCGGGGAAGGGTTAGGGTTAGGGTTCGTGCTAGGGTTAGGGTTAGGGGACGGGGACGGTTTAGGGTCCAGGGGAGGGTACGACAACGCTTTAGGGGGAGCGTACGTGTGAGGGCGTGGGTTAGTGTTAGCGTACGGGTTAGGATTAGGGGACGGGTGAGGGTCAGTCTTCGGGGAAGGGTTAGGGTTAGGGTTCGGGCTAGGGTTAGGGTTAGGGGACGGGGACGGTTTAGGGTCCAGGTGAGGGTACGACAACGCTTTAGGGGGAGCGTACGTGTGAGGGCGCGGGTTAGTGCTAGCGTACGGGTTAGGATTAGGGGACGGGTGAGGGTCAGGCTTCGGGGAAGGGTTAGGGTTAGGGTTCGTGCTAGGGTTAGGGTTACGGGACGGGGACGGTTTAGGGTCCAGGGGAGGGTACGACAACGCTTTAGGGGGAGCGTACGTGTGAGGGCGCGGGTTAGTGTTAGCGTACGGGTTAGGATTAGGGGACGGGTGAGGGTCAGGCTTCAGGGAAGGGTTAGGGTTAGGGTTCGTGCTAGGGTTAGGGTTAGGGGACGGGGACGGTTTAGGGTCCAGTGGAGGGTACGACAACTCATTAGGGGGAGCGTACGTGTGAGGGCGCGGGTTAGTGTTAGCGTACGGGTTACGATTAGGGGACGGGTGAGGGTCAGGCTCTGGGGAACGGTTAGGGTTAGGGTTCGGGCTAGGGTTAGGGTTAGGGGACGGGGACGGTTTATGGTCCAGGTGAGGGTACGACAACGCTTTAGGGGGAGCGTATGTGTGAGGGCGCGGATTAGTGTTAGCGTACGGGTTAGGATTAGGAGACGGATGAGGGTCAGGCTTCGGGGAAGGGTTAGGGTTAGGGTTCGGGCTAGGGTTAGGGTTAGGGGACGGGGACGGTTTAGGGTCCAGGGGAGCGTACGACAACGCTTTAGGGGGAGCGTAGGTGTGAGGGCGCGGGTTAGTGTTAGCGTACGGGTTAGGATTAGGGGACGGGTGAGGGTCAGGCTTTGGGGAAGGGTTAGGGTTAGGGTTCGGGCTAGGGTTAGGGTTAGGGGATGGGGACGGTTTAGGGTCCAGGGGATGGTACGACAACGCTTTAGGGGGAGCGTACGTGTGAGGGCGCAGGTTAGTGTTAGCGTACGGGTTAGGATTAGGGGACGGGTGAGGGTCAGGCTTCGGGGAAGGGTTAGGGTTGGGTTCGGGCTAGGGTTAGGGTTAGGGGACGGGGACGGTTTAGGGTCCAGGGGAGGGTACGACAACACTTTAGGGGGAGCGTACGTGTGAGGGCGCGGGTTAGTGTTAGCGTACGGGTTAGGATTAGGGGATGGGTGAGGGTCAGGCTTCGGGGAAGGCTTAGGGTTAGGGTTCGGGCTAGGGTTAGGGTTAGGGGACGGGGACGGTTTAGGGTCCAGGGGAGGGTACGACAACGCTTTAGGGGGAGCGTACGTGTGAGGGCGTGGGTTAGTGTTAGCGTACGGGTTAGGATTAGGGGACGGGTGAGGGTCAGGCTTCGGGGAAGAGTTAGGGTTAGGGTACGTGCTAGGGTTAGGGTTAGGGGACGGGGACGGTTTAGGGTCCAGGGGAGGGTACGACAACGCTTTAGGGGGAGCGTACGTGTGAGGGCGAGGGTTAGTGTTAGCGTACGGGTTAGGATTAGGGGACGGGTGAGGGTCAGGCTTCGGGGAAGGGTTAGGGTTAGCGTTCGTGCTAGGGTTAGGGTTAGGGGACGGGGACGGTTTAGGGTCTAGAGGAGGGTACGACAACGCTTTAGGGGGAGCGTACGTGTGAGGGCGCGGGTTAGTGTTAGCGTACGGGTTAGGATTAGGGGACAGGTGAGGGTCAGGCTTCGGGGAAGGGTTAGGGTTAGGGTACGGGCTAGGGTTAGGGATAGGGGACGGGGACGGTTTAGGGTCCATGTGAGGGTACGACAAAGCTTTAGGGGGAGAGTACGTGAGAGGGCGCGGGTTAGTGTTAGCGTACGGGTTAGGATTAGGGGACGGGTGAGGGTCAGGCTTCAGGGAAGTGTTAGGGTTAGGGTTCGGGCTAGGGTTAGGGTTAGGGGACGGGGACGGTTTAGGGTCCAGGGGAGGGTACGACAACGGTTTAGGGGGAGCGTACGTGTGAGGGCGCGGGTTAGTGTTAGCCTACGGGTTAGGATTAGGGGACGGGTGAGGGTCAGGCTTCGGGGAAGGGTTAGGGTTAGGGTTCGTGCTAGGGTTAGGGTTAGGGGACGGGGACGGTTTAGGGTCCAGGGGAGGGTACGACAACGCTTTAGGGGGAGCGTACGTCTGAGGGCACGGGTTAGTGTTAGCGTACGGTTTAGGATTATGGGACGGGTGAGGGTCAGGCTTCGGGGAAGTGTTAGGGTTAGGGTACGGGCTAGGGTTAGGGATAGGGGACGGGGACGGTTTAGGGTCCAGGTGAGGGTACGACAACGCCTTAGGGGGAGCGTATGTGTGAGGGCGCGGGTTAGTGTTAGCGTACGGGTTAGGATTAGGGGACGGGTGAGTGTCAGGCTTCAGGGAAGGGTTAGGGTTAGGGTTCGGGCTAGGGTTAGGGTTAGGGGACGGGGACGGTTTAGGGTCCAGGGGAGGGTACGACAACGCTTTAGGGGGAGCGTACGTGTGAGGGCGCGGGTTAGTGTTAGCGTACGGGTTAGGATTAAGGGACGGGTGAGGGTCAGGCTTCGGGGAAGGGTTAGGGTTAGGGTTCGGGCTAGGGTTAGGGTTAGGGGACGGGGACGGTTTAGGGTCCAGGGGAGGGTACGACAACGCTTTAGGGGGAGCGTACGTGTGAGGGCGCGGGTTAGTGTTAGCGTACGGGTTAGGATTAGGGGACGGGTGAGGGTCAGGCTTCGGGGAAGGGTTAGGGTTAGGGTTCGTGCTAGGGTTAGGGTTAGGGGACGGGGACGCTTTAGGGTCCATGTGAGGGTACGACAACACTTTAGGGGGAGCGTACGTGTGAGGGCACGGGTTAGTGTTAGCGTACGCTTTAGGATTATGGGACGGGTGAGGGTCAGGCTTTGGGGAAGTGTTAGGGTTAGGGTACAGGCTAGGGTTAGGGATAGGGGACGGGGACGGTTTAGGGTCCATGTGAGGGTACGACAACGCTTTAGGGGGAGCGTACGTGTGAGGGCGCGGGTTAGTGTTAGCGTACGGGTTAGGATTAGGGGACGGGTGAGGGTCAGGCTTCGGGGAAGGGTTAGGGTTAGGGTTCGGGCTAGGGTTATGGTTAGGGGATGGGGACGGTTTAGGGTCCAGGGGAGGGTACAACAACGCTTTAGTGGGAGCGTACGTGTGAGGGCGCGGGTTAGTGTTAGCGTACGGGTTAGGATTAGGGGACGGGTGAGAGTCAGGCTTCGGGGAAGGGTTAGGGTTAGGGTTCGGGCTAGGGTTAGGGTTAGGGTACGGGGACGGTTTACGGTCCAGGTGAGGGTATGACAACGCTTTAGGGGGAGCGTACATGTGAGTGCGCTTGTTAGTTTTAGCGTACGGGTTAGGATTACGGGACGGGTGAGGTTTAGGCTCTGGGGAAGGGTTAGGGTTAGGGTTCGGGCTAAGGTTAGGGTTAGGGGATGGGGACGGTTTCTGGTCCAGGGGAGGGTACGACAACGCTTTAGGGGGAGCGTACGTGAGAGGGCGCGGGTTAGTGTTAGCGTACGGGTTAGGATTAGGGGACGGGTGAGGGTCAGGCTTCAGGGAAGGGTTAGGTTTAGGGTTCGGGCTAGGGTTAGGGTTAGGGGACGGGGACGGTTTAGGGTCCAGGGGAGGGTACGACAACGCTTTAGGGGGAGCGTACGTGTGAGGGCGCGGGTTAGTGTTAGCGTACGGGTTAGGATTAGGGGACGGGTGAGGGTCAGGCTTCGGGGAAGGGTTAGGGTTAGGGTTCGGGCTAGGGTTAGGGTTAGGGGACGGGGACGGTTTAGGGTCCATGTGAGGGTACGACAACGCTTTAGGGGGAGCGTACGTGTGAGGGCACGGGTTAGTGTTAGCGTACGGTTTAGGATTATGGGAGGGGTGAGGGTCAGGCTTCGGGGAAGTGTTAGGGTTAGGGTACGGGCTAGGGTTAGGGATAGGGTACGGGGACGGTTTAGGGTCCATGTGAGGGTACGACAACGCTTTAGGGGGATCGTACGTGTGAGGGCGTGGGTTAGTGTTAGCGTACGGGTTAGGATTAGGGGACGGGTGAGGGTCAGGCTTCGGGGAAGGGTTAGGGTTAGGGTTCGGGCTAGGGTTAGGGTTAGGGGACGGGGACGGTTTAGGGTCCATGTGAGGGTACGACAACGCTTTAGGGGGAGCGTACGTGTGAGGGCGTGGGTTAGTGTTAGCGTACGGGTTAGGATTAGGGGACGGGTGAGGGTCAGGCTTCGGGGAAGGGTTAGGGTTAGTGTTCGGGCTAGGGTTATGGTTAGGGGATGGGGACGGTTTAGGGTCCAGGGGAGGGTACAACAACGCTTTAGTGGGAGCGTACGTGTGAGGGCGCGGCTTAGTGTTAGCGTACGAGTTAGGATTAGGGGACGGGTGAGAGTCAGGCTTCGGGGAAGGGTTAGGGTTAGGGTTCGGGCTAGGATTAGGGTTAGGGGACGGGGACGGTTTAGGGTCCAGGGGAGCGTACGACAACGCTTTAGGGGGAGCGTACGTGTGAGTGCGCGGGTTAGTGTTAGCGTACGGGTTAGGATTAGGGGACGGGTGAGGGTCAGGCTCTGGGGAAGGGTTAGGGTTATGGTTCGGGCTAGGGTTAGGGTTAGGGGATGGGGACGGTTTATGGTCCAGGTGAGGGTACGACAACGCTTTAGGGGGAGCGTATGTGTGAGGGCGCGGGTTAGTGTTAGCGTACGGGTTAGGATTAGGAGACGGGTGATGGTCAGGCTTCGGGGAAGGGTTAGGGTTAGGGTTCGGGCTAGGGTTAGGGTTAGGGGACGGGGACGGTTTAGGGTCCAGGGGAGGGTACGACAACGCTTTAGGGGCAGCGTACGTGTGAGGGCGCAGGTTAGTGTTAGCGTACGGGTTAGGATTAGGGGACGGGTGAGGGTCAGTCTTCGGGGAAGGGTTAGGGTTAGGGTTCGTGCTAGGGTTAGGGTTAGGGGACGGGGACGGTTTAGGGTCCAGGGGAGGGTACGACAACGCTTTAGGGGGAGCGTACGTGTGAGGGCGCGGGTTAGTGTTAGCGTACGGGTTAGGATTAGGGGACGGGTGAGGGTCAGGCTTCGGGGAAGGCTTAGGGTTAGGGTTCGGGCTAGGGTTAGGGTTAGGGGACGGGGACCGTTTAGGGTCCAGGCGAGGGTACGACAACGCTTTAGGGGGAGCGTACGTGTGAGGGCGTGGGTTTGTGTTAGCGTACGGGTTAGGATTAGGGGACGGGTGAGGGTCAGGCTTCGGGGAAGGGTTAGGGTTAGGGTACGTGCTAGGGTTAGGGTTAGGGGACGGGGACGGTTCAGTGTCCAGGGGAGGGTACGACAACGCTTTAGGCTGAGCGTACGTGTGAGGGCGTGGGTTAGTGTTAGCGTACGGGTTAGAATTAGGGGACGGGTGAGGGTCAGGCTTCGGGGAAGGGTTAGGGTTAGGGTTCGTCCTAGGGTTAGTGTTAGGGGACGGGGACGGTTTAGGGTCCAGAGGAGGGTACGACAACGCTTTAGGGGGAGCGTACGTGTGAGGGCGCGGGTTAGTGTTAGCGTACTGGTTAGGATTAGGGGACGGGTGAGGGTCAGGCTTCGGGGAAGTGTTAGGGTTAGGGTTCGTGCTAGGGTTAGGGTTAGGGGACGGGGACGGTTTAGGGTCCATGTGAGGGTACGACAACGCTTTAGGGGGAGCGTACGTGTGAGGGCACGGGTTAGTGTTAGCGTACTGTTTAGGATTATGGGAGGGGTGAGGGTCAGGCTTCGGGGAAGTGTTAGGGTTAGGGTACGGGCTAGGGTTAGGGATAGGGGACGGGGACGGTTTAGGGTCCATGTGAGGGTACGACAACGCTTTAGGGGGATCGTACGTGTGAGGGCGTGGGTTAGTGTTAGCGTACGGGTTAGGATTAGGGGACGGGTGAGGGTCAGGCTTCGGGGAAGGGTTAGGGTTAGGGTTCGGGCTAGGGTTAGGGTTAGGGGACGGGGACGGTTTAGGGTCCAGGGGAGGGTACGACAACGCTTTAGGGGGAGCGTACGTGTGAGGGCGCGGGTTAGTGTTAGCGTACGGGTTAGGATTAGGGGACGGGTGAGGGTCAGGCTTCGGGGAAGTGTTAGGGTTAGGGTTCGGGCTAGGGTTAGGGTTAGGGGATGGGGACGGTTTAGGGTCCAGGGGAGGGTACGACAACGCTTTAGGGGCAGCGTACGTGTGAGGGCGCAGGTTAGTGTTAGCGTACGGGTTAGGATTAGGGGACGGGTGAGGGTCAGTCTTCGGGGAAGGGTTAGGGTTAGGGTTCGTGCTAGGGTTAGGGTTAGGGGACGGGGACGGTTTAGGGTCCAGGGGAGGGTACGACAACGCTTTAGGGGGAGCGTACGTGTGAGGGCGCGGGTTAGTGTTAGCTTACGGTTTAGGATTAGGAGACTGGTGAGAATCAGGCTTCGGGGAAGGCTTAGGTTTAGGGTTAGGGCTAGGGTTAGGGTTACGGGACGGGGACGGTTTAGGGTCCAGGGGAGGGTACGACAACGCTTTAGGGGGAGCGTACGTGTGAGGGCGTGGGTTAGTGTTAGCGTACGGGTTACGATTAGGGGACGGGTGAGGGTCAGGCTCTGGGGAAGGTTTAGGGTTAGGGTTCAGGCTAGGGTTAGGGGACGGGGACGGTTTAGGGTCCAGGTGAGGGTACGACAACGCTTTAGGGGGAGCGTACGTATGAGGGCGCGGGTTAGTGTTAGTGTACGGGTTAAGAATAGGGGACAGGTGAGGGTCAGGCTTTGGGGAGGGTTTAGGGTTAGGGTTCGGGCTAGGGTTAGGGTTAGGGGAAGGGGACGGTTTAGGGTCCAGAGGAGGGTACGACAGCGCTTTAGGGGGAGCGTAGGTGTGAGGGCGCGGATTAGTGTTAGCGTACGGTTTAGGATTAGGAGACTGGTGAGAGTCAGGCTTCGGGGAAGGCTTAGGGTTAGGGTTAGGGCTAGGGTTAGGGTTACGGGACGGGGACGGTTTAGGGTCCAGGGGAGGGTACGACAACGCTTTAAGGGGAGCGTACGTGTGAGGGCACGGGTTAGTGTTAGCGTACGGGTTAGGATTAGGGGACGGGTGAGGGTCAGGCTTCGGGGAAGGGTTAGGGTTAGGGTTCGTGCTAGGGTTAGGGTTAGGGGACGGGGAAGGTTTAGGGTCCAGGGGAGGGTACGACAACGCTTTAGGGGGAGCGTACGTGTGAGGGCGCGGGTTAGTGTTAGCGTACGGGTTAGGATAGGGGACGGGTGAGGGTCAGGATTCGGGGAAGGGTTAGGGTTAGGGTTCGTGCTAGGGTTAGGGTTAGGGGACGGGGACGGTTTAGGGTCCAGGGGAGGGTACGACAACTCATTAGGGGGAGCGTACGTGTGAGGGCGTGGATTAGTGTTAGCGTACGGGTTACGATTAGGGGACGGGTGAGGGTCAGGCTCTGGGGAAGGTTTAGGGTTAGGGTTCAGGCTAGGGTTAGTGGACCGGGACGGTTTAGGGTCCAGGTGAGGGTACGACAACGCTTTAGGGGGAGCGTACGTGTGAGGGCGCGGGTTAGTGTTAGCGTACGTTTTAGGAATAGGGGACAGGTGAGGGTCAGGCTTTGGGGAGGGTTTAGGGTTAGGGTTCGGGCTAGGGTTAGGTTTAGGGGACGGGGACGGTTTAGGGTCCAGGGGAGGGTACGACAACGCTTTAGGGGGAGCGTACGTGTGAGGGCGCGGGTTAGTGTTAGCGTACGGGTTAGGATTAGGGGACGGGTGAGGGTCAGGCTTCGGGGAAGGGTTAGGGTTAGGGTTCGTGCTAGGGTTAGGGATAGGGGACGGGGACGGTTTAGGGTCCATGTGAGGGTACGACAACGCTTTAGGGCGAGCGTACGTGTGAGGGCGCGGGTTAGTGTTAGTGTACGGGTTAGGATTAGGGGACGGGTGAGGGTCAGGCTTCGGGGAAGGGTTAGGGTTAGGGTTCGTGCTAGGGTTAGGGTTAGGGGACGGGGACGGTTTAGAGTCCATGTGAGGGTACGACAACGCTTTAGGGGGAGCGTACATGTGAGGGCACGGGTTAGTGTTAGCGTACAGTTTAGGATTATGGGACGGGTGAGGGTCAGGCTTTGGGGAAGTGTTAGGGTTAGGGTACGGGCTAGGGTTAGGGATAGGGGACGGGGACGGTTTAGGGTCCATGTGAGGGTACGACAACGCTTTAGGGGGAGCGTACGTGTGAGGGCGCGGGTTAGTGTTAGCTTACGGTTTAGGATTAGGAGACTGGTGAGAATCAGGCTTCGGGGAAGGCTTAGGGTTAGGGTTAGGGCTAGGGTTAGGGTTACGGGACGGGGACGGTTTAGGGTCCAGGGGAGGGTACGACAACGCTTTAGGGGGAGCGTACGTGTGAGGGCGTGGGTTAGTGTTAGCGTACGGGTTACGATTAGGGGACGGGTGAGGGTCAGGCTCTGGGGAAGGTTTAGGGTTAGGGTTCAGGCTAGGGTTAGGGGACGGGGACGGTTTAGGGTCCAGGGGAGGGTACGACAACGCTTTAGGGGGAGCGTACGTGTGAGGGCACGGGTTAGTGTTAGCGTACGGGTTAGGATTAGGGGACGGGTGAGGGTCAGGCTTCGGGGAAGGGTTAGGGTTAGGGTTCGGGCTAGGGTTAGGGTTAGGGGACGGGGAAGGTTTAGGGTCCAGGGGAGGGTACGACAACGCTTTAGGGGGAGCGTACGTGTGAGGGCGCGGGTTAGTGTTAGCGTACGGGTTAGGATAGGGGACGGGTGAGGGTCAGGCTTCGGGGAAGGGTTAGGGTTAGGGTTCGTGCTAGGGTTAGGGTTAGGGGACGGGGACGGTTTAGGGTCCAGGGGAGGGTACGACAACTCATTAGGGGGAGCGTACGTGTGAGGGCGCGGATTAGTGTTAGCGTACGGGTTACGATTAGGGGACGGGTGAGGGTCAGGCTCTGGGGAAGGTTTAGGGTTAGGGTTCAGGCTAGGGTTAGTGGACCGGGACGGTTTAGGGTCCAGGTGAGGGTACGACAACGCTTTAGGGGGAGCGTACGTGTGAGGGCGCGGGTTAGTGTTAGCATACGTTTTAGGAATAGGGGACAGGTGAGGGTCAGGCTTTGGGGATGGTTTAGGGTTAGGGTTCGGGCTAGGGTTAGGGTTAGGGGACGGGGACGGTTTAGGGTCCAGGGGAGGGTACGACAACGCTTTAGGGGGAGCGTACGTGTGAGGGCGCGGGTTAGTGTTAGCGTACGGGTTAGGATTAGGGGACGGGTGAGGGTCAGGCTTCGGGGAAGTGTTAGGGTTAGGGTTCGTGCTAGGGTTAGGGATAGGGGACGGGGACGGTTTAGGGTCCATGTGAGGGTACGACAACGCTTTAGGGGGAGCGTACGTGTGAGGGCGCGGGTTAGTGTTCGTGTACGGGTTAGGATTAGGGGACGGGTGAGGGTCAGGCTTCGGGGAAGGGTTAGGGTTAGGGTTCGTGCTAGGGTTAGGGTTAGGGGACGGGGACGGTTTAGAGTCCATGTGAGGGTACGACAACGCTTTAGGGGGAGCGTACGTGTGAGGGCGTGGGTTAGTGTTAGCGTACGGGTTAGGATTAGGGGACAGGTGAGGGTCAGGCTTCGGGGAAGGGTTAGGGTTAGGGTACGGGCTAGGGTTAGGGATAGGGGACGGGGACGGTTTAGGGTCCATGTGAGGGTACGACAACGCTTTAGGGGGAGAGTACGTGAGAGGGCGCGGGTTAGTGTTAGCGTACGGGTTAGGATTAGGGGACGGGTGAGGGTCAGGCTTCAGGGAAGTGTTAGGGTTAGGGTTCGGGCTAGGGTTAGGGTTAGGGGACGGGGACGGTTTAGGGTCCAGGGGAGGGTACGACAACGCTTTAGGGGGAGCGTACGTGTGAGGGCGCGGGTTAGTGTTAGCCTACGGGTTAGGATTAGGGGACGGGTGAGGGTCAGGCTTCGGGGAAGGGTTAGGGTTAGGGTTCGTGCTAGGGTTAGGGTTAGGGGACGGGGACGGTTTAGGGTCCAGGGGAGGGTACGACAACGCTTTAGGGGGAGCGTACGTCTGAGGGCACGGGTTAGTGTTAGCGTACGGTTTAGGATTATGGGACGGGTGAGGGTCAGGCTTCGGGGAAGTGTTAGGGTTAGGGTACGGGCTAGGGTTAGGGATAGGGGACGGGGACGGTTTAGGGTCCAGGTGAGGGTACGACAACGCTTTAGGGGGAGCGTACGTGTGAGGGCGTGGGTTAGTGTTAGCGTACGGGTTAGGATTACGGGACGGGTGAGGGTCAGGCTTCGGGGAATGGTTAGGGTTAGGGTTCGGGCTAGGGTTAGGGTTAGGGGACGGGGACGGTTTAGGGTCCAGGGGAGGCTACGACAACGCTTTAGGGGGAGCGTACGTGTGAGGGCGCGGGTTAGTGTTAGCGTACGGGTTAGGATTAGGGGACGGGTGAGGGTCAGGCTTCGGGGAAGGGTTAGGGTTAGGGTTCGGGCTAGGGTTATGGTTAGGGGATGGGGACGGTTTAGGGTCCAGGGGAGGGTACAACAACGCTTTAGTGGGAGCGTACGTGTGAGGGCGCGGGTTAGTGTTAGCGTACGGGTTAGGATTAGGGGACGGCTGAGAGTCAGGCTTCGGGGAAGGGTTAGGGTTAGGGTTCGGGCTAGGGTTAGGGTTAGGGTACGGGGACGGTTTAGGGTCCAGGTGAGGGTATGACAACGCTTTAGGGGGAGCGTACGTGTGAGTGCGCTTGTTAGTTTTAGCGTACGGGTTAGGATTACGGGACGGGTGAGGTTTAGGCTCTGGGGAAGGGTTAGGGTTAGGGTTCGGGCTAGGGTTAGGGTTAGGGGATGGGGACGGTTTCTGGTCCAGGGGAGGGTACGACAACGCTTTAGGGGGAGCGTACGTGAGAGGGCGCGGGTTAGTGTTAGCGTACGGGTTAGGATTAGGGGACGGGTGAGGGTCAGGCTTCAGGGAAGGGTTAGGTTTAGGGTTCGGGCTAAGGTTAGGGTTAGGGGACGGGGACGGTTTAGGGTCCAGGGGAGGGTACGACAACGCTTTAGGGGGAGCGTACGTGTGAGGGCGCGGGTTAGTGTTAGCGTACGGGTTAGGATTAGGGGACGGGTGAGGGTCAGGCTTCGGGGAAGGGTTAGGGTTAGGGTTCGGGCTAGGGTTAGGGTTAGGGGACGGGGACGGTTTAGGGTCCAGGTGAGGGTACGACAACGCTTTAGGGGGAGCGTACGTGTGAGGGCGCGGGTTAGTGTTAGCGTACGGGTTAGGATTGGGGACGGGTGAGGGTCAGGCTTCGGGGAAGGGTTAGGGTTAGGGTTCGTGCTAGGGTTAGGGTTACGGGACGGGGAAGGTTTAGGGTCCAGGGGAGGGTACGACAACGCTTTAGGGGGAGCGTACGTGTGAGGGCGCGGGTTAGTGTTAGCGTACGGGTTAGGATTAGGGGACGGGTGAGGGTCAGGCTTCGGGGAAGGGTTAGGGTTAGGGTTCGTGCTAGGGTTAGGGTTAGGGGACGGGGACGGTTTAGGGTCCAGTGGAGGGAACGACAACTCATTAGGGGGAGCGTACGTGTGAGGGCGCGGGTTAGTGTTAGCGTACGGGTTACGATTAGGGGACGGGTGAGGGTCAGGCTTCGGGGAAGGGTTAGGGTTGGGTTCGGGCTAGGGTTAGGGTTAGGGGACGGGGACGGTTTAGGGTCCATGTGAGGGTACGACAACGCTTTAGGGGGAGCGTACGTGAGAGGGCGCGGGTTAGTGTTAGCGTACGGGTTAGGATTAGGGGACGGGTGAGGGTCAGGCTTCAGGGAAGGGTTAGGGTTAGGGTTCGGGCTAGGGTTAGGGTTAGGGGACGGGGATGGTTTAGGGTCCAGGGGAGGGTACGACAACGCTTTAGGGGGAGCGTACGTGTGAGGGCGCGGGTTAGTGTTAGCGTACGGGTTAGGATTAGGGGACGCGTGAGGGTCAGGCTTCGGGGAAGGGTTAGGGATAGGGTTCGTGCTAGGGTTAGGGTTAGGGGACGGGGACGGTTTAGGGTCCAGGGGAGGGTACGACAACGCTTTAGGGGGAGCGTACGTGTGAGGGCGCGGGTTAGTGTTAGCGTACGGGTTAGCGTTAGGGGACGGGTGAGGGTCAGGCTTCGGGGAAGGGTTAGGGTTAGGGTTCGTGCTAGGGTTAGGGTTAGGGGACGGGGACGGTTTAGGGTCCAGGGGAGGGTACGACAACGCTTTAGGGGGAGCGTACGTGTGAGGGCACGGGTTAGTGTTAGCGTACGGTTTAGGATTATGGGAGGGGTGAGGGTCAGGCTTCGGGGAAGTGTTAGGGTTAGGGTACGGGCTAGGGTTAGGGATAGGGTACGGGGACGGTTTAGGGTCCATGTGAGGGTACGACAACGCTTTAGGGGGATCGTACGTGTGAGGGCGTGGGTTAGTGTTAGCGTACGGGTTAGGATTAGGGGACGGGTGAGGGTCAGGCTTCGGGGAAGGGTTAGGGTTAGGGTTCGGGCTAGGGTTAGGGTTAGGGGACGGGGACGGTTTAGGGTCCATGTGAGGGTACGACAACGCTTTAGGGGGAGCGTACGTGTGAGGGCGCGGGTTAGTGTTAGCGTACGGGTTAGGATTAGGGGACGGGTGAGGGTCAGGCTTCGGGGAAGGGTTAGGGTTAGGGTTCGGGCTAGGATTAGGGTTAGGGGATGGGGACGGTTTAGGGTCCAGGGGAGCGTACGACAACGCTTTAGGGGGAGCGTACGTGTGAGTGCGCGGGTTAGTGTTAGCGTACGGGTTAGGATTAGGGGACGGGTGAGGGTCAGGCTCTGGGGAAGGGTTAGGGTTATGGTTCGGGCTAGGGTTAGGGTTAGGGGATGGGGACGGTTTATGGTCCAGGTGAGGGTACGACAACGCTTTAGGGGGAGCGTATGTGTGAGGGCGCGGGTTAGTGTTAGCGTACGGGTTAGGATTAGGAGACGGGTGATGGTCAGGCTTCCGGGAAGGGTTAGGGTTAGGGTTCGGGCTAGGGTTAGGGTTAGGGGACGGGGACGGTTTAGGGTCCAGGGGAGGGTACGACAACGCTTCAGGGGGAGCGTAGGTGTGAGGGCGCGGGTTAGTGTTAGCGTACGGGTTAGGATTAGGGGACGGGTGAGGGTCAGGCTTTGGGGAAGGGTTAGGGTTAGGGTTCGGGCTAGGGTTAGGGTTAGGGGTTGGGGACGGTTTAGGGTCCAGGGGAGGGTACGACAACGCTTTAGGGGCAGCGTACGTGTGAGGGCGCAGGTTAGTGTTAGCGTACGGGTTAGGATTAGGGGACGGGTGAGGGTCAGTCTTCGGGGAAGGGTTAGGGTTAGGGTTCGTGCTAGGGTTAGGGTTAGGGGACGGGGACGGTTTAGGGTCCAGGGGAGGGTACGACAACGCTTTAGGGGGAGCGTACATGTGAGGGCGCGGGTTAGTGTTAGCGTACGGGTTAGGATTAGGGGACGGGTGAGGGTCAGGCTTCGGGGAAGGCTTAGGGTTAGGGTTCGGGCTAGGGTTAGGGTTAGGGGACTGGGACCGTTTAGGGTCCAGGCGAGGGTACGACAACGCTTTAGGGGGAGCGTACGTGTGAGGGCGTGGGTTAGTGTTAGCGTACGGGTTAGGATTAGGGGACGGGTGAGGGTCAGGCTTCGGGGAAGGGTTAGGGTTAGGGTACGTGCTAGGGTTAGGGTTAGGGGACGGGGACGGTTCAGTGTCCAGGGGAGGGTACGACAACGCTTTAGGGGGAGCGTACATGTGAGGGCGTGGGTTAGTGTTAGCGTACGGGTTAGAATTAGGGGACGGGTGAGGGTCAGGCTTCGGGGAAGGGTTAGGGTTAGGGTTCGTCCTAGGGTTAGTGTTAGGGGACGGGGACGGTTTAGGGTCCAGAGGAGGGTACGACAACGCTTTAGGGGGAGCGTACGTGTGAGGGCGCGGGTTAGTGTTAGCGTACGGGTTAGGATTAGGGCACGGGTGAGGGTCAGGCTTCGGGGAAGGGTTAGGGTTAGGGTTCGTGCTAGGGTTAGGGTTAGGGGACGGGGACGGTTTAGGGTCCATGTGAGGGTACGACAACGCTTTAGGGGGAGCGTACGTGTGAGGGCACGGGTTAGTGTTAGCGTACTGTTTAGGATTATGGGAGGGGTGAGGGTCAGGCTTCGGGGAAGTGTTAGGGTTAGGGTACGGGCTAGGGTTAGGGATAGGGGACGGGGACGGTTTAGGGTCCATGTGAGGGTACGACAACGCTTTAGGGGGATCGTACGTGTGAGGGCGTGGGTTAGTGTTAGCGTACGGGTTAGGATTAGGGGACGGGTGAGGGTCAGGCTTCGGGGAAGGGTTAGGGTTAGGGTTCGGGCTAGGGTTAGGGTTAGGGGACGGGGACGGTTTAGGGTCCAGGGGAGGGTACGACAACGCTTTAGGGGGAGCGTACGTGTGAGGGCGCGGGTTAGTGTTAGCGTACGGGTTAGGATTAGGGGACGGGTGAGGGTCAGGCTTCGGGGAAGTGTTAGGGTTAGGGTTCGGGCTAGGGTTAGGGTTAGGGGATGGGGACGGTTTAGGGTCCAGGGGAGGGTACAACAACGCTTTAGTGGGAGCGTACGTGTGAGTGCGCGGGTTAGTGTTAGCGTACGGGTTAGGATTAGGGGACGGGTGAGGGTCAGGCTCTGGGGAAGGGTTAGGGTTAGGGTTCGGGCTAGGGTTAGGGTTAGGGGATGGGGACGGTTTAGGGTCCAGGGGAGGGTACGACAACGCTTTAGGGGCAGCGTACGTGTGAGGGCGCAGGTTAGTGTTAGCGTACGGGTTAGGATTAGGGGACGGGTGAGGGTCAGGCTTCGGGGAAGGGTTAGGGTTAGGGTTCGTGCTAGGGTTAGGGTTAGGGGACGGGGACGGTTTAGGGTCCAGGGGAGGGTACGACAACGCTTTAGGGGGAGCGTACGTGTGAGGGCGCGGGTTAGTGTTAGCGTACGGGTTAGGATTAGGGGACGGGTGAGGGTCAGGCTTCGGGGAAGGCTTAGGGTTAGGGTTCGGGCTAGGGTTAGGGTTAGGGGACGGGGACCGTTTAGGGTCCAGGCGAGGGTACGACAACGCTTTAGGGGGAGCGTACGTGTGAGGGCGTGGGTTAGTGTTAGCGTACGGGTTAGGATTAGGGGACGGGTGAGGGTCAGGCTTCGGGGAAGGGTTAGGGTTAGGGTACGTGCTAGGGTTAGGGTTAGGGGACGGGGACGGTTCAGTGTCCAGGGGAGGGTACGACAACGCTTTAGGGGGAGCGTACGTGTGAGGGCGTGGGTTAGTGTTAGCGTACGGGTTAGAATTAGGGGACGGGTGAGGGTCAGGCTTCGGGGAAGGGTTAGGGTTAGGGTTCGTCCTAGGGTTAGTGTTAGGGGACGGGGACGGTTTAGGGTCCAGAGGAGGGTACGACAACGCTTTAGGGGGAGCGTACGTGTGAGGGCGCGGGTTAGTGTTAGCGTACGGGTTAGGATTAGGGGACGGGTGAGGGTCAGGCTTCGGGGAAGGGTTAGGGTTAGGGTTCGTGCTAGGGTTAGGGTTAGGGGACGGGGACGGTTTAGGGTCCATGTGAGGGTACGACAACGCTTTAGGGGGAGCGTACGTGTGAGGGCACGGGTTAGTGTTAGCGTAGTGTTTAGGATTATGGGAGGGGTGAGGGTCAGGCTTCGGGGAAGTGTTAGGTTTAGGGTTAGGGCTAGGGTTAGGGTTACGGGACGGGGACGGTTTAGGGTCCAGGGGAGGGTACGACAACGCTTTAGGGGGAACGTACGTGTGAGGGCGTGGGTTAGTGTTAGCGTACGGGTTACGATTAGGGGACGGGTGAGGGTCAGGCTCTGGGGAAGGTTTAGGGTTAGGGTTCAGGCTAGGGTTAGGGGACGGGGACGGTTTAGGGTCCAGGTGAGGGTACGACAACGCTTTAGGGGGAGCGTACGTATGAGGGCGCGGGTTAGTGTTAGCGTACGGGTTAAGAATAGGGGACAGGTGAGGGTCAGGCTTTGGGGAGGGTTTAGGGTTAGGATTCGGGCTAGGGTTAGGGTTAGGGGAAGGGGACGGTTTAGGGTCCAGAGGAGGGTACGACAGCGCTTTAGGGGGAGCGTAGGTGTGAGGGCGCGGATTAGTGTTAGCGTACGGTTTAGGATTAGGAGACTGGTGAGAGTCAGGCTTCGGGGAAGGCTTAGGGTTAGGGTTAGGGCTAGGGTTAGGGTTACGGGACGGGGACGGTTTAGGGTCCAGGGGAGGGTACGACAACGCTTTAAGGGGAGCGTACGTGTGAGGGCACGGGTTAGTGTTAGCGTACGGGTTAGGATTAGGGGACGGGTGAGGGTCAGGCTTCGGGGAAGGGTTAGGGTTAGGGTTCAGGCTAGGGTTAGGGTTAGGGGACGGGGAAGGTTTAGGGTCCAGGGGAGGGTACGACAACGCTTTAGGGGGAGCGTACGTGTGAGGGCGCGGGTTAGTGTTAGCGTATGGGTTAGGATAGGGGACGGGTGAGGGTCAGGCTTCGGGGAAGGGTTAGGGTTAGGGTTCGTGCTAGGGATAGGGTTAGGGGACGGGGACGGTTTAGGGTCCAGGGGAGGGTACGACAACTCATTAGGGGGAGCGTACGTGTGAGGGCGCGGATTAGTGTTAGCGTACGGGTTACGATTAGGGGACGGGTGAGGGTCAGGCTCTGGGGAAGGTTTAGGGTTAGGGTTCAGGCTAGGGTTAGTGGACCGGGACGGTTTAGGGTCCAGGTGAGGGTACGACAACGCTTTAGGGGGAGCGTACGTGTGAGGGCGCGGGTTAGTGTTAGCGTACGTTTTAGGAATAGGGGACAGGTGAGGGTCAGGCTTTGGGGAGGGTTTAGGGTTAGGGTTCGTGCTAGGGTTAGGGTTAGGGGACGGGGACGGTTTAGAGTCCATGTGAGGGTACGACAACGCTTTAGGGGGAGCGTACATGTGAGGGCACGGGTTAGTGTTAGCGTACCGTTTAGGATTATGGGACGGGTGAGGGTCAGGCTTCGGGGAAGTGTTAGGGTTAGGGTACGGGCTAGGGTTAGGGATAGGGGACGGGGACGGTTTAGGGTCCATGTGAGGGTACGACAACGCTTTAGGGGGAGCATACGTGTGAGGGCGCGGGTTAGTGTTAGCGTACGGGTTAGGATTAGGGGACAGGTGAGGGTCAGGCTTCAGGGAAGGGTTAGGGTTAGGGTTCGGGCTAGGGTTAGGGTTAGGGGACGGGGACGGTTTAGGGTCCAGGGGAGGGTACGACAACGCTTTAGGGGGAGCGTACGTGTGAGGGCGCGGGTTAGTATTAGCGTACGGGTTAGGATTAGGGGACGGGTGAGGGTCAGGCTTCGGGGAAGGGTTAGGGTTAGGGTTCGGGCTAGGTTTAGGGTTAGGGGACGGGGACGGTTTAGGGTTCAGGGGAGGGTACGACAACGCTTTAGGTGGAGCGTACGGGTGAGGGCGCGGGTTAGTGTTAGCGTACGGGTTAGGATTAGGGGACGGGTGAGGGTCAGGCTTCGGGGAAGGGTTAGGGTTAGGGTTCGGGCTAGGGTTAGGGTTAGGGGATGGGGACGGTTTCGGGTCCAGGGGAGGGTACGACAACGCTTTAGGGGGAGCGTACGTGTGAGGGCGCGGGTTAGTGTTAGCGTACGGGTTAGGATTATGGGACGGGTGAGGGTCAGGCTTCGGGGAAGGGTTAGGGTTAGGGTTAGTGCTAGGGTTAGGGTTAGGGGACGGGGACGGTTTAGGGTCCAGGGGAGGGTACGACAACGCTTTAGGGGGAGCGTACGTGTGAGGGCGCGGGTTAGTGTTAGCGTACGGGTTAGGATTAGGGGACGGGTGAGGGTCAGGCTTCGGGGAAGGCTTAGGGTTAGGTTTCGTGCTAGGGTTAGGGTTAGGGGACGGGGACGGTTTAGGGTCCAGGGGAGGGTACGACAACGCTTTAGGGGGAGCGTAGGTGTGAGGGCGTGGGTTAGTGTTAGCGTACGGGTTAGGATTACGGGACGGGTGAGGGTCAGGCTTCGGGGAAGGGCTAGGGTTAGGGTTCGGGCTAGGGTTAGGGTTAGGGGACGGGGACGGTTTAGGGTCCAGGGGAGGGTACGACAACGCTTTAGGGGGAGCGTACGTGTGAGGGCGCGGGTTAGTGTTAGCGTACGGGTTACGATTTTGGGACGGGTGAGGGTCAGGCTTCGGGGAAGGGTTAGGGTTAGGGTTCAGGCTAGGGTTAGGGTTAGGGGACGGGGACGGTTTAGGGTCCAGGGGAGGATACGACAACGCTTTAGGGGGAGCGTACGTGTGACGGCGCGGGTTAGTGTTAGCGTACGGGTTAGGATTAGGGGACGGGTGAGAGTCAGGCTTCGGGGAAGGCTTAGGGTTAGGGTTCGGGCTAGGGTTAGGGTTAGGGGATGGGGACGGTTTAGGGTCCAGGGGAGGGTACGGCAACGCTTTAGGGGGAGCGTACGTGTGAGGGCGTGGGTTAGTGTTAGCGTACGGGTTAGGATTAGGGGACGGGTGAGGGTCAGGCTTCGGGGAAGGGTTAGGGTTAGGGTTCGGGCTAGGGTTAGGGTTAGGGGACGGGGACGGTTTAGGGTCCAGGGGAGGGTACGACAACGCTTTAGGGGGAGCGTATGTGTGAGGGCACGGGTTAGTGTTAGCGTATGGGTTAGGATTAGGGGACGGGTGAGGGTCAGGCTTCGGGGAAGGGTTAGGGTTAGGGTTCGGGCTAGGGTTAGGGTTAGGGGACGGGGACGGTTTAGGGTCCAGGGTAGGGTACGACAACGCTTTAGGGGGAGCGTACGTGTGAGGGCACGGGTTAGTGTTAGCGTATGGGTTAGGATTAGGGGAGGGGTGAGGGTCAGGCTTCAGGGAAGGGTTAGGGTTAGGGTTCGGGCTAGGGTTAGGGTTAGGGGATGGGGACGGTTTAGGATCCAGGGGAGGGTACGACAACGCTTTCGGGGGAGCGTACATGTGAGGGCGCGGGTTAGTGTTAGCGTACGGGTTAGGATTAGGGGACGGGTGAGGGTCAGGCTTCGGGGAAGTGTTAGGGTTAGGGT
Source organism: Delphinus delphis (assembly GCF_949987515.2). NCBI lineage: Eukaryota > Metazoa > Chordata > Mammalia > Artiodactyla > Delphinidae > Delphinus > Delphinus delphis. The sequence continues at coordinate 752,228 of NW_027192735.1, read as the reverse complement.
ACGGGCTAGGGTTAGGGATAGGGGATGGGGACGGTTTAGGGTCCATGTGAGGGAACGACAACGCTTTAGGGGGAGCGTACGTGAGAGGGCGCGGGTTAGTGTTAGCGTACGGGTTAGGATTAGGGGACGGGTGAGGGTCAGGCTTCAGGGAAGGGTTAGGGTTAGGGTTCGGGCTAGGGTTAGGGTTAGGGGACAGGGACGGTTTAGGGTCCAGGGGAGGGTACGACAACGCTTTAGGGGGAGCGTACGTGTGAGGGCGCGGGTTAGTGTTAGCGTACGGTTTAGGATTAGGGGACGGGTGAGGGTCAGGCTTCGGGGAAGTGTTAGGGTTAGGGTTCGTGCTAGGGTTAGGGTTAGGGGACGGGGACGGTTTAGGGTCCAGGGGAGGGTACGACAACGCTTTAGGGGGAGCGTACGTGTGAGGGCGCATGTTAGTGTTAGCGTACGGGTTAGGATTAGGGGACGGGTGAGGGTCAGGCTTCGGGGAAGGGTTAGGGTTAGGGTTCGTGCTAGGGTTAGGGTTAGGGGACGGGCACGGTTTAGGGTCCATGTGAGGGTACGACAACGCTTTAGGGGGAGCGTACGTGTGAGGGCGCGGGTTAGTGTTAGCGTACGGTTTAGGATTATGGGACGGGTGAGGGTCAGGCTTCGGGGAAGTTTTAGGGTTAGGGTACGGGCTAGGGTTAGGGATAGGGGACGGGGACGGTTTAGGGTCCATGTGATGGTACGACAACGCTTTAGGGGGAGCGTACGTGTGAGGGCGCGGGTTAGTGTTAGCGTACGGGTTAGGATTAGGGGATGGGTGAGGGTCAGGCTTCGGGGAAGGGTTAGGGTTAGGGTTCGTGCTAGGGTTAGGGATAGGGGACGGGGACGGTTTAGGGTCCATGTGAGGGTACGACAACGCTTTAGGGGGAGCGTACGTGTGAGGGCGCGGGTTAGTGTTAGTGTACGGGTTAGGATTAGGGGACGGGTGAGGGTCAGGCTTCGGGGAAGGGTTAGGGTTAGGGTTCGTGCTAGGGTTAGGGTTAGGGGACGGGGACGGTTTAGAGTCCATGTGAGGGTACGACAACGCTTTAGGGGGAGCGTACATGTTAGGGCACGGGTTAGTGTTAGCGTACAGTTTAGGATTATGGGACGGGTGAGGGTCAGGCTTCGGGGAAGTGTTAGGGTTAGGGTACGGGCTAGGGTTAGGGATAGGGGACGGGGACGGTTTAGGGTCCATGTGAGGGTACGACAACGCTTTAGGGGGAGCATACGTGTGAGGGCGCGGGTTTGTGTTAGCGTACGGGTTAGGATTAGGGGACGGGTGAGGGTCAGGCTTCGGGGAAGGGTTAGGGTTAGGGTTCGGGCTAGGGTTAGGGTTAGGGGACGGGGACGGTTTAGGGTCCAGGGGAGGGTACGACAACGCTTTAGGGGGAGCGTACGTGTGAGGGCGCGGGTTAGTGTTAGCGTACGGGTTAGGATTAGGGGACGGGTGAGGGTCAGGCTTCGGGGAAGGGTTAGGGTTAGGGTTCGGGCTAGGTTTAGGGTTAGGGGACGGGGACGGTTTAGGGTTCAGGGGAGGGTACGACAACGCTTTAGGTGGAGCGTACGGGTGAGGGCGCGGGTTAGTGTTAGCGTACGGGTTAGGATTAGGGGACGGGTGAGGGTCAGGCTTCGGGGAAGCGTTAGGGTTAGGGTTCGGGCTAGGGTTAGGGTTAGGGGATGGGGACGGTTTAGGGTCCAGGGGAGGGTACGACAACGCTTTAGGGGGAGCGTACGTGTGAGGGCGCGGGTTAGTGTTAGCGTACGGGTTAGGATTATGGGACAGGTGAGGGTCAGGCTTTGGGGAAGGGTTAGGGTTAGGGTTAGTGCTAGGGTTAGGGTTAGAGGACGGGGACGGTTTAGGGTCCAGGGGAGGGTACGACAACGCTTTAGGGGGAGCGTACGTGTGAGGGCGCGGGTTAGTGTTAGCGTACGGGTTAGGATTAGGGGACGGGTGAGGGTCAGGCTTCGGGGAAGGCTTAGGGTTAGGGTTCGTGCTAGGGTTAGGGTTAGGGGACGGGGACGGTTTAGGGTCCAGGGGAGGGTACGACAACGCTTTAGGGGGAGCGTAGGTGTGAGGGCGTGGGTTAGTGTTAGCGTACGGGTTAGGATTACGGGACGGGTGAGGGTCAGGCTTCGGGGAAGGGCTAGGGTTAGGGTTCGGGCTAGGGTTAGGGTTAGGGGACGGGGACGGTTTAGGGTCCAGGGGAGGGTACGACAACGCTTTAGGGGGAGCGTAGGTGTGAGGGCGCGGGTTAGTGTTAGCGTACGGGTTAGGACTATGGGACGGGTGAGGGTCAGGCTTCGGGGAAGGGTTAGGGCTTACGGTTCGGGCTAGGGTTAGGGTTAGGGGACGGGGATGGTTTAGAGTCCAGGGGAGGGTACGACAACGCTTTAGGGGGAGCGTACGTGTGAGGGCACGGGTTAGTGTTAGCGTACAGGTTAGGATTAGGGGACGGGTGAGGGTCAGGCTTCGTGGAAGGCTTAGGGTTACGGTTCGTGCTAGGGTTAGGGTTAGGGGACGGGGACGATTTAGGGTCCAGGGGAGGGTATGACAACGCTTTAGGGGGAGCGTACGTGTGAGGGCGCGGGTTAGTGTTAGCGTACGGGTTAGGATTAGGGGACGGGTGAGGGTCAGGCTTCGGGGAAGGGTTAGGGTTAGGGTTCGTGCTAGGGTTAGGGTTAGGGGACGGGGACGGTTTAGGGTCCAGGGGAGGGTACGACAACGCTTTATGGGGAGCGTACGTGTGAGGGCGTGGGTTAGTGTTAGCGTACGGGTTAGGATTAGGGGACGGGTGAGGGTCAGGCTTCGGGGAAGGGTTAGGGTTAGGGTTCGGGCTAGGGTTAGGTTTAGGGGACGGGGACGGTTTAGGGTCCAGGGGAGGGTACGACAACGCTTTAGGGGGAGCGTACGTGTGAGGGCGCGGGTTAGTGTTAGCGTACGGGTTACGATTAGGGGACGGGTGAGGGTCAGGTATCGGGGAAGGGTTAGGGTTAGGGTTCGTGCTAGGGTTAGGGTTAGGGGACGGGGACGGTTTAGGGTCCAGGGGAGGTTACGACAACGCTTTAGGGAGAGCGTACATGTGAGGGCGCGGTTTAGTGTTAGCGTACGGGTTAGGATTAGGGGACGGGTGAGGGTCAGGCTTCAGGGAAGGGTTAGGGTTAGGGTTCGGGCTAGGGTTAGGGTTAGGGGATGGGGACGGTTTAGGGTCCAGGGGAGGGTACGGCAACGCTTTAGGGGGAGCGTACGTGTGAAGGCGTGGGTTAGGGTTAGCGTACGGGTTAGGATTAGGGGACGGGTGAGGGTCAGGCTTCGGGGAAGGGTTAGGGTTAGGGTTCGGGCTAGGGCTAGGGTTAGGGGACGGGGACGGTTTAGGGTCCAGGGGAGGGTACGACAACGCTTTAGGGGGAGCGTACGTGTGAGGGCACGGGTTAGTGTTAGCGTATGGGTTAGGATTAGGGGACGGGTGAGGGTCAGGCTTCAGGGAAGGGTTAGGGTCAGGGTTCGGGCTAGGGTTAGGGTTAGGGGATGGGGACGGTTTAGGGTCCAGGGGAGGGTACGACAACGCTTTAGGGGGAGCGTACGTGTGAGGGCGCGGGTTAGTGTTAGCGTACGGGTTAGGATTAGGGGACGGGTGAGGGTCAGGCTTCGGGGAAGGGTTAGGGTTAGGGTTCGTGCTAGGTTTAGGGTTAGGGGACGGGGACGGTTTAGGGTCCAGGGGAGGGTACGAAAACGCTTTAGGGGGAGCGTACGTGTGAGGGCGCGGGTTAGTGTTAGCGTACGTGTTACGATTAGGGGACGGGTGAGGGTCAGGCTTCGGGGAAGGGTTAGGGTTAGGGTTCGTGCTAGGGTTAGGGTTAGGGGACGGGGACGGTTTAGGGTCCAGGGGAGGGTACGACAATGCTTTAGGGGGAGCGTACGTGTAAGGGCGCGGTTTAGTGTTAGCGTACGGGTTAGGATTAGGGGACGGGTGTGGGTCAGACTTCAGGGAAGGGTTAGGGTTAGGGTTCGGGCTAGGGTTAGGGTTAGGGGACGGGGACGGTTTAGGTTCCAGGGGAGGGTACGACAACGCTTTAGGGGGAGCGTACGTGTGAGGGCGCGGGTTAGTGTTAGCGTACGGGTTAGGATTAGTGGACGGGTGAGGGTCAGGCTTCGGGGAAGTGTTAGGGTTAGGGTTCGTGCTAGGGTTAGGGGACGGGGATGGTTTAGGGTCCAGGGGAGGGTACGACAACGCTTTAGGGAGAGCGTACGTGTGAGGGTGCGGGATAGTGTTAGCGTACGGGTTAGGATTAGGGGACGGGTGGGGGTCAGGCTTCGGGGAAGGGTTAGGGTTAGGGTTCGTGCTAGGGTTAGGGTTACGGGACGGGGACGGTTTAGGGTCCAGGGGAGGGTACGACAACGATTTAGGGGGAGCGTACGTGTGAGAGCGTGGGTTAGTGTTAGCGTACGTGTTAGGATTATGGGACGGCTGAGGGTCAGGCTTCGGGGAAGGGTTAGGGCTTACGTTTCGGGCTAGGGTTACGGTTAGGGGACAGAGACGGTTTAGGGTCCAGGGGAGGGTTCGAAAACGCTTTAGGGGGAGCGTACGTGTGAGGGCACGGGTTAGTGTTAGCGTACGGGTTAGGATTAGGGGACGGGTGAGGGTCAGGCTTCGGGGAAGGCTTAGGGTTAGGGTTCGGGCTAGGATTAGGATTAGGGGACGGGGACGGTTTAGGGTCCAGGGGAGGTTACGACAACGCTTTAGGGGGAGCGTACGAGTGAGGGCACGGGTTAGTGTTAGGTTACGGGTTAGGATTATGGGACGGGTGATGGACAGGCTTCGGGGAAGGGTTAGGGTTAGGGTTCGGGCTAGGGTTAGGGTTAGGGGACGGGGACGGTTTAGGGTCCAGGTGAGGGTATGACAACGCTTTAGGGGGAGCCTACGTGTGAGGGCGTGTGTTAGTGTTAGCGTACGGGTTAGGATTACGGGACGGGTGAGGGTCAGGCTTCGAGGAAGGGTTAGGGTTAGGGTTCGGGCTAGGGTTAGGGTTAGGGGACGGGGACGGTTTAGGGTCCAGGGGAGGGTTCGAAAACGCTTTAGGGGGAGCGTACGTGTGAGGGCGCGGGTTAGTGTTAGCGTACGGGTTAGGATTAGGGGACGGGTGAGGGTCAGGCTCTGGGGAAGGGTTAGGGTTAGGGTTCGGGCTAGGGTTAGGGTTAGGGGATGGGGACGGTTTAGGGTCCAGGTGAGGGTACGACAACGCTTTACGGGGAGCGAACGTGTGCGGGCGCGGGTTAGTGTTAGCGTACTGGTTAGGATTACGGGACGGGTGAGGGTCAGGCTTCAGGGAAGGGTTAGGGTTAGGGTTCGGGCTATGGTTAGGGTTAGGGGAGGGGACGGTTTAGGGTCCAGGTGAGGGTACGACAACGCATTAGGGGGAGCGTACGTGTGAGGGCGCGGGTTAGTTTTAGCGTACGGGTTAGGATTACGGGACGGGTGAGGGTCAGGCTCTGGGGAAGGGTTAGGGTTCAGGCTAGGGTTAGGGGACGGGGACGGTTTAGGGTCCAGGTGAGGGTACGACAACGCTTTAGGGGGAGCGTACGTGTGAGGGCGCGGGTTAGTGTTAGCGTACGGGTTAGGAATAGGGGACAGGTGAGGGTCAGGCTTTGGGGAGGGTTTAGGGTTAGGGTTCGGGCTAGGGTTAGGGTTAGGGGATGGGGACGGTTTAGGGTCCAGGTGAGGGTACGACAACGCTTTAGGGCAAGCGAAGGTGTGAGGGCGTGGGATAGTGTTAGCGTACGGGTTAGGATTAGGGGATGGTTGAGGGTCAGGTTTCGGCCAAGGGTTAGGGTTAGGGTTCGGGCTAGGGTTAGGGTTACGGGACGGGGACGGTTTAGGGTCCAGGGGAGGGTACGACAACGCTTTAGGTGGAGCGTACGTGTGAGGGCGCGGGTTAGTGTTAGCGTACGGGTTAGGATTAGGGGACGGGTGAGGGTCAGGCTTCGGGGAAGGCTTAGGGTTAGGGTTCGGGCTAGGGTTAGAGTTAGGGGACGGGGACGGTTTAGGGTCCAGGGGAGGGTACGACAACGTTTTAGGGGGAGCGTACGTGTGAGGGCACGGGTTAGTGTTAGCGTACGGATTAGGATTAGGTGACGGGTTAGGGTCAGGCTTCGGGGAAGGCTTAGGGTTAGGATTCGGGCTAGGGTTAGGGTTAGGGGACGGGGACGGTTTAGGGTCCAGGGGAGGGTACGACAACGCTTTAGGGGGAGCGTACGTGTGAGGGCGCAGGTTAGTGTTAGCGTACGGGTTAGGATTAGGGGACGGGTGAGGGTCAGTCTTCGGGGAAGGGTTAGGGTTAGGGTTCGTGCTAGGGTTAGGGTTAGGGGACGGGGACGGTTTAGTGTCCAGGGGAGGGTACGACAACACTTTAGGGGGAGCGTACGTGTGAGGGCGCGGGTTAGTGTTAGTGTACGGGTTAGGATTATGGGATGGGTGAGTGTCAGGCTTCGGGGAAGGCTTAGGGTTAGGGTTCGGGCTAGGGTTAGGGTTAGGGGACGGGGACGGTTTAGGGTCCAGGGGAGGGTACGACAACGATTTAGGGGGAGCGTACGTGTGAGGGCGTGGGTTAGTGTTAGCGTACGGGTTAGGATTAGGGGACGGGTGAGGGTCAGGCTTCGGGGAAGTGTTAGGGTTAGGGTACGTGCTAGGGTTAGGGTTAGGGGACGGGGACGGTTTAGGGTCCAGGAGAGGGTACGACAATGCTTTAGGGGTAGCGTACGTGTGAGGGCGCGGCTTAGTGTTAGCGTATGGGTTAGGATTAGGGGACGGGTGAGGGTCAGGCTTCGGGGAAGGGTTAGGGTTAGGGTTCGTGCTAGGGTTAGGGTTAGGGGACGGGGACGGTTTAGGGTCCAGAGGAGCGTACGACAACGCTTTAGGGGGAGCGTATGTGTGAGGGCGCGGGTTAGTGTTAGCGTACGGGTTAGGATTAGGGGACGGGTGAGGGTCAGGCTTCGGGCAAGGGTTAGGGTTAGGGTACGGGCTAGGGTTAGGGATAGGGGACGGGGACGGTTTAGGGTCCATGTGAGGGTACGACAACGCTTTAGGGGGAGCGTACGTGAGAGGGCGCGGGTTAGTGTTAGCGTACGGGTTAGGATTAGGGGACGGGTGAGGGTCAGGCTTCAGGGAAGTGTTAGGGTTAGGGTTCGGGCTAGGGTTAGGGTTAGGGGACGGGGACGGTTTAGGGTCCAGGGGAGGGTACGACAACGCTTTAGGGGGAGCGTACGTGTCAGGGCGCGGGTTTGTTTTAGGGTACGGGTTAGGATTAGGGGACGGGTGAGGGTCAGGCTTCGGGGAAGGGTTAGGGTTAGGGTTCGTGCTAGGGTTAGGGTTAGGGGACGGGGACGGTTTAGGGTCCAGGGGAGGGTGCGACAACGCTTTAGGGGGAGCGTACGTGTGAGGGCGCGGGTTAGTGTTAGCGTACGGGTTAGGATTAGGGGACGGGTGAGGGTCAGGCTTCGGGGAAGGGTTAGGGTTTGGGTTCGTGCTAGGGTTAGGGTTAGGGGATGGGGACGGTTTAGGGTCCATGTGAGGGTACGACAACGCTTTAGGGGGAGCGTATGTGTGAGGGCATGGGTTAGTGTTAGCGTATGGTTTAGGATTATGGGACGGGTGAGGGTCAGGCTTCGGGGAAGTGTTAGGGTTAGGGTACGGGCTAGGGTTAGGGATAGGGGACGGGGACGGTTTAGGGTCCATGTGAGGGTACGACAACGCTTTAGGGGGAGCGTATGAGTGAGGGCGCGGGTTAGTGTTAGCGTACGGGTTAGGATTAGGAGACGGGTGAGGGTCAGACTTCGGGGAAGGGTTAGGGTTAGGGTTCGGGCTAGGGTTAGGGTTAGGGGCCGGGGACGGTTTAGGGTCCAGGGGAGGGTACGACAACGCTTTATGGGGAGCGTACGTGTGAGGGCGCGGGTTAGTGTTAGCGTATGGGTTAGGATTAGGGGACGGGTGAGGGTCAAGCTTCGGGGAAGGGTTAGGGTTAGTGTTCGGGCTAGGGTTAGGGTTAGGGGACGGGGACGGTTTAGGGTTCAGGGGAGGGTACGACAACGCTTTAGGGGGAGCGTACGTGTGAGGGCGCGGGTTAGTGTTAGCGTACGGGTTAGGATTAGGGGACGGTTGAGGGTCAGGCTTCGGGGAAGGGTTAGGGTTAGGGTTCGTGCTAGGGTTAGGGTTAGGGGACGGGGACGGTTTAGGGTCCAGGGGAGGGTACGACAACGCTTTAGGGGGAGCGTACGTGTGAGGGCGCGGGTTAGTGTTAGCGTACGGGTTAGGATTAGGGGACGGGTGAGGGTCAGGCTTCGGCGAAGTGTTAGGGTTAGGGTTCGTGCTAGGGTTAGGGTTAGGGGACGGGGACGGTTTAGGGTCCAGGGGAGGGTACGACAACTCATTAGGGGGAGCGTAGGTGTGAGGGCGCGGGTTAGTGTTAGCGTACGGGTTAGGATTACGGGACGGGTAAGGGTCAGGCTTCGGGGAAGGGTTAGGGTTAGGTTTCGGGCTAGGGTTAGGGTTAGGGGACGGGGACGGTTTAGGGTCCAGGGGAGGGTACGACAACGCTTTAGGGGTAGCGTAGGTGTGAGGGCGCGGGTTAGTGTTAGCGTACGGGTTAGGATTAGGGGACGGGTGAGAGTCAGGCTTTGGGGAAGGGTTAGGGTTAGGGTTCGGGCTAGGGTTAGGGTTAGGGGACGGGGACGGTTTAGGGTCCAGGGGAGGGTACGACAACGCTTTAGGGGTAGCGTAGGTGTGAGGGCGCGGGTTAGTGTTAGCGTACGGGTTAGGATTAGGGGACGGGTGAGGGTCAGGCTTTGGGGAAGGGTTAGGGTTAGGGTTCGGGCTAGGGTTAGGGTTAGGGGATGGGGACGGTTTAGGGTCCAGGGGAGGGTACGACAATGCTTTAGGGGGAGCGTACGTGTAAGGGAGCGGGTTAGTGTTAGCGTACGGGTTAGGATTAGGGGACGGGTGAGGGTCAGTCTTCGGGGAAGGGTTAGGGTTAGGGTTCGTGCTAGGGTTAGGGTTAGGGGACGGGGACGGTTTAGGGTCCAGGGGAGGGTACGACAACGCTTTAGGGGGAGCGAACGTGTGAGGGCGCGGGTTAGTGTTAGCGTACGGGTTAGGATTAGGGGATGGGTGAGGGTCAGGCTTCGGGGAAGGCTTAGGGTTAGGGTTCGGGCTAGGGTTAGGGTTAGGGGACGGGGACGGTTTAGGGTCCAGGGGAGGGTACGACAACGCTTTAGGGGGAGCGTACATGTGAGGGCGCGGGTTAGTGTTAGCGTACGGGTTAGGATTAGGGGACGGGTGAGGGTCAGGCTTCGGGGAAGGCTTAGGGTTAGGGTTCGGGCTAGGGTTAGGGTTAGGGGACGGGGACGGTTTAGGGTCCAGGGGAGGGTACGACAACGCTTTAGGGGGAGCGTACGTGTGAGGGCGCGGGTTAGTGTTAGCGTACGGGTTAGGATTAGGGGACGGGTGAGGGTCAGGCTCTGGGGAAGGTTTAGGGTTAGGGTTCAGGCTAGGGTTAGGGGACGGGGACGGTTTAGGGTCCCGGTGAGGGTACGACAACGCTTTAGGGGGAGCGTACGTGTGAGGGCGCGGGTTAGTGTTAGCGTACGGGTTAGGAATAGGGGACAGGGGAGGGTCATGCTTTGGGGAGGGTTTAGGGTTAGGATTCGGGCTAGGGTTAGGGTTAGGGGACGGGGACGGTTTAGGGTCCAGAGGAGGGTACGACAACGCTTTAGGGGGAGCGTAGGTGTGAGGGCGCGGATTAGTGTTAGCGTACGGTTTAGGATTAGGGGACTGGTGAGAGTCAGGCTTCGGGGAAGGCTTAGGGTTAGGTTTAGGGCTAGGGTTAGGGTTACGGGACGGGGACGGTTTAGGGTCCAGGGGAGGGTACGACAACGCTTTAGGGGGAGCGTACGTGTGAGGGCGCGGGTTAGTGTTAGCGTACGGGTTAGGATTACGGGACGGGTGAGGGTCAGGCTTCGGGGAAGGGTTAGGGTTAGGGTTCGGGCTAGGGTTAGGGTTAGGGGATGGGGACGGTTTAGGGTCCAGGGGAGGGTACGACAACGCTTTAGGGGGAGCGTACGTGTGAGGGCGCGGGTTAGTGTTAGCGTACGGGTTAGGATTACGGGACGGGTGAGGGTCAGGCTCTGGGGAACGGTTAGGGTTAGGGTTCGGGCTAGGGTTAGGGTTAGGGGACGGGGACGGTTTAGGGTCCAGGGGAGGGTACGACAACGCTTTAGGGGTAGCGTAGGTGTGAGGGCGCGGGTTAGTGTTAGCGTACGGGTTAGGATTAGGGGACGGGTGAGGGTCAGGCTTTGGGGAAGGGTTAGGGTTAGGGTTCGGGCTAGAGTTAGGGTTAGGGGATGGGGACGGTTTAGGGTCCAGGGGAGGGTACGACAATGCTTTAGGGGGAGCGTACGTGTAAGGGCGCGGGTTAGTGTTAGCGTACGGGTTAGGATTAGGGGACGGGTGAGGGTCAGGTATCGGGGAAGGGTTAGGGTTAGGGTTCGTGCTAGGGTTAGGGTTAGGGGACGGGGACGGTTTAGGGTCCAGGTGAGGGTACGACAACGCTTTAGGGGGAGCGTACGTGTGAGGGCGCGGGTTAGTGTTAGCGTACGGGTTAGGAATAGGGGACAGGGGAGGGTCAGGCTTTGGGAAGGGTTTAGGGTTAGGGTTCGGGCTCGGGTTAGGGTTAGGGGACGGGGACGGTTTAGGGTCCAGAGGAGGGTACGACAACGCTTTAGGGGGAGCGTAGGTGTGAGGGCGCGGATTAGTGTTAGCGTACGGTTTAGGATTAGTGGACTGGTGAGAGTCAGGCTTCGGGGAAGGCTTAGGGTTAGGGTTAGGACTAGGGTTAGGGTTACGGGACGGGGACGGTTTAGGGTCCAGGGGAGGGTACGACAACGCTTTAGGGGGAGCGTACGTGTGAGGGCGCGGGTTAGTGTTAGCGTACGGGTTAGGATTAGGGGACGGGTGAGGGTCAGGCTTCGGGGAAGGCTTAGGGTTAGGGTTCGGGCTAGGGTTAGAGTTAGGGGACGGGGACGGTTTAGGGTCCAGGGGAGGGTACGACAACGTTTTAGGGGGAGCGTACGTGTGAGGGCACGGGTTAGTGTTAGCGTACGGATTAGGATTAGGTGACGGGTTAGGGTCAGGCTTCGGGGAAGGCTTAGGGTTAGGATTCGGGCTAGGGTTAGGGTTAGGGGACGGGGACGGTTTAGGGTCCAGGGGAGGGTACGACAACGCTTTAGGGAGAGAATACGTGTGAGGTCACGGGTTAGTGTTAGCGTACGGGTTAGGACTAGGGGACGGGTGAGGGTCAGGCTTCGGGTAAGGGTTAGGGTTAGGGTTCGGGCTAGGGTTAGGGTTAGGGGATGGGGACGGTTTAGGGTCCAGGGGAGGGTACAACAACGCTTTATGGGGAGCGTACGTGTGAGGGCGCGGGTTAGTGTTAGCGTACGGGTTAGGATTAGGGGACGGGTGAGAGTCAGGCTTCGGGGAAGGGTTAGGGTTAGGGTTCGGGCTAGGATTAGGGTTAAGGAACGGGGACGGTTTAGGGTCCAGGGGAGGGTACGACAACGCTTTAGGGGGAGCGTACGTGTGAGGGCGTGGGTTAGTGTTAGCATACGGGTTAGGATTAGGGGACGCGTGAGGGTCAGGCTTCGGGGAAGGGTTAGGGTTAGGGTTCGGGCTAGGGTTAGGGTTAGCGGACGGGGACGGTTTAGGGTCCAGGGGAGGGTACGACAACGCTTTAGGGGGAGCGTAGGTGTGACGGCGCGGGTTAGTGTTAGCGTACGGGTTAGGATTAGGGGACGGGTGAGGGTCAGGCTTCGGGGAAGGGTTAGGGTTAGGGTTCGGGCTAGGGTTAGGGTTAGGGGACGGGGACTTTTTAGGGTTCAGGGGAGTGTACGACAACGCTTTAGGGGGAGCGTAGGTGTGAGGGGGCGGGTTAGTGTTAGCGTACGGGTTAGGATTAGGGGACGGGTGAGGGTCAGGTTTCGGGGAAGGGTTATGGTTAGGGTTCGGGCTAGGGTTAGGGTTAGGGGACGGGGACGGTTTAGGGTCCAGGGGAGGGTACGACAACGCTTTAGGGGGAGCGTACGTGTGAGGCCGCGGGTTAGTGTTAGCGTACGGGTTAGGATTAGGGGACGGGTGAGGGTCAGGCTCTGGGGAAGGGTTAGGGTTAGGGTTCGGGCTAGGGTTAGGGTTAGGGGATGGGGACGGTTTAGGGTCCAGGTGAGGGTACGACAACGCTTTAGGGGGAGTGTACGTGTGAGGGCGCGGGTTAGTGTTAGCGTACGGGTTAGGATTAGGGGACGGGTGAGGGTCAGGCTTCGGGGAAGGGTTAGGGTTAGGGTTCGGGCTAGGGTTAGGGTTAGGGGACGGGGACGGTTTGGGGTCCAGGGGAGGGTACGACAACGCTTTAGGGGGAGCGTAGGTGTGAGGGCGCGGGTTAGTGTTAGCGTACGGGTTAGGATTAGGGGACGTGTGAGGGTCAGGCTTCGGGGAAGGCTTAGGGTTAGGGTTCGGGCTAGGGTTAGAGTTAGGGGACGGGGACGGTTTAGGGTCCAGGGGAGGGTACGACAACGTTTTAGGGGGAGCGTACGTGTGAGGGCACGGATTAGTGTTAGCGTACGGATTAGGATTAGGTGACGGGTTAGGGTCAGGCTTCGGGGAAGGCTTAGGGTTAGGATTCGGGCTAGGGTTAGGGTTAGGGGACGGGGACGGTTTAGGGTCCAGAGGAGGGTACGACAACGCTTTAGGGGGAGCGTAGGTGTGAGGGCGCGGATTAGTGTTAGCGTACGGTTTAGGATTAGGGGACTGCTGAGAGTCAGGCTTCGGGGAAGGCTTAGGGTTAGGGTTAGGGCTAGGGTTAGGGTTACGGGACGGGGACGGTTTAGGGTCCAGGGGAGGGTACGACAACGCTTTAGGGGGAGCGTACGTGTGAGGGCGCGGGTTAGTGTTAGCGTACGGGTTAGGATTACGGGACGGGTGAGGGTCAGGCTTCGGGGAAGGGTTAGGGTTAGGGTTCGGGCTAGGGTTAGGGTTAGGGGATGGGGACGGTTTAGGGTCCAGGGGAGGGTACGACAACGCTTTAGGGGGAGCGTACGTGTGAGGGCGTGGGTTAGTGTTAGCATACGGGTTAGGATTAGGGGACGCGTGAGGGTCAGGCTTCGGGGAAGGGTTAGGGTTAGGGTTCGTGCTAGGGTTAGGGTTAGCGGACGGGGACGGTTTAGGGTCCAGGGGAGGGTACGACAACGCTTTAGAGGGAGCGTAGGTGTGACGGCGCGGGTTAGTGTTAGCGTACGGTTTAGGATTAGGGGACGGGTGAGGGTCAGGCTTCGGGGAAGGGTTAGGGTTAGGGTTCGGGCTAGGGTTAGGGTTAGGGGACGGGGACTTTTTAGGGTTCAGGGGAGTGTACGACAACGCTTTAGGGGGAGCGTAGGTGTGAGGGGGCGGGTTAGTGTTAGCGTACGGGTTAGGATTAGGGGACGGGTGAGGGTCAGACTTCGGGGAAGGGTTACGGTTAGGGTTCCGGCTAGGGTTAGGGTTAGGGTACGGGGACGGTTTAGGGTTCAGGTGAGGGGATGACAACGCTTTAGGGGGAGAGTACGTGTGAGGGCGCGGGTTAGTGTTAGCGTACGGGTTAGGATTACGGGACGGGTGAGGGTCAGGCTTCGGGGAAGGGTTAGGGTTAGGGTTCGGGCTAGGGTTAGGGTTAGGGGACGGGGACGGTTTAGGGTCCAGGGGAGGGTACGACAACGCTTTAGGGGGAGCGTACGTGTGAGGGCGCGGGTTAGTGTTAGCGTACGGGTTAGGATTAGGGGACGGGTGAGGGTCAGGCTCTGGGAAGGGTTAGGGTTAGGGTTCGGACTAGGGTTAGGGTTAGGGGATGGGGACGGTTTAGGGTCCAGGTGAGGGTACGACAACGCTTTAGGGGGAGTGTACGTGTGAGGGCGCGGGTTAGTGTTAGCGTACGGGTTAGGATTAGGGGACGAGTGAGGGTCAGGCTTCGGGGAAGGGTTAGGGTTACGGTTCGGGCTAGGGTTAGGGTTAGGGGACGGGGACGGTTTGGGGTCCAGGGGAGGGTACGACAACGCTTTAGGGGGAGCGTAGGTGTGAGGGCGCGGGTTAGTGTTAGCGTACGGGTTAGGATTAGGGGATGGGTGAGGGTCGGGCTTTGGGGAAGGGTTAGGGTTAGGGTTCGGGCTAGGGTTAGGGTTAGGGGATGGGGACGGTTTAGGGTCCAGGGGAGTGTACGACAACACTTTAGGGGGAGCATACGTGTGAGGGCGCGGGTTAGTATTAGCGTACGGGTTAGGATTAGGGGACGGGTGAGGGTCAGTCTTCGGGGAAGGGTTAGGGTTAGGGTTCGTGCTAGGGTTAGGGTTAGGGGACGGGGACGGTTTAGGGTCCAGGGGAGGGTACGACAACGCTTTAGGGGGAGCGTACGTGTGAGGGCGCGGGTTAGTGTTAGTGTACGGGTTAGGATTACGGGATGGGTGAGGGTCAGGCTTCGGGGAAGGCTTAGGTTTAGGGTTCGGGCTAGGGTTAGGGTTAGGGGACGGGGACGGTTTAGGGTCCAGGGGAGGGTACGACAACGCTTTAGGGGGAGCGTATGTGAGAGGGCGCGGGTTAGTGTTAGCGTACGGGTTAGGATTAGGGGACGGGTGAGGGTCAGGCTTCGGGGAAGGGTTAGGGTTAGGGTTCGTGCTAGGGTTAGGGTTAGGGGACGGGGACGGTTTAGGGTCCAGGGGAGGGTACGACAACGCTTTAGGGGGAGCGTACGTGTGAGGGCGCGGGTTAGTGTTAGCGTACGGGTTAGGATTAGGGGACGGGTGAGGGTCAGGCTTCGGGGAAGGGTTAGGGTTAGGGTTCGGGCTAGGGTTAGGGTTAGGGGACGGGGACGGTTTAGGGTCCATGTGAGGGTACGACAACGCTTTAGGGGGAGCGTACGTGTGAGGGCACGGGTTAGTGTTAGCGTACGGTTTAGGATTATGGGACGGGTGAGGGTCAGGCTTCGGGGAAGTCTTAGGGTTAGGGTACGGGCTAGGGTTAGGGATAGGGGACGGGGGCGGTTTAGGGTCCATGTGAGGGTACGACAACGCTTTAGGGGGAGCGTACGTGTGAGGGCGCGGGTTAGTGTTAGCGTACGGGTTAGGATTAGGGGACGGGTGAGGGTCAGGCTTCGGGGAAGGGTTAGGGTTAGGATTCGGGCTAGGGTTAGGGTTAGGGGACGGGGACGGTTTAGGGTCCAGGGGAGGGTACGACAACGCTTTAGGGGGAGCGTACGTGTGAGGGCGCGGGTTAGTGTTAGCGTACGGGTTAGGATTAGGGGACGGGTGAGGGTCAGGCTTCAGGGAAGGGTTAGGGTTAGGGTTCGTGCTAGGGTTAGGGTTAGGGGACGGGGACGGTTTAGGGTCCAGGGGAGGGTACGACAACGCTTTAGGGGGAGCGTACGTGTGAGGGCACGGGTTAGTGTTAGCGTACGGGTTAGGATTAGGGGACGGGTGAGGTTCAGGCTTCTGGGAAGGGTTAGGGTTAGGGTTCGTGCTAGGGTTAGGGTTAGGGGACGGGGACGGTTTAGGGTCCTTGTGAGGGTACGACAACGCTTTAGGAGGAGCGTACGTGTGAAGGCACGGGTTAGTGTTAGCGTACGGTTTAGGATTATGGGACGGGTGAGGGTCAGGCTTCGGGGAAGTGTTAGGGTTAGGGTACGGGCTAGGGTTAGGGATAGGGGACGGGGACGGTTTAGGGTCCATGTGAGGGTACGACAACGCTTTAGGGGGAGCGTAGGTGTGAGAGCGCGGGTTAGTGTTAGCGTACGGGTTAGGATTTGGGGACGGGTGAGGGTCAGGCTTCGGGGAAGGGTTAGGGTTAGGGTTCGGGCTATGGTTAGGGTTAGGGGACGGGGACGGTTTAGGTTCCGGGGAGGGTACGACAACGCTTTAGGGGGAGCGTACGTGTGAGGGCGCGGGTTAGTGTTAGCGTACGGGTTAGGATTAGGGAACGGGTGAGGGTCAGGCTTCGGGGAAGGGTTAGGGTTAGGGTTCGGGCTAGGGTAAGGGTTAGGGGACGGGTACGGTTTAGGGTTCAGGGGAGGGTACGACAACGCTTTAGGGGGAGCGTACGTGTGAGGGCGCGGGTTAGTGTTAGCGTACGGGTTAGGATTAGGGGACAGGTGAGGGTCAGGCTTCGGGGAAGGGTTAGGGTTAGGGTTAGGGGACGGGGACGATTTAGGGTCCAGGGGAGGGTACGTCAACGCTTTAGGGGGAACGTACGTGTGAGGGCGCGGGTTAGTGTTAGCGTACGGGTTAGGATTAGGGGACGGGTGAGGGTCAGGCTTCGGGGAAGGGTTAGGGTTAGGGTTCGTGCTAGGGTTAGGGTTAGGGGACGGGGACGGTTTAGGGTCCAGGGGAGGGTACGACAACGCTTTAGGGGGAGCGTACGTGTGAGGGCGCGGGTTAGTGTTAGCGTACGGGTTAGGATTAGGGGACGGGTGAGGGTCAGGCATCGGGGAAGGGTTAGGGTTAGGGTTCGTGCTAGGGTTAGGGTTAGGGGACAGGGACGGTTTAGGGTCCATGTGAGGGTACGACAACGCTTTAGGGGGAGCTTACGTGTGAGGGCACGGGTTAGTGTTAGCGTACGGTTTAGGATTATGGGTCGGGTGAGTGTCAGGCTTCGGGGAAGTGTTAGGGTTAGGGTACAGGCTAGGGTTAGGGATAGGGGACGGGGACGGTTTAGGGTCCATGTGAGGGTACGACAATGCTTTAGGGGGAGCGTACGTGTGAGGGCGCGGGTTAGTGTTAGCGTACGGGTTAGGATTAGGGGACGGGTGAGGGTCAGTCTTCGGGGAAGGGTTAGGGTTAGGGTTCGGGCTAGGGTTAGGGTTAGGGGATGGGGACGGTTTAGGGTCCAGGGGAGGGTACGACAATGCTTTAGGGGGAGCGTACGTGTGAGGGCGCAGGTTAGTGTTAGCGTACGGGTTAGGATTAGGGGACGGGTGAGGGTCAGTCTTCGGGGAAGGGTTAGGGATAGGGTTCGTGCTAGGGTTAGGGTTAGGGGACGGGGACGGTTTAGGGTCCAGGGGAGGGTAAGACAACGCTTCAGGGGGAGCGTACGTGTGAGGGCGTGGGTTAGTGTTAGCGTACGGGTTAGGATTAGGGGATGGGTGAGGGTCAGGCTTCGGGGAAGGCTTAGGGTTAGGGTTCGGGCTAGGGTTAGGGTTAGGGAACGGGGACGGTTTAGGGTCCAGGGGAGGGTACGACAACGCTTTAGGGGGAGCGTACGTGTGAGGGCGTGGGTTAGTGTTAGCGTATGGGTTAGGATTAGGGGACGGGTGAGGGTCAGGCTTCGGGGAAGGGTTAGGGTTAGGGTACGTGCTAGGGTTAGGGTTAGGGGACGGGGACGGTTTAGAGTCCAGGGGAGGGTACGACAACGCTTTAGGGGGAGTGTACGTGTGAGGGCGCGGGTTAGTGTTAGCGTACGGGTTAGGATTAGGGGACGGGTGAGGGTCAGGCTTCGGGGAAGGGTTAGGGTTAGAGTTCGTGCTAGGGTTAGGGTTAGGGGACGGGGAAGGTTTAGGGTCCAGAGGAGGGTACGACAACGCTTTAGGGGGAGCGTACGTGTGAGGGCGCGGTTTAGTGTTAGCGTACGGGTTAGGATTAGGGGACGGGTGAGGGTCAGGCTTCGGGGAAGGTTTAGGGTTAGGGTACGGGCTAGGGTTAGGGATAGGGGACGGGGACGGTTTAGGGTCCATGTGAGGGTACGACAACGCTTTAGGGGGAGCGTACGTGAGAGGGCGCGGGTTAGTGTTAGCGTACGGATTAGGATTAGGGGACGGGTGAGGGTCAGGCTTCAGGGAAGCGTTAGGGTTAGGGTTCGGGCTAGGGTTAGGGTTAGGGGACGGGGACGGTTTAGGGTCCAGGGGAGGGTACGACAACGCTTTAGGGGGAGCATACGTGTGAGGGCGCGGGTTAGTGTTAGCGTACGGGTTAGGATTAGGGGACGGGTGAGGGTCAGGCTTCGGGGAAGGCTTAGGGTTAGGGTTCGGGCTAGGGTTAGGGTTAGGGGACGGGGACGGTTTAGGGTCCAGGGGAGGGTACGACAACGCTTTAGGGGGAGCGTACGTGTGAGGGCGCGGGTTAGTGTTAGCGTACGGGTTAGGATTAGGGGACGGGTGAGGGTCAGGCTCTGGGGAAGGTTTAGGGTTAGGGTTCAGGCTAGGGTTAGGGGACGGGGACGGTTTAGGGTCCAGGAGAGGGTACGACAACGCTTTAAGGGGAGCGTACGTGTGAGGGCGCGGGTTAGTGTTAGCGTACGGGTTAGGAATAGGGGACAGGTGAGGGTCAGGCTTTGGGGAGGGTTTAGGGTTAGGTTTCGGGCTAGGGTTAGGGTCAGGGGACGGGGACGGTTTAGGGTCCAGGGGAGGGTACGACAACGTTTTAGGGGGAGCGTACGTGTGAGGGCACGGGTTAGTGTTAGCGTACGGATTAGGATTAGGTGACGGGTTAGGGTCAGGCTTCGGGGAAGGCTTAGGGTTAGGATTTGGGCTAGGGATAGGGTTAGGGGACGGGGACGGTTTAGGGTCCAGGGGAGGGTACGACAACGCTTTAGGGAGAGCATACGTGTGAGGTCACGGGTTAGTGTTAGCGTACGGGTTAGGACTAGGGGACGGGTGAGGGTCAGGCTTCGGGTAAGGGTTAGGGTTAGGGTTCGGGCTAGGGTTAGGGTTAGGGGATGGGGATGGTTTAGTGTCCAGGGGAGGGTACAACAACTCTTTAGGGGGAGCGTACGTGTGAGGGCGCGTGTTAGTGTTAGCGTACGGGTTAGGATTAGGGGACGGGTGAGAGTCAGGCTTCGGGGAAGGGTTAGGGTTAGGGTTCGGGCTAGGATTAGGGTTAGGGGACGGGGACGGTTTAGGGTCCAGGGGAGGGTACGACAACGCTTTAGGGGGAGCGTACGTGTGAGGGCGCGGGTTAGTGTTAGCGTACGGGTTAGGATTAGGGGACGGGTGAGGGTCAGGCTCTGGGGAAGGTTTAGGGTTAGGGTTCAGGCTAGGGTTAGGGGACGGGGACGGTTTAGGGTCCAGGTGAGGGTACGACAACGCTTTAGGGGGAGCGTACGTGTGAGGGCGCGGGTTAGTGTTAGCGTACGGGTTAGGAATAGGGGACAGGGGAGGGTCAGGCTTTGGGGAGGGTTTAGGGTTAGGATTCGGGCTAGGGTTAGGGTTAGGGGACGGGGACGGTTTAGGGTCCAGAGGAGGGTACGACAACGCTTTAGGGGGAGCGTAGGTGTGAGGGCGCGGATTAGTGTTAGCGTACGGTTTAGGATTAGGGGACTGGTGAGAGTCAGGCTTCGGGGAAGGCTTAGGGTTAGGGTTAGGGCTAGGGTTAGGGTTACGGGACGGGGACGGTTTAGGGTCCAGGGGAGGGTACGACAACGCTTTAGGGGGAGCGTACGTGTGAGGGCGCGGGTTAGTGTTAGCGTACGGGTTAGGATTATGGGACGGGTGAGGGTCAGGCTTCGGGGAAGGGTTAGGGTTAGGGTTCGGGCTAGGGTTAGGGTTAGGGGATGGGGACGGTTTAGGGTCCAGGGGAGGGTAAGACAACGCTTTAGGGGTAGCATAGGTGTGAGGGCGCGGGTTAGTGTTAGCGTACGGGTTAGGATTAGGGGACGGGTGAGGGTCAGGCTTTGGGGAAGGGTTAGGGTTAGGGTTCGGGCTAGGGTTAGGGTTAGGGGATGGGGACGGTTTAGGGTCCAGGGGAGGGTACGACAATGCTTTAGGGGGAGCGTACGTGTAAGGGCGCGGGTTAGTGTTAGCGTACGGGTTAGGATTAGGGGACGGGTGAGGGTCAGTCTTCGGGGAAGGGTTAGGGTTAGGGCTCGTGCTAGGGTTAGGGTTAGGGGACGGGGACGGTTTAGGGTCCAGGGGAGGGTACGACAACGCTTTAGGGGGAGCGAACGTGTGAGGGCGCGGGTTAGTGTTAGCGTACGGGTTAGGATTAGGGGATGTGTGAGGGTCAGGCTTCGGGGAAGGCTTAGGGTTAGGGTTCGGGCTAGGGTTAGGGTTAGGGTACGGGGACGGTTTAGGGTCCAGGGAAGGGTACGACAACGCTTTAGGGGGAGCGTAGGTGTGAGGGCGCGGGTTAGTGTTAGCGTACGGGTTAGGATTAGGGGACGGGTGAGGGTCAGGCTTCGGGGAAGGGTTAGGGTTAGGGTTCGGGCTAGGGTTAGGGTTAGGGGACGGGGACGGTTTAGGGTCCAGGGGAGGGTACGACAACGCTTTAGGGGGAGCGTACGTGTGAGGGCGCGGGTTAGTGTTAGCGTACGGGTTAGGATTAGGGGACGGGTTAGGGTCAGGCTCTGGGGAAGGGTTAGGGTTAGGGTTCGGGCTAGGGTTAGGGTTAGGGGATGGGGACGGTTTAGGGTCCAGGTGAGGGTACGACAACGCTTTAGGGGGAGTGTACGTGTGAGGGCGCGGGTTAGTGTTAGCGTACGGGTTAGGATTAGGGGACGGGTGAGGGTCAGGCTTCGGGGAAGGGTTAGGGTTAGGGTTCGGGCTAGGGTTAGGGTTAGGGGACGGGGACGGTTTGGGGTCCAGGGGAGGGTACGACAACGCTTTAGGGGGAGCGTAGGTGTGAGGGCGCGGGTTAGTGTTAGCGTACGGGTTAGGATTAGGGGACGTGTGAGGGTCAGGCTTCGGGGAAGGCTTAGGGTTAGGGTTCGGGCTAGGGTTAGAGTTAGGGGACGGGGACGGTTTAGGGTCCAGGGGAGGGTACGACAACGTTTTAGGGGGAGCGTACGTGTGAGGGCACGGATTAGTGTTAGCGTACGGATTAGGATTAGGTGACGGGTTAGGGTCAGGCTTCGGGGAAGGCTTAGGGTTAGGATTCGGGCTAGGGTTAGGGTTAGGGGACGGGGACGGTTTAGGGTCCAGGGGAGGGTACGACAACGCTTTAGGGAGAGAATACGTGTGAGGTCACGGGTTAGTGTTAGCGTACGGGTTAGGACTAGGTGACGGGTGAGGGTCAGGCTTCGGGTAAGGGTTAGGGTTAGGGTTCGGGCTAGGGTTAGGGTTAGGGGATGGGGACGGTTTAGGGTCCAGGGGAGGGTACAACAACGCTTTAGGGGGAGCGTACGTGTGAGGGCGCGGGTTAGTGTTAGCGTACGGGTTAGGATTATGGGACGGGTGAGAGTCAGGCTTCGCGGAAGGGTTAGGGTTAGGGTTCGGGCTAGGATTAGGGTTAAGGGACGGGGACGGTTTAGGGTCCAGGGGAGGGTACGACAACGCTTTAGGGGGAGCGTACGTGTGAGGGCGTGGGTTAGTGTTAGCATACGGGTTAGGATTAGGGGACGCGTGAGGGTCAGGCTTCGGGGAAGGGTTAGGGTTAGGGTTCGTGCTAGGGTTAGGGTTAGCGGACGGGGACGGTTTAGGGTCCAGGGGAGGGTACGACAACGCTTTAGAGGGAGCGTAGGTGTGACGGCGCGGGTTAGTGTTAGCGTACGGGTTAGGATTAGGGGACGGGTGAGGGTCAGGCTTCGGGGAAGGGTTAGGGTTAGGGTTCGGGCTAGGGTTAGGGTTAGGGGACGGGGACTTTTTAGGGTTCAGGGGAGTGTACGACAACGCTTTAGGGGGAGCGTAGGTGTGAGGGGGCGGGTTAGTGTTAGCGTACGGGTTAGGATTAGGGGACGGGTGAGGGTCAGACTTCGGGGAAGGGTTACGGTTAGGGTTCCGGCTAGGGTTAGGGTTAGGGTACGGGGACGGTTTAGGGTCCAGGGGAGTGTACGACAACACTTTAGGGGGAGCATACGTGTGAGGGCGCGGGTTAGTATTAGCGTACGGGTTAG
This sequence comes from Delphinus delphis, assembly GCF_949987515.2. Lineage (NCBI taxonomy): Eukaryota > Metazoa > Chordata > Mammalia > Artiodactyla > Delphinidae > Delphinus > Delphinus delphis. The sequence continues at coordinate 730,326 of NW_027192735.1, read as the reverse complement.
GATTAGGGGACGGGTGAGGGTCAGTCTTCGGGGAAGGGTTAGGGTTAGGGTTCGTGCTAGGGTTAGGGTTAGGGGACGGGGACGGTTTAGGGTCCAGGGGAGGGTACGACAACGCTTTAGGGGGAGCGTACGTGTGAGGGCGCGGGTTAGTGTTAGTGTACGGGTTAGGATTACGGGATGGGTGAGGGTCAGGCTTCGGGGAAGGCTTAGGTTTAGGGTTCGGGCTAGGGTTAGGGTTAGGGGACGGGGACGGTTTAGGGTCCAGGGGAGGGTACGACAACGCTTTAGGGGGAGCGTATGTGAGAGGGCGCGGGTTAGTGTTAGCGTACGGGTTAGGATTAGGGGACGGGTGAGGGTCAGGCTTCGGGGAAGGGTTAGGGTTAGGGTTCGTGCTAGGGTTAGGGTTAGGGGACGGGGACGGTTTAGGGTCCATGTGAGGGTACGACAACGCTTTAGGAGGAGCGTACGTGTGAAGGCACGGGTTAGTGTTAGCGTACGGTTTAGGATTATGGGACGGGTGAGGGTCAGGCTTCGGGGAAGTGTTAGGGTTAGGGTACAGGCTAGGGTTAGGGATAGGGGACGGGGACGGTTTAGGGTCCATGTGAGGGTACGACAACGCTTTAGGGGGAGCGTAGGTGTGAGGGCGCGGGTTAGTGTTAGCGTACGGGTTAGGATTTGGGGACGGGTGAGGGTCAGGCTTCGGGGAAGGGTTAGGGTTAGGGTTCGGGCTAGGGTTAGGGTTAGGGGACGGGGACGGTTTAGGTTCCGGGGAGGGTACGACAACGCTTTAGGGGGAGCCTACGTGTGAGGGCGCGGGTTAGTGTTAGCGTACGGGTTAGGATTAGGGGACGGGTGAGGGTCAGGCTTCGGGGAAGGGTTAGGGTTAGGGTTCGGGCTAGGGTAAGGGTTAGGGGACGGGTACGGTTTAGGGTTCAGGGGAGGGTACGACAACGCTTTAGGGGGAGCGTACGTGTGAGGGCGCGGGTTAGTGTTAGCGTACGGGTTAGGATTAGGGGACAGGTGAGGGTCAGGCTTCGGGGAAGGGTTAGGGTTAGGGTTAGGGGACGGGGACGGTTTAGGGTCCAGGGGAGGGTACGTCAACGCTTTAGGGGGAACGTACGTGTGAGGGCGCGGGTTAGTGTTAGCGTACGGGTTAGGATTAGGGGACGGGTGAGGGTCAGGCTTCGGGGAAGGGTTAGGGTTAGGGTTCGTGCTAGGGTTAGGGTTAGGGGACGGGGACGGTTTAGGGTCCAGGGGAGGGTACGACAACGCTTTAGGGGGAGCGTACGTGTGAGGGCGCGGGTTAGTGTTAGCGTACGGGTTAGGATTAGGGGACGGGTGAGGGTCAGGCATCGGGGAAGGGTTAGGGTTAGGGTTCGTGCTAGGGTTAGGGTTAGGGGACAGGGACGGTTTAGGGTCCATGTGAGGGTACGACAACGCTTTAGGGGGAGCTTACGTGTGAGGGCACGGGTTAGTGTTAGCGTACGGTTTAGGATTATGGGTCGGGTGAGTGTCAGGCTTCGGGGAAGTGTTAGGGTTAGGGTACAGGCTAGGGTTAGGGATAGGGGACGGGGACGGTTTAGGGTCCATGTGAGGGTACGACAATGCTTTAGGGGGAGCGTACGTGTGAGGGCGCGGGTTAGTGTTAGCGTACGGGTTAGGATTAGGGGACGGGTGAGGGTCAGTCTTCGGGGAAGGGTTAGGGTTAGGGTTCGGGCTAGGGTTAGGGTTAGGGGATGGGGACGGTTTAGGGTCCAGGGGAGGGTACGACAATGCTTTAGGGGGAGCGTACGTGTGAGGGCGCAGGTTAGTGTTAGCGTACGGGTTAGGATTAGGGGACGGGTGAGGGTCAGTCTTCGGGGAAGGGTTAGGGTTAGGGTTCGTGCTAGGGTTAGGGTTAGGGGACGGGGACGGTTTAGGGTCCAGGGGAGGGTAAGACAACGCTTTAGGGGGAGCGTACGTGTGAGGGCGCGGGTTAGTGTTAGCGTACGGGTTAGGATTAGGGGATGGGTGAGGGTCAGGCTTCGAGGAAGGCTTAGGGTTAGGGTTCGGGCTAGGGTTAGGGTTAGGGAACGGGGACGGTTTAGGGTCCAGGGGAGGGTACGACAACGCTTTAGGGGGAGCGTACGTGTGAGGGCGTGGGTTAGTGTTAGCGTATGGGTTAGGATTAGGGGACGGGTGAGGGTCAGGCTTCGGGGAAGGGTTAGGGTTAGGGTACGTGCTAGGGTTAGGGTTAGGGGACGGGGACGGTTTAGAGTCCAGGGGAGGGTACGACAACGCTTTAGGGGGAGCGTACGTGTGAGGGCGCGGGTTAGTGTTAGCGTACGGGTTAGGATTAGGGGACGGGTGAGGGTCAGGCTTCGGGGAAGGGTTAGGGTTAGAGTTCGTGCTAGGGTTAGGGTTAGGGGACGGGGAAGGTTTAGGGTCCAGAGGAGGGTACGACAACGCTTTAGGGGGAGCGTACGTGTGAGGGCGCGGTTTAGTGTTAGCGTACGGGTTAGGATTAGGGGACGGGTGAGGGTCAGGCTTCGGGGAAGGGTTAGGGTTAGGGTACGGGCTAGGGTTAGGGATAGGGGACGGGGACGGTTTAGGGTCCATGTGAGGGTACGACAACGCTTTAGGGGGAGCGTACGTGAGAGGGCGCGGGTTAGTGTTAGCGTACGGATTAGGATTAGGGGACGTGTGAGGGTCAGGCTTCAGGGAAGCGTTAGGGTTAGGGTTCGGGCTAGGGTTAGGGTTAGGGGACGGGGACGGTTTAGGGTCCAGGGGAGGGTACGACAACGCTTTAGGGGGAGCGTACGTGTGAGGGCGCGGGTTAGTGTTAGCGTACGGGTTAGGATTAGGGGACGGGTGAGGGTCAGGCTTCGGGGAAGGCTTAGGGTTAGGGTTCGGGCTAGGGTTAGGGTTAGGGGACGGGGACGGTTTAGGGTCCAGGGGAGGGTACGACAACGCTTTAGGGGGAGCGTACGTGTGAGGGCGCGGGTTAGTGTTAGCGTACGGGTTAGGATTAGGGGACGGGTGAGGGTCAGGCTCTGGGGAAGGTTTAGGATTAGGGTTCAGGCTAGGGTTAGGGGACGGGGACGGTTTAGGGTCCAGGTGAGGGTACGACAACGCTTTAAGGGGAGCGTACGTGTGAGGGCGCGGGTTAGTGTTAGCGTACGGGTTAGGAATAGGGGACAGGTGAGGGTCAGGCTTTGGGGAGGGTTTAGGGTTAGGTTTCGGGCTAGGGTTAGGGTTAGGGGACGGGGACGGTTTAGGGTCCAGGGGAGGGTACGACAACGTTTTAGGGGGAGCGTACGTGTGAGGGCACGTATTAGTGTTAGCGTACGGATTAGGATTAGGTGACGGGTTAGGGTCAGGCTTCGGGGAAGGCTTAGGGTTAGGATTCGGGCTAGGGATAGGGTTAGGGGACGGGGACGGTTTAGGGTCCAGGGGAGGGTACGACAACGCTTTAGGGAGAGCATACGTGTGAGGTCACGGGTTAGTGTTAGCGTACGGGTTAGGACTAGGGGACGGGTGAGGGTCAGGCTTCGGGTAAGGGTTAGGGTTAGGGTTCGGGCTAGGGTTAGGGTTAGGGGATGGGGATGGTTTAGTGTCCAGGGGAGGGTACAACAACTCTTTAGGGGGAGCGTACGTGTGAGGGCGCGTGTTAGTGTTAGCGTACGGGTTAGGATTAGGGGACGGGTGAGAGTCAGGCTTCGGGGAAGGGTTAGGGTTAGGGTTCGGGCTAGGATTAGGGTTAGGGGACGGGGACGGTTTAGGGTCCAGGGGAGGGTACGACAACGCTTTAGGGGGAGCGTACGTGTGAGGGCGTGGGTTAGTGTTAGCATACGGGTTAGGATTAGGGGACGCGTGAGGGTCAGGCTTCGGGGAAGGGTTAGGGTTAGGGTTCGTGCTAGGGTTAGGGTTAGCGGACGGGGACGGTTTAGGGTCCAGGGGAGGGTACGACAACGCTTTAGGGGGAGCGTAGGTGTGAGGGCGCGGGTTAGTGTTAGCGTACGGGTTAGGATTAGGGGACGGGTGAGGGTCAGGTTTCGGGGAAGGGTTAGGGTTAGGGTTCGGGCTAGGGTTAGGGTTAGAGGACGGGGACTTTTTAGGGTTCAGGGGAGTGTACGACAACGCTTTAGGGGGAGCGTAGGTGTGAGGGCGCGGGTTAGTGTTAGCGTACGGGTTAGGATTAGGGGACGGGTGAGGGTCAGACTTCGGGGAAGGCTTAGGGTTAGGGTTCGGGCTAGGGTTAGGGTTAGGGAACGGGGACGGTTTAGGGTCCAGGGGAGGGTACGACAACGCTTTAGGGGGAGCGTACGTGTGAGGGCGTGGGTTAGAGTTAGCGTATGGGTTAGGATTAGGGGACGGGTGAGGGTCAGGCTTCGGGGAAGGGTTAGGGTTAGGGTACGTGCTAGGGTTAGGGTTAGGGGACGGGGACGGTTTAGGGTCCAGGTGAGGGGATGACAACGTTTTAGGGGGAGCGTACGTGTGAGGGCGCGGGTTAGTGTTAGCGTACGGGTTAGGATTACGGGACGGGTGAGGGTCAGGCTTCGGGGAAGGGTTAGGGTTAGGGTTCGGGCTAGGGTTAGGGTTAGGGGACGGGGACGGTTTAGGGTCCAGGGGAGGGTACGACAACACTTTAGGGGGAGCGTACGTGTGAGGGCGCGGGTTAGTATTAGCGTACGGGTTAGGATTAGGGGACGGGTGAGGGTCAGGCTTCGGGGAAGGGTTAGGGTTAGGGTACGTGCTAGGGTTAGGGTTAGGGGACGGGGACGGTTTAGGGTCCAGGGGAGGGTACGACAATGCTTTAGGGGGAGCGTACGTGTGAGGGCGCGGGTTAGTGTTAGCGTACGGGTTAGGATTAGGGGACGGGTGAGGGTCAGGCTTCGGGGAAGGTTTAGGGTTAGAGTTCGTGCTAGGGTTAGGGTTAGGGGACGGGGAAGGTTTAGGGTCCAGAGGAGGGTACGACAACGCTTTAGGGGGAGCGTACGTGTGAGGGCGCGGGTTAGTGTTAGCGTACGGGTTAGGATTAGGGGACGGGTGAGGGTCAGGCTTCGGGGAAGGGTTAGGGTTAGGGTTCGGGCTAGGGTAAGTGTTAGGGGACGGGTACGGTTTAGGGTTCAGGGGAGGGTACGACAACGCTTTAGGGGGAGCGTACGTGTGAGGGCGCGGGTTAGTGTTAGCGTACGGGTTAGGATTAGGGGAGAGGTGAGGGTCAGGCTTCGGGGAAGGGTTAGGGTTAGGGTTAGGGGACGGGGACGGTTTAGGGTCCAGGGGAGGGTACGACAACGCTTTAGGGGGAACGTACGTGTGAGGGCGCGGGTTAGTGTTAGCGTACGGGTTAGGATTAGGGGACGGGTGAGGGTCAGGCTTCGGGGAAGGGTTAGGGTTAGGGTTCGTGCTAGGGTTAGGGTTAGGGGACGGGGACGGTTTAGGGTCCATGCGAGGGTACGACAACGCTTTAGGGGGAGCGTACGTGTGAGGGCGCGGGTTAGTGTTAGCGTACGGGTTAGGATTAGGGGACGGGTGAGGGTCAGGCATCGGGGAAGGGTTAGGGTTAGGGTTCGTGCTAGGGTTAGGGTTAGGGGACGGGGACGGTTTAGGGTCCATGTGAGGGTACGACAACGCTTTAGGGGGAGCTTACGTGTGAGGGCACGGGTTAGTGTTAGCGTACGGTTTAGGATTATGGGTCGGGTGAGTGTCAGGCTTCGGGGAAGTGTTAGGGTTAGGGTACAGGCTAGGGTTAGGGATAGGGGACGGGGACGGTTTAGGGTCCATGTGAGGGTACGACAATGCTTTAGGGGGAGCGTACGTGTGAGGGCGCGGGTTAGTGTTCGCGTACGGGTTAGGATTAGGGGACGGGTGAGGGTCAGTCTTCGGGGAAGGTTTAGGGTTAGGGTTCGGGCTAGGGTTAGGGTTAGGGGATGGGGACGGTTTAGGGTCCAGGGGAGGGTACGACAATGCTTTAGGGGGAGCGTACGTGTGAGGGCGCAGGTTAGTGTTAGCGTACGGGTTAGGATTAGGGGACGGGTGAGGGTCAGTCTTCGGGGAAGGGTTAGGGTTAGGGTTCGTGCTAGGGTTAGGGTTAGGGGACGGGGACGGTTTAGGGTCCAGGGGAGGGTAAGACAACGCTTTAGGGGGAGCGTACGTGTGAGGGCGCGGGTTAGTGTTAGCGTACGGTTTAGGATTAGGAGATGGGTGAGGGTCAGGCTTCGGGGAAGGCTTAGGGTTAGGGTTCGGTCTAGGGTTAGGGTTAGGGAACGGGGACGGTTTAGGGTCCAGGGGAGGGTACGACAACGCTTTAGGGGGAGCGTACGTGTGAGGGCGTGGGTTAGTGTTAGCGTATGGGTTAGGATTAGGGGACGGGTGAGGGTTAGGCTTCGGGGAAGGGTTAGGGTTAGGGTACGTGCTAGGGTTAGGGTTAGGGGACGGGGACGGTTTAGGGTACAGGGGAGGGTACGACAACGCTTTAGGGGGAGCGTACATGTGAGGGCGCGGGTTAGTGTTAGCGTACGGGTTAGGATTAGGGGACGGGTGAGGGTCAGGCTTCGGGGAAGGGTTAGGGTTAGAGTTCGTGCTAGGGTTAGGGTTAGGGGACGGGGAAGGTTTAGGGTCCAGAGGAGGGTACGACAACGCTTTAGGGGGAGCGTACGTGTGAGGGCGCGGTTTAGTGTTAGCGTACGGGTTAGGATTAGGGGACGGGTGAGGGTCAGGCTTCGGGGAAGGGTTAGGGTTAGGGTACGGGCTAGGGTTAGGGATAGGGGACGGGGACGGTTTAGGGTCCATGTGAGGGTACGACAACGCTTTAGGGTGAGCGTACGTGAGAGGGCGCGGGTTAGTGTTAGCGTACGGATTAGGATTAGGGGACGGGTGAGGGTCAGGCTTCAGGGAAGCATTAGGGTTAGGGTTCGGGCTAGGGTTAGGGTTAGGGGACGGGAACGGTTTAGGGTCCAGGGGAGGGTACGACAACGCTTTAGGGGGAGCGTACGTGTGAGGGCGCGGGTTAGTGTTAGCGTACGTGTTAGGATTAGGGGACGGGTGAGGGTCAGGCTTCGGGGAAGGCTTAGGGTTAGGGTTCGGGCTAGGGTTAGGGTTAGGGGACGGGGACGGTTTAGGGTCCAGGGGAGGGTACGACAACGCTTTAGGGGGAGCGTACGTGTGAGGGCGCGGGTTAGTGTTAGCGTACGGGTTAGGATTAGGGGACGGGTGAGGGTCAGGCTCTGGGGAAGGTTTAGGGTTAGGGTTCAGGCTAGGGTTAGGGGACGGGGACGGTTTAGGGTCCAGGTGAGGGTACGACAACGCTTTAAGGGGAGCGTACGTGTGAGGGCGCGGGTTAGTGTTAGCGTACGGGTTAGGAATAGGGGACAGGTGAGGGTCAGGCTTTGGGGAGGGTTTAGGTTTAGGGTTCGGGCTAGGGTTAGGGTTAGAGGACGGGGACGGTTTAGGGTCCAGGGGAGGGTACGACAACGTTTTAGGGGGAGCGTACGTGTGAGGGCACGGGTTAGTGTTAGCGTACGGATTAGGATTAGGTGACGGGTTAGGGTCAGGCTTCGGGGAAGGCTTAGGGTTAGGATTCGGGCTAGGGATAGGGTTAGGGGACGGGGACGGTTTAGGGTCCAGGGGAGGGTACGACAACGCTTTAGGGAGAGCATACGTGTGAGGTCACGGGTTAGTGTTAGCATACGGGTTAGGACTAGGGGACGGGTGAGGGTCAGGCTTCGGGTAAGGGTTAGGGTTAGGGTTCGGGCTAGGGTTAGGGTTAGGGGATGGGGATGGTTTAGTGTCCAGGGGAGGGTACAACAACTCTTTAGGGGGAGCGTACGTGTGAGGGCGCGTGTTAGTGTTAGCGTACGGGTTAGGATTAGGGGACGGGTGAGAGTCAGGCTTCGGGGAAGGGTTAGAGTTAGGGTTCGGGCTAGGATTAGGGTTAGGGGACGGGGACGGTTTAGGGTCCAGGGGAGGGTACGACAACGCTTTAGGGGGAGCGTATGTGTGAGGGCGTGGGTTAGTGTTAGCATACGGGTTAGGATTAGGGGACGCGTGAGGGTCAGGCTTCGGGGAAGGGTTAGGTTTAGGGTTCGTGCTAGGGTTAGGGTTAGCGGACGGGGACGGTTTAGGGTCCAGGGGAGGGTACGACAACGCTTTAGGGGGAGCGTAGGTGTGAGGGCGCGGGTTAGTGTTAGCGTACGGGTTAGGATTAGGGGACGGGTGAGGGTCAGGCTTCGGGGAAGGGTTAGGGTTAGGGTTCGGGCTAGGGTTAGGGTTAGGGGACGGGGACATTTTAGGGTTCAGGGGAGTGTACGACAACGCTTTAGGGGGAGCGTACGTGTGAGGGCGTGGGTTAGTGTTAGCGTATGGGTTAGGATTAGGGGACGGGTGAGGGTCAGGCTTCGGGGAAGGGTTAGGGTTAGGGTACGTGCTAGGGTTAGGGTTAGGGGACGGGGACGGTTTAGGGTCCAGGTGAGGGGATGACAACGTTTTAGGCGGAGCGTACGTGTGAGGGCGCGGGTTAGTGTTAGCGTACGGGTTAGGATTAGGGGACGGGTGAGGGTCAGGCTTCGGGGAAGTGTTAGGGTTAGGGTTCGGGCTAGGGTTAGGGTTAGGGGACGGGGACGGTTTAGGGTCCAGGGGAGGGTACGACAACGCTTTAGGGGGAGCGTACGTGTGAGGGCGCGGGTTAGTGTTAGCGTACGGGTTAGGATTAGGGGACGGGTGAGGGTCAGGCTTCGGGGAAGGGTTAGGGTTAGAGTTCGTGCTAGGGTTAGGGTTAGGGGACGGGGAAGGTTTAGGGTCCAGAGGAGGGTACGACAACGCTTTAGGGGGAGCGTACATGTGAGGGCGCGGTTTAGTGTTAGCGTACGGGTTAGGATTAGGGGACGGGTGAGGGTCAGGCTTCGGGGAAGGGTTAGGGTTAGGGTACGGGCTAGGGTTAGGGATAGGGGACGGGGACGGTTTAGGGTCCATGTGAGGGTACGACAACGCTTTAGGGGGAGCGTACATGAGAGGGCGCGGGTTAGTGTTAGCGTACGCATTAGGATTAGGGGATGGGTGAGGGTCAGGCTTAAGGGAAGCGTTAGGGTTAGGGTTCGGGCTAGGGTTAGGGTTAGGGGACGGGGACGGTTTAGGGTCCAGGGGAGGGTACGACAACGCTTTAGGGGGAGCGTTCGTGTGAGGGCGCGGGTTAGTGTTAGCGTACGGGTTAGGATTAGGGGACGGGTGAGGGTCAGGCTTCGGGGAAGGCTTAGGGTTAGGGTTCGGGCTAGGGTTAGGGTTAGGGGACGGGGACGGTTTAGGGTCCAGGGGAGGGTACGACAACGCTTTAGGGGGAGCGTACGTGTGAGGGCGCGGGTTAGTGTTAGCGTACGGGTTAGGATTAGGGGACGGGTGAGGGTCAGGCTCTGGGGAAGGTTTAGGGTTAGGGTTCAGGCTAGGGTTAGGGGACGGGGACGGTTTAGGGTCCAGGTGAGGGTACGACAACGCTTTAAGGGGAGCGTACGTGTGAGGGCGCGGGTTAGTGTTAGCGTACGGGTTAGGAATAGGGGACAGGTGAGGGTCAGGCTTTGGGGAGGGTTTAGGGTTAGGGTTCGGGCTAGGGTTAGGGTTAGGGGACGGGGACGGTTTAGGGTCCAGGGGAGGGTACGACAACGTTTTAGGGGGAACGTACGTGTGAGGGCACGGGTTAGTGTTAGCGTACGGATTAGGATTAGGTGACGGGTTAGGGTCAGGCTTCGGGGAAGGCTTAGGGTTAGGATTCGGGCTAGGGTTAGGGTTAGGGGACGGGGACGGTTTAGGGTCCAGGGGAGGGTACGACAACGCTTTAGGGAGAGCATACGTGTGAGGTCACGGGTTAGTGTTAGCGTACGGATTAGGACTAGGGGACGGGTGAGGGTCAGGCTTCGGGTAAGGGTTAGGGTTAGGGTTCGGGCTAGGGTTAGGGTTAGGGGATGGGGACGGTTTAGGGTCCAGGGGAGGGTACAACAACGCTTTAGGGGGAGCGTACGTGTGAGGGCGCGTGTTAGTGTTAGCGTACGGGTTAGGATTAGGGGACGGGTGAGAGTCAGGCTTCGGGGAAGGGTTAGGGTTAGGGTTCGGGCTAGGATTAGGGTTAGGGGACGGGGACGGTTTAGGGTCCAGGGGAGGGTACGACAACGCTTTAGGGGTAGCGTACGTGTGAGGGCGTGGGTTAGTGTTAGCATACTGGTTAGGATTAGGGGACGCGTGAGGGTCAGGCTTCGGGGAAGGGTTAGGGTTAGGGTTCGTGCTAGGGTTAGGGTTAGCGGACGGGGACGGTTTAGGGTCCAGGGGAGGGTACGACAACGCTTTAGGGGGAGCGTAGGTGTGAGGGCGCGGGTTAGTGTTAGCGTACCGTTTAGGATTAGGGGACGGGTGAGGGTCAGGCTTCGGGGAAGGCTTAGGGTTAGGGTTCGGGCTAGGGTTAGAGTTAGGGGACGGGGACGGTTTAGGGTCCAGGGGAGGGTACGACAACATTTTAGGGGGAGCGTACGTGTGAGGGCACGGGTTAGTGTTAGCGTACGGATTAGGATTAGGTGACGGGTTAGGGTCAGGCTTCGGGGAAGGCTTAGGGTTAGGATTCGGGCTAGGGTTAGGGTTAGGGGACGGGGACGGTTTAGGGTCCAGGGGAGGGTACGACAACGCTTTAGGGGGAGCGTACGTGTGAGGGCGTGGGTTAGTGTTAGCATACGGGTTAGGATTAGGGGACGCGTGAGGGTCAGGCTTCGGGGAAGGGTTAGGGTTAGGGTTCCGGCTAGGGTTAGGGTTACGGTACGGGGACGGTTTAGGGTCCAGGTGAGGGGATGACAACGCTTTAGGGGGAGAGTACGTGTGAGGGCGCGGGTTAGTGTTAGCGTACGGGTTAGGATTACGGGACGGGTGAGGGTCAGGCTTCGGGGAAGGGTTAGGGTTAGGGTTCGGGCTAGGGTTAGGGTTAGGGGACGGGGACGGTTTAGGGTCCAGGGGAGGGTACGACAACGCTTTAGGGGGAGCCTACGTGTGAGGGCGCGGGTTAGTGTTAGCGTACGGGTTAGGATTAGGGGACGGGTGAGGGTCAGGCTCTGGGGAAGGGTTAGGGTTAGGGTTCGGGCTAGGGTTAGGGTTAGGGGATGGGGACGGTTTAGGGTCCAGGTGAGGGTACGACAACGCTTTAGGGGGAGTGTACGTGTGAGGGCGCGGGTTAGTGTTAGCGTACGGGTTAGGATTAGGGGACGGGTGAGGGTCAGGCTTCGGGGAAGGGTTAGGGTTAGGGTTCGGGCTAGGGTTAGGGTTAGGGGACGGGGACGGTTTGGGGTCCAGGGGAGGGTACGACAACGCTTTAGGGGGAGCGTAGGTGTGAGGGCGCGGGTTAATGTTAGCGTACGGGTTAGGATTAGGGGATGGGTGAGGGTCAGGCTTTGGGGAAGGGTTAGGGTTAGGGTTCGGGCTAGGGTTAGGGTTAGGGGATGGGGACGGTTTAGGGTCCAGGGGAGTGTACGACAACACTTTAGGGGGAGCATACGTGTGAGGGCGCGGGTTAGTATTAGCGTACGGGTTAGGATTAGGGGACGTGTGAGGGTCAGGCTTCGGGGAAGGGTTAGGGTTAGGGTTCGTGCTAGGGTTAGGGTTAGGGGACGGGGACGGTTTAGGGTCCAGGGGAGGGTACGACAACGCTTTAGGGGGAGCGTACGTGTGAGGGCGCGGGTTAGTGTTAGTGTACGGGTTAGGATTACGGGATGGGTGAGGGTCAGGCTTCGGGGAAGGCTTAGGTTTAGGGTTCGGGCTAGGGTTAGGGTTAGGGGACGGGGACGGTTTAGGGTCCAGGGGAGGGTACGACAACGCTTTAGGGGGAGCGTATGTGAGAGGGCGCGGGTTAGTGTTAGCGTACGGGTTAGGATTAGGGGACGGGTGAGGGTCAGGCTTCGGGGAAGGGTTAGGGTTAGGGTTCGTGCTAGGGTTAGGGTTAGGGGACGGGGACGGTTTAGGGTCCAGGGGAGGGTACGACAACGCTTTAGGGGGAGCGTACGTGTGAGGGCGCGGGTTAGTGTTAGCGTACGGGTTAGGATTAGGGGACGGGTGAGGGTCAGGCTTCGGGGAAGGGTTAGGGTTAGGGTTCGTGCTAGGGTTAGGGTTAGGGGACGGGGACGGTTTAGGGTCCATGTGAGGGTACGACAACGCTTTAGGGGGAGCGTACGTGTGAGGGCACGGGTTAGTGTTAGCGTACGGTTTAGGATTATGGGACGGGTGAGGGTCAGGCTTCGGGGAAGTGTTAGGGTTAGGGTACGGGCTAGGGTTAGGGATAGGGGACGGGGGCGGTTTAGGGTCCATGTGAGGGTACGACAACGCTTTAGGGGGAGCGTACGTGTGAGGGCGCGGGTTAGTGTTAGCGTACGGGTTAGGATTAGGGGACGGGTGAGGGTCAGGCTTCGGGGAAGGGTTAGGGTTAGGATTCGGGCTAGGGTTAGGGTTAGGGGACGGGGACGGTTTAGGGTCCAGGGGAGGGTATGACAACGCTTTCGGGGGAGCGTACGTGTGAGGGCGCGGGTTAGTGTTAGCGTACGGGTTAGGATTAGGGGACGGGTGAGGGTCAGGCTTCAGGGAAGGGTTAGGGTTAGGGTTCGTGCTAGGGTTAGGGTTAGGGGACGGGGACGGTTTAGGGTCCAGGGGAGGGTACGACAACGCTTTAGGGGGAGCGTACGTGTGAGGGCACGGGTTAGTGTTAGCGTACGGGTTAGGATTAGGGGACGGGTGAGGGTCAGGCTTCTGGGAAGGGTTAGGGTTAGGGTTCGTGCTAGGGTTAGGGTTAGGGGACGGGGACGGTTTAGGGTCCAGGGGAGGGTACGACAACGCTTCAGGGGGAGCGTACGTGTGAGGCGCGGGTTAGTGTTAGCGTACGGGTTAGGATTAGGGGACGGGTGAGGGTCAGGCTTCGGGGAAGGGTTAGGGTTAGGGTTCGTGCTAGGGTTAGGGTTAGGGGACGGGGACGGTTTAGGGTCCATGTGAGGGTACGACAACGCTTTAGGGGGAGCGTACGTGTGAGGGCACGGGTTAGTGTTAGCGTACGGTTTAGGATTATGGGACGGGTGAGGGTCAGGCTTCGGGGAAGTGTTAGGGTTAGGGTACGGGCTAGGGTTAGGGATAGGGGACGGGGGCGGTTTAGGGTCCATGTGAGGGTACGACAACGCTTTAGGGGGAGCGTACGTGTGAGGGCGCGGGTTAGTGTTAGCGTACGGGTTAGGATTAGGGGACGGGTGAGGGTCAGGCTTCGGGGAAGGGTTAGGGTTAGGATTCGGGCTAGGGTTAGGGTTAGGGGACGGGGACGGTTTAGGGTCCAGGGGAGGGTACGACAACGCTTTCGGGGGAGCGTACGTGTGAGGGCGCGGGTTAGTGTTAGCGTACGGGTTAGGATTAGGGGACGGGTGAGGGTCAGGCTTCAGGGAAGGGTTAGGGTTAGGGTTCGTGCTAGGGTTAGGGTTAGGGGACGGGGACGGTTTAGGGTCCAGGGGAGGGTACGACAACACTTTAGGGGGAGCGTACGTGTGAGGGCACGGGTTAGTGTTAGCGTACGGGTTAGGATTAGGGGACGGGTGAGGGTCAGGCTTCTGGGAAGGGTTAGGGTTAGGGTTCGTGCTAGGGTTAGGGTTAGGGGACGGGGACGGTTTAGGGTCCATGTGAGGGTACGACAACGCTTTACGAGGAGCGTACGTGTGAAGGCACGGGTTAGTGTTAGCGTACGGTTTAGGATTATGGGACGGGTGAGGGTCAGGCTTCGGGGAAGTGTTAGGGTTAGGGTACGGGCTAGGGTTAGGGATAGGGGACGGGGACGGTTTAGGGTCCATGTGAGGGTACGACAACGCTTTAGGGGGAGCGTAGGTGTGAGGGCGCGGGTTAGTGTTAGCGTACGGGTTAGGATTTGGGGACGGGTGAGGGTCAGGCTTCGGGGAAGGGTTAGGGTTAGGGTTCGGGCTAGGGTTAGGGTTAGGGGACGGGGACGGTTTAGGGTCCGGGGAGGGTACGACAACGCTTTAGGGGGAGCGTACCTGTGAGGGCGCGGGTTAGTGTTAGCGTACGGGTTAGGATTAGGGGACGGGTGAGGGTCAGGCTTCGGGGAAGGGTTAGGGTTAGGGTTCGGGCTAGGGTAAGGGTTAGGGGACGGGTACGGTTTATGGTTCAGGGGAGGGTACGACAACGCTTTAGGGGGAGCGTACGTGTGAGGGCGTGGGTTAGTGTTAGCGTACGGGTTAGGATTAGGGGACGGGTGAGGGTCAGGCTTCTGGGAAGGGTTAGGGTTAGGGTTCGTGCTAGGGTTAGGGTTAGGGGACGGGGACGGTTTAGGGTCCATGTGAGGGTACGACAACGCTTTAGGAGGAGCGTACGTGTGAAGGCACGGGTTAGTGTTAGCGTACGGTTTAGGATTATGGGACGGGTGAGGGTCAGGCTTCAGGGAAGTGTTAGGGTTAGGGTACGGGCTAGGGTTAGGGATAGGGGACGGGGACGGTTTAGGGTCCATGTGAGGGTACGACAACGCTTTAGGAGGAGCGTACGTGTGAAGGCACGGGTTAGTGTTAGCGTACGGTTTAGGATTATGGGACGGGTGAGGGTCAGGCTTCGGGGAAGTGTTAGGGTTAGGGTACGGGCTAGGGTTAGGGATAGGGGACGGGGACGGTTTAGGGTCCATGTGAGGGTACGACAACGCTTTAGGGGGAGCGTAGGTGTGAGGGCGCGGGTTAGTGTTAGCGTACGGGTTAGGATTTGGGGACGGGTGAGGGTCAGGCTTCGGGGAAGGGTTAGGGTTAGGGTTCGGGCTAGGGTTAGGGTTAGGGGACGGGGACGGTTTAGGGTCCGGGGAGGGTACGACAACGCTTTAGGGGGAGCGTACCTGTGAGGGCGCGGGTTAGTGTTAGCGTACGGGTTAGGATTAGGGGACGGGTGAGGGTCAGGCTTCGGGGAAGGGTTAGGGTTAGGGTTCGGGCTAGGGTAAGGGTTAGGGGACGGGTACGGTTTATGGTTCAGGGGAGGGTACGACAACGCTTTAGGGGGAGCGTACGTGTGAGGGCGTGGGTTAGTGTTAGCGTACGGGTTAGGATTAGGGGACGGGTGAGGGTCAGGCTTCTGGGAAGGGTTAGGGTTAGGGTTCGTGCTAGGGTTAGGGTTAGGGGACGGGGACGGTTTAGGGTCCATGTGAGGGTACGACAACGCTTTAGGAGGAGCGTACGTGTGAAGGCACGGGTTAGTGTTAGCGTACGGTTTAGGATTATGGGACGGGTGAGGGTCAGGCTTCAGGGAAGTGTTAGGGTTAGGGTACGGGCTAGGGTTAGGGATAGGGGACGGGGACGGTTTAGGGTCCATGTGAGGGTACGACAACGCTTTAGGAGGAGCGTACGTGTGAAGGCACGGGTTAGTGTTAGCGTACGGTTTAGGATTATGGGACGGGTGAGGGTCAGGCTTCGGGGAAGTGTTAGGGTTAGGGTACGGGCTAGGGTTAGGGATAGGGGACGGGGACGGTTTAGGGTCCATGTGAGGGTACGACAACGCTTTAGGGGGAGCGTAGGTGTGAGGGCGCGGGTTAGTGTTAGCGTACGGGTTAGGATTTGGGGACGGGTGAGGGTCAGGCTTCGGGGAAGGGTTAGGGTTAGGGTTCGGGCTAGGGTTAGGGTTAGGGGACGGGGACGGTTTAGGGTCCGGGGAGGGTACGACAACGCTTTAGGGGGAGCGTACGTGTGAGGGCGCGGGTTAGTGTTAGCGTACGGGTTAGGATTTGGGGACGGGTGAGGGTCAGGCTTCGGGGAAGGGTTAGGGTTAGGGTTCGGGCTAGGGTAAGTGTTAGGGGACGGGTACGGTTTAGGGTTCAGGGGAGGGTACGACAACGCTTTAGGTGGAGCGTACGTGTGAGGACGCGGGTTAGTGTTAGCGTACGGGTTAGGATTAGGGGACAGGTGAGGGTCAGGCTTCGGGGAAGGGTTAGGGTTAGGGTTAGGGGACGGGGACGGTTTAGGGTCCAGGGGAGGGTACGACAACGCTTTAGGGGGAACGTACGTGTGAGGGCGCGGGTTAGTGTTAGCGTACGGGTTAGGATTAGGGGACGGGTGAGGGTCAGGCTTCGGGGAAGGGTTAGGGTTAGGGTTCGTGCTAGGGTTAGGGTTAGGGGACGGGGATGGTTTAGGGTCCAGGGGAGGGTACGACAATGCTTTATGGGGAGCGTACGTGTGAGGGCGCGGGTTAGTGTTAGCGTACGGGTTAGGATTAGGGGACGGGTGAGGGTCAGGCATCGGGGAAGGGTTAGGGTTAGGGTTCGTGCTAGGGTTAGGGTTAGGGGACGGGGACGGTTTAGGGTCCATGTGAGGGTACGACAACGCTTTAGGGGGAGCTTACGTGTGAGGGCACGGGTTAGTGTTAGCGTACGGTTTAGGATTATGGGTCGGGTGAGTGTCAGGCTTCGGGGAAGTGTTAGGGTTAGGGTACAGGCTAGGGTTAGGGATAGGGGACGGGGACGGTTTAGGGTCCATGTGAGGGTACGACAATGCTTTAGGGGGAGCGTACGTGTGAGGGCGCGGGTTAGTGTTAGCGTACGGATTAGGATTAGGGGACGGGTGAGGGTCAGGCTTCAGGGAAGCGTTAGGGTTAGGGTTCGGGCTAGGGTTAGGGTTAGGGGACGGGGACGGTTTAGGGTCCAGGGGAGGGTACGACAACGCTTTAGGGGGAGCGTACGTGTGAGGGCGCGGGTTAGTGTTAGCGTATGGGTTAGGATTAGGGGACGGGTGAGGGTCAGGCTTCGGGGAAGGCTTAGGGTTAGGGTTCGGGCTAGGGTTAGGGTTAGGGGACGGGGACGGTTTAGGGTCCAGGGGAGGGTATGACAACGCTTTCGGGGGAGCGTACGTGTGAGGGCGCGGGTTAGTGTTAGCGTACGGGTTAGAATTAGGGGACGGGTGAGGGTCAGGCTTCAGGGAAGGGTTAGGGTTAGGGTTCGTGCTAGGGTTAGGGTTAGGGGACGGGGACGGTTTAGGGTCCAGGGGAGGGTACGACAACGCTTTAGGGGGAGCGTACGTGTGAGGGCACGGGTTAGTGTTAGCGTACGGGTTAGGATTAGGGGACGGGTGAGGGTCAGGCTTCTGGGAAGGGTTAGGGTTAGGGTTCGTGCTAGGGTTAGGGTTAGGGGACGGGGACGGTTTAGGGTCCAGGGAGGGTACGACAACGCTTTAGGGGGAGCGTACGTGTGAGGGCACGGGTTAGTGTTAGCGTACGGTTTAGGATTAGGGGACGGGTGAGGGTCAGGCTTCGGGGAAGTGTTAGGGTTAGGGTACGGGCTAGGGTTAGGGATAGGGGACGGGGGCGGTTTAGGGTCCATGTGAGGGTACGACAACGCTTTAGGGGGAGCGTACGTGTGAGGGCGCGGGTTAGTGTTAGCGTACGGGTTAGGATTAGGGGACGGGTGAGGGTCAGGCTTCGGGGAAGGGTTAGGGTTAGGATTCGGGCTAGGGTTACGGTTAGGGGACGGGGACGGTTTAGGGTCCAGGGGAGGGTACGACAACGCTTTCGGGGGAGCGTACGTGTGAGGGCGCGGGTTAGTGTTAGCGTACGGGTTAGGATTAGGGGACGGGTGAGGGTCAGGCTTCAGGGAAGGGTTAGGGTTAGGGTTCGTGCTAGGGTTAGGGTTAGGGGACGGGGACGGTTTAGGGTCCAGGGGAGGGTACGACAACACTTTAGGGGGAGCGTACGTGTGAGGGCACGGGTTAGTGTTAGCGTACGGGTTAGGATTAGGGGACGGGTGAGGGTCAGGCTTCTGGGAAGGGTTAGGGTTAGGGTTCGTGCTAGGGTTAGGGGTAGGGGACGGGGACGGTTTAGGGTCCATGTGAGGGTACGACAACGCTTTAGGAGGAGCGTACGTGTGAAGGCACGGGTTAGTGTTAGCGTACGGTTTAGGATTATGGGACGGGTGAGGGTCAGGCTTCGGGGAAGTGTTAGGGTTAGGGTACGGGCTAGGGTTAGGGATAGGGGACGGGGACGGTTTAGGGTCCATGTGAGGGTACGACAACGCTTTAGGGGGAGCGTAGGTGTGAGGGCGTGGGTTAGTGTTAGCGTACGGGTTAGGATTTGGGGACGGGTGAGGGTCAGGCTTCGGGGAAGGGTTAGGGTTAGGGTTCGGGCTAGGGTTAGGGTTAGGGGACGGGGACGGTTTAGGGTCCGGGGAGGGTACGACAACGCTTTAGGGGGAGCGTACGTGTGAGGGCGCGGGTTAGTGTTAGCGTACGGGTTAGGATTAGGGGACGGGTGAGGGTCAGGCTTCGGGGAAGGGTTAGGGTTAGGGTTCGGGCTAGGGTAAGGGTTAGGGGACGGGTACGGTTTATGGTTCAGGGGAGGGTACGACAACGCTTTAGGGGGAGCGTACGTGTGAGGGCGTGGGTTAGTGTTAGCGTACGGGTTAGGATTAGGGGACGGGTGAGGGTCAGGCTTCTGGGAAGGGTTAGGGTTAGGGTTCGTGCTAGGGTTAGGGTTAGGGGACGGGGACGGTTTAGGGTCCATGTGAGGGTACGACAACGCTTTAGGAGGAGCGTACGTGTGAAGGCACGGGTTAGTGTTAGCGTACGGTTTAGGATTATGGGACGGGTGAGGGTCAGGCTTCGGGGAAGTGTTAGGGTTAGGGTACGGGCTAGGGTTAGGGATAGGGGACGGGGACGGTTTAGGGTCCATGTGAGGGTACGACAACGCTTTAGGAGGAGCGTACGTGTGAAGGCACGGGTTAGTGTTAGCGTACGGTTTAGGATTATGGGACGGGTGAGGGTCAGGCTTCGGGGAAGTGTTAGGGTTAGGGTACGGGCTAGGATTAGGGATAGGGGACGGGGACGGTTTAGGGTCCATGTGAGGGTACGACAACGCTTTAGGGGGAGCGTAGGTGTGAGGGCGCGGGTTAGTGTTAGCGTACGGGTTAGGATTTGGGGACGGGTGAGTGTCAGGCTTCGGGGAAGGGTTAGGGTTAGGGTTCGGGCTAGGGTTAGGGTTAGGGGACGGGGACGGTTTAGGGTCCGGGGAGGGTACGACAACGCTTTAGGGGGAGCGTACGTGTGAGGGCGCGGGTTAGTGTTAGCGTACGGGTTAGGATTTGGGGACGGGTGAGGGTCAGGCTTCGGGGAAGGGTTAGGGTTAGGGTTCGGGCTAGGGTAAGTGTTAGGGGACGGGTACGGTTTAGGGTTCAGGGGAGGGTACGACAACGCTTTAGGGGGAGCGTACGTGTGAGGGCGCGGGTTAGTGTTAGCGTACGGGTTAGGATTAGGGGACAGGTGAGGGTCAGGCTTCGGGGAAGGGTTAGGGTTAGGGTTAGGGGACGGGGACGGTTTAGGGTCCAGGGGAGGGTACGACAACGCTTTAGGGGGAACGTACGTGTGAGGGCGCGGGTTAGTGTTAGCGTACGGGTTAGGATTAGGGGACGGGTGAGGGTCAGGCTTCGGGGAAGGGTTAGGGTTAGGGTTCGTGCTAGGGTTAGGGTTAGGGGACGGGGATGGTTTAGGGTCCAGGGGAGGGTACGACAACGCTTTATGGGGAGCGTACGTGTGAGGGCGCGGGTTAGTGTTAGCGTATGGGTTAGGATTAGGGGACGGGTGAGGGTCAGGCATCGGGGAAGGGTTAGGGTTAGGGTTCGTGCTAGGGTTAGGGTTAGGGGACGGGGACGGTTTAGGTTCCATGTGAGGGTACGACAACGCTTTAGGGGGAGCTTACGTGTGAGGGCACGGGTTAGTGTTAGCGTACGGTTTAGGATTATGGGTCGGGTGAGTGTCAGGTTTCGGGGAAGTGTTAGGGTTAGGGTACAGGCTAGGGTTAGGGATAGGGGACGGGGACGGTTTAGGGTCCATGTGAGGGTACGACAATGCTTTAGGGGGAGCGTACGTGTGAGGGCGCGGGTTAGTGTTAGCGTACGGATTAGGATTAGGGGACGGGTGAGGGTCAGGCTTCAGGGAAGCGTTAGGGTTAGGGTTCGGGCTAGGGTTAGGGTTAGGGGACGGGGACGGTTTAGGGTCCAGGGGAGGGTACGACAACGCTTTAGGGGGAGCGTACGTGTGAGGGCGCGAGTTAGTGTTAGCGTACGGGTTAGGATTAGGGGACGGGTGAGGGTCAGGCTTCGGGGAAGGGTTAGGGTTAGGGTTCGGGCTAGGGTTAGGGTTAGGGGACGGGGACGGTTTAGGGTCCAGGGGAGGGTACGACAACGCTTTAGGGGGAGCGTACGTGTGAGGGCGCGGGTTAGTGTTAGCGTACGGGTTAGGATTAGGGGACGGGTGAGTGTCAGGCTCTGGGGAAGGTTTAGGGTTAGGGTTCAGGCTAGGGTTAGGGAACGGGGACGGTTTAGGGTCCAGGTGAGGGTACGACAACGCTTTAAGGGGAGCGTACGTTTGAGGGCGCGGGTTAGTGTTAGCGTACGGGTTAGGAATAGGGGACAGGTGAGGGTCAGGCTTTGGGGAGGGTTTAGGGTTAGGGTTCGGGCTAGGGTTAGGGTTAGGGGACGGGGACGGTTTAGGGTCCAGGGGAGGGTACGACAACGTTTTAGGGGGAGCGTACGTGTGAGGGCACGGGTTAGTGTTAGCGTACGGATTAGGATTAGGTGACGGGTTAGGGTCAGGCTTCGGGGAAGGCTTAGGGTTAGGATTCGGGCTAGGGATAGGGTTAGGGGACGGGGACAGTTTAGGGTCCAGGGGAGGGTACGACAACGCTTTAGGGAGAGCATACGTGTGAGGTCACGGGTTAGTGTTAGCGTACGGGTTAGGACTAGGGGACGGGTGAGGGTCAGGCTTCGGGTAAGGGTTAGGGTTAGGGTTCGGGCTAGGGTTAGGGTTAGGGGATGGGGACGGTTTAGGGTCCAGGGGAGGGTACAACAACTCTTTAGGGGGAGCGTACGTGTGAGGGCGCGTGTTAGTGTTAGCGTACGGGTTAGGATTAGGGGACGGGTGAGAGTCAGGCTTCGGGGAAGGGTTAGGGTTAGGGTTCGGGCTAGGATTAGGGTTAGGGGACGGGGACGGTTTAGGGTCCAGGGGAGGGTACGACAACGCTTTAGGGGGAGCGTACGTGTGAGGGCGTGGGTTAGTGTTAGCATACGGGTTAGGATTAGGGGACGCGTGAGGGTCAGGCTTCGGGGAAGGGTTAGGGTTAGGGTTCGTGCTAGGGTTAGGGTTAGCGGACGGGGACGGTTTAGGGTCCAGGGGAGGGTACGACAACGCTTTAGGGGGAGCGTAGGTGTGAGGGCGCGGGTTAGTGTTAGCGTACGGGTTAGGATTAGGGGACGGGTGAGGGTCAGGCTTCGGGGAAGAGTTAGGGTTAGGGTTCGGGCTAGGGTTAGGGTTAGGGGACAGGGACTTTTTAGGGTTCAGGGGAGTGTACGACAACGCTTTAGGGGGAGCGTAGGTGTGAGGGCGCGGGTTAGTGTTAGCGTATGGGTTAGGATTAGGGGACGGGTGAGGGTCAGACTTCGGGGAAGGCTTAGGGTTAGGGTTCGGGCTAGGGTTAGGATTAGGGAACGGGGACGGTTTAGGGTCCAGGGGAGGGTACGACAACGCTTTAGGGGGAGCGTACGTGTGAGGGCGTGGGTTAGTGTTAGCGTATGGGTTAGGATTAGGGGACGGGTGAGGGTCAGGCTTCGGGGAAGGGTTAGGGTTAGGGTACGTGCTAGGGTTAGGGTTAGGGGACGGGGACGGTTTAGGGTCCAGGTGAGGGGATGACAACGTTTTAGGGGGAGCGTACGTGTGAGGGCGCGGGTTAGTGTTAGCGTACGGGTTAGGATTACGGGACGGGTGAGGGTCAGGCTTCGGGGAAGGGTTAGGGTTAGGGTTCGGGCTAGGGTTAGGGTTAGGGGACGGGGACGTTTTAGGGTCCAGGGGAGGGTACGACAACGCTTTAGGGGGAGCGTACGTGTGAGGGCACGGGTTAGTGTTAGCGTACGGGTTAGGATTAGGGGACGGGTGAGGGTCAGGCTCTGGGGAAGGGTTAGGGTTAGGGTTCGGGCTAGGGTTAGGGTTAGGGGATGGGGACGGTTTAGGGTCCAGGTGAGGGTACGACAACGCTTTAGGGGGAGCGTACGTGTGAGGGCGCGGGTTAGTGTTAGCGTACGGGTTAGGATTAGGGGACGGGTGAGGGTCAGGCTTCGGGGAAGGGTTAGGGTTAGGGTTCGGGCTAGGGTTAGGGTTATTGGACGGGGACGGTTTAGGGTCCAGGGGAGGGTACGACAACGCTTTAGGGGGAGCGTAGGTGTGAGGACGCGGGTTAGTGTTAGCGTACGGGTTAGGATTAGGGGACGGGTGAGGGTCAGGCTTTGGGGAAGGGTTAGGGTTAGGGTTCGGGCTAGGATTAGGGTTAGGGGATGGGGACGGTTTAGGGTCCAGGGGAGGGTACGACAACACTTTAGGGGGAGCGTACGTGTGAGGGCGCGGGTTAGTATTAGCGTACGGGTTAGGATTAGGGGACGGGTGAGGGTCAGTCTTCGGGGAAGGGTTAGGGTTAGGGTTCGTGCTAGGGTTAGGGTTAGGGGACGGGGACGGTTTAGGGTCCAGGGGAGGGTACGACAACGCTTTAGGGGGATCGTACGTGTGAGGGCGCGGGTTAGTGTTAGTGTACGGGTTAGGATTAGGGGATGTGTGAGGGTCAGGCTTCGGGGAAGGTTTAGGGTTAGGGTTCGGGCTAGGGTTAGGGTTAGGGGATGGGGACGGTTTAGGGTCCAGGGGAGGGTACGACAATGCTTTAGGGGGAGCGTACGTGTGAGGGCGCAGGTTAGTGTTAGCGTACGGGTTAGGATTAGGGGACGGGTGAGGGTCAGTCTTCGGGGAAGGGTTAGGGTTAGGGTTCGTGCTAGGGTTAGGGTTAGGGGACGGGGACGGTTTAGGGTCCAGGGGAGGGTACGACAACGCTTTAGGGGGAGCGTACGTGTGAGGGCGCGGGTTAGTGTTAGCGTACGGGTTAGGATTAGGGGATGGGTGAGGGTCAGGCTTCGGGGAAGGCTTAGGGTTAGGGTTCGGGCTAGGGTTAGGGTTAGGGAACGGGGACGGTTTAGGGTCCAGGGGAGGGTACGACAACGCTTTAGGGGGAGCGTACGTGTGAGGGCGTGGGTTAGTGTTAGCGTATGGGTTAGGATTAGGGGACGGGTGAGGGTCAGGCTTCGGGGAAGG
Organism: Delphinus delphis; assembly: GCF_949987515.2. Taxonomy (NCBI): domain Eukaryota; kingdom Metazoa; phylum Chordata; class Mammalia; order Artiodactyla; family Delphinidae; genus Delphinus; species Delphinus delphis. The sequence continues at coordinate 707,209 of NW_027192735.1, read as the reverse complement.
GTTAGGGTTAGGGTACGTGCTAGGGTTAGGGTTAGGGGACGGGGACGGTTTAGGGTCCAGGGGTGGGTACGACAACGCTTTAGGGGGAGCGTACGTGTGAGGGCGCGGGTTAGTGTTAGCGTACGGGTTAGGATTAGGGGACGGGTGAGGGTCAGGCTTCGGGGTAGGGTTAGGGTTAGAGTTCGTGCTAGGGTTAGGGTTAGGGGACGGGGAAGGTTTAGGGTCCAGAGGAGGGTACGACAATGCTTTAGGGGGAGCGTACGTGTGAGGGCGCGGTTTAGTGTTAGCGTACGGGTTAGGATTAGGGGACGGGTGAGGGTCAGGCTTCGGGGAAGGGTTAGGGTTAGGGTACGGGATAGGGTTAGGGATAGGGGACGGGGACGGTTTAGGGTCCATGTGAGTGTACGACAACGCTTTAGGGGGAGCGTACGTGAGAGGGCGCGGGTTAGTGTTAGCGTACGGATTAGGATTAGGGGACGGGTGAGGGTCAGGCTTCAGGGAAGCGTTAGGGTTATGGTTCGGGCTAGGGTTAGGGTTAGGGGACGGGGACGGTTTAGGGTCCAGGGGAGGGTACGACAACGCTTTAGGGGGAGCGTACGTGTGAGGGTGCGGGTTAGTGTTAGCGTACGTGTTAGGATTAGGGGACGGGTGAGGGTCAGGCTTCGGGGAAGGCTTAGGGTTAGGGTTCGGGCTAGGGTTAGGGTTAGGGGACGGGGACGGTTTAGGGTCCAGGGGAGGGTACGACAACGCTTTAGGGGGAGCGTACGTGTGAGGGCGCGGGTTAGTGTTAGCGTACGGGTTAGGATTAGGGGACGGGTGAGGGTCAGGCTCTGGGGAAGGTTTAGGGTTAGGGTTCAGGCTATGGTTAGGGGACGGGGACGGTTTAGGGTCCAGGTGAGGGTACGACAACGCTTTAAGGGGAGCGTACGTGTGAGGGCCTGGGTTAGTGTTAGCGTACGGGTTAGGAATAGGGGACGGGTGAGGGTCAGGCTTTGGGGAGGGTTTAGGGTTAGGGTACGGGCTAGGGTTAGGGTTAGGGGACGGGGACGGTTTAGGGTCCAGGGGAGGGAACGACAACGTTTTAGGGGGAGCGTACGTGTGAGGGCACGGGTTAGTGTTAGCGTACGGATTAGGATTAGGTGACGGGTTAAGGTCAGGCTTCGGGGAAGGCTTAGGGTTAGGATTCGGGCTAGGGTTAGGGTTAGGGGACGGGGACGGTTTAGGGTCCAGGGGAGGGTACGACAACGCTTTAGGGAGAGCATACGTGTGAGGTCACGGGTTAGTGTTAGCGTACGGGTTAGGACTAGGGGACGGGTGAGGGTCAGGCTTCGGGTAAGGGTTAGGGTTAGGGTTCGGGCTAGGGTTAGGGTTAGGGGATGGGGACGGTTTAGGGTCCAGGGGAGGGTACAACAACGCTTTAGGGGGAGCGTACATGTGAGGGCGCGTGTTAGTGTTAGCGTACGGGTTAGGATTAGGGGACGGGTGAGAGTCAGGCTTCGGGGAAGGGTTAGGGTTAGGGTTCGGGCTAGGATTAGGGTTAGGGGACGGGGACGGTTTAGGGTCCAGGGGAGGGTACGACAACGCTTTAGGGGGAGCGTTCGTGTGAGGGCGTGGGTTAGTGTTAGCATACGGGTTAGGATTAGGGGACGCGTGAGGGTCAGGCTTCGGGGAAGGGTTAGGGTTAGGGTTCGTGCTAGGGTTAGGCTTAGCGGACGGGGACGGTTTAGGTTCCAGGGGAGGGTACGACAACGCTTTAGGGGGAGCGTAGGTGTGAGGGCGCGGGTTAGTGTTAGCGTACTGTTTAGGATTAGGGGACGGGTGAGGGTCAGGCTTCGGGGAAGGGTTAGGGTTAGGGTTCGGGCTAGGGTTAGGGTTAGGGGACGGGGACTTTTTAGGGTGCAGGGGAGTGTACGACAACGCTTTAGGGGGAGCGTAGGTGTGAGGGCGCGGGTTAGTGTTAGCGTACGGGTTAGGATTAGGGGACGGGTGAGGGTCAGACTTCGGGGAAGGCTTAGGGTTAGGGTTCGGTCTAGGGTTAGGGTTAGGGAACGGGGACGGTTTAGGGTCCAGGGGAGGGTACGACAACGCTTTAGGGGGAGCGTACGTGTGAGGGCGCGGGTTAGTGTTAGCGTACGGGTTAGGATTACGGGACGGGTGAGGGTCAGGCTTCGGGGAAGGGTTAGGGTTAGGGTTAGGGCTAGGGTTAGGGTTAGGGGACGGGGACGGTTTAGGGTCCACGGGAGGGTACGACAACGCTTTAGGGGGAGCGTACGTGTGAGGGCGCGGGTTAGTGTTAGCGTACGGGTTAGGATTAGGGGACGGGTGAGGGTCAGGCTCTGGGGAAGGGTTAGGGTTAGGGTTCGGGCTAGGGTTAGGGTTAGGGGATGGGGACGGTTTAGGGTCCAGGTGAGGGTACGACAACGCTTTAGGGGGAGTGTACGTGTGAGGGCGCGGGTTAGTGTTAGCGTACGGGTTAGGATTAGGGGACGGGTGAGGGTCAGGCTTCGGGGAAGGGTTACGGTTAGGGTTCGGGCTAGGGTTAGGGTTAGGGGACGGGGACGGTTTAGGGTCCAGGGGAGGGTACGACAACGCTTTAGGGGGAGCGTAGGTGTGAGGGCGCGGGTTAGTGTTAGCGTACGGGTTAGGATTAGGGGACGGGTGAGGGTCAGGCTTTGGGGAAGGGTTAGGGTTAGGGTTCGGGCTAGGATTAGGGTTAGGGGATGGGGACGGTTTAGGGTCCAGGGGAGGGTACGACAACACTTTAGGGGGAGCGTACGTGTGAGGGCGCGGGTTAGTATTAGCGTACGGGTTAGGATTAGGAGACGGGTGAGGGTCAGTCTTCTGGGAAGGGTTAGGGTTAGGGTTCATGCTAGGGTTAGGGTTAGGGGACGGGGACGGTTTAGGGTCCAGGGGAGGGTATGACAACGCTTTAGGGGGAGCGTACGTGTGAGTGCGCGGGTTGGTGTTAGCGTACGGGTTAGGATTAGGGGACGGGTGAGGGTCAGGCTTCGGGGAAGGGTTAGGGTTGGGTTCGTGCTAGGGTTAGGGTTAGGGGACGGGCCGGTTTAGGGTCCAGGGGAGGGTACGACAACGCTTTAGGGGGAGCGTACGTGTGAGGGCGCGGGTTAGTGTTAGCGTACGGGTTAGGATTAGGGGACGGGTGAGGGTCAGGCTTCGGGGAAGGGTTAGGGTTAGGGTACGGGCTAGGGTTAGGGATAGGGGACGGGGACGGTTTAGGGTCCAGGTGAGGGTACGACAATGCTTTAGGGGGAGCGTACGTGAGAGGGCGCGGGTTAGTGTTAGCGTACGGGTTAGGATTAGGGGACGGGTGAGGGTCAGGCTTCAGGGAAGGGTTAGGGTTAGGGTTCGGGCTAGGGTTAGGGTTAGGGGACGGGGACGGTTTAGGGTCCAGGGGAGGGTACGACAACGCTTTAGGGGGAGCGTACGTGTGAGGGCGCGGGTTAGTGTTAGCGTACGGGTTAGGATTAGGGGACGGGTGAGGGTCAGGCTTCGGGGAAGGGTTAGGGTTAGGGTTCGTGCTAGGGTTAGGGTTAGGGGACGGGGACGGTTTAGGGTCCAGGGGAGGGTACGACAACGCTTTAGGGGGAGCGTACGTGTGAGGGCGCGGGTTAGTGTTAGCGTACGGGTTAGGATTAGGGGACGGGTGAGGGTCAGGCTTCGGGGAAGGGTTAGGGTTAGGGTTCGTGTTAGTGTTAGGGTTAGGGGACGGGGACGGTTTAGGGTCCATGTGAGGGTACGAGAACGCTTTAGGGGGAGCGTACGTGTGAGTGCGCGGGTTGGTGTTAGCGTACGGGTTAGGATTAGGGGACGGGTGAGGGTCAGGCTTCGGGGAAGGGTTAGGGTTGGGTTCGTGCTAGGGTTAGGGTTAGGGGACGGGCCGGTTTAGGGTCCAGGGGAGGGTACGACAACGCTTTAGGGGGAGCGTACGTGTGAGGGCGCGGGTTAGTGTTAGCGTACGGGTTAAGATTAGGGGACGGGTGAGGGTCAGGCTTCGGGGAAGGGTTAGGGTTAGGGTACGGGCTAGGGTTAGGGATAGGGGACGGGGACGGTTTAGGGTCCAGGTGAGGGTACGACAATGCTTTAGGGCGAGCGTACGTGAGAGGGCGCGGGTTAGTGTTAGCGTACGGGTTAGGATTAGGGGACGGGTGAGGGTCAGGCTTCAGGGAAGGGTTAGGGTTAGGGTTCGGGCTAGGGTTAGGGTTAGGGGACGGGGACGGTTTAGGGTCCAGGGGAGGGTACGACAACGCTTTAGGGGGAGCGTACGTGTGAGGGCGCGGGTTAGTGTTAGCGTACGGGTTAGGATTAGGGGACGGGTGAGGGTCAGGCTTCGGGGAAGGGTTAGGGTTAGGGTTCGTGCTAGGGTTAGGGTTAGGGGACGGGGACGGTTTAGGGTCCAGGGGAGGGTACGACAACGCTTTAGGGGGAGCGTACGTGTGAGGGCGCGGGTTAGTGTTAGCGTACGGGTTAGGATTAGGGGACGGGTGAGGGTCAGGCTTCGGGGAAGGGTTAGGGTTAGGGTTCGTGCTAGGGTTAGGGTTAGGGGACGGGGACGGTTTAGGGTCCATGTGAGGGTACGAGAACGCTTTAGGGGGAGCGTACGTGTGAGGGCACGGGTTAGTGTTAGCGTACGGTTTAGGATTATGGGACGGGTGAGGGTCAGGCTTCGGGGAAGTGTTAGGGTACGGGCTAGGGTTAGGGATAGGGGACGGGGGCGGTTTAGGGTCCATGTGAGGGTACGACAATGCTTTAGGGGGAGCGTACGTGTGAGGGCGCGGGTTAGTGTTAGCGTACGGGTTAGGATTAGGGGACGGGTGAGGGTCAGGCTTCGGGGAAGGGTTAGGGTTAGGATTCGGGCTAGGGTTAGGGTTAGGGGACGGGGACGGTTTAGGGTCCAGGGGAGGGTACGACAACGCTTTCGGGGGAGCGTACGTGTGAGGGCGCGGGTTAGTGTTAGCGTACGGGTTAGGATTAGGGGACGGGTGAGGGTCAGGCTTCGGGGAAGGGTTAGGGTTAGGGTTCGTGCTAGGGTTAGGGTTAGGGGACGGGGACGGTTTAGGGTCCAGGGGAGGGTACGACAACGCTTTAGGGGGAGCGTACGTGTTAGGGCGCGGGTTAGTGTTAGCGTACGGGTTAGGATTAGGGGACGGGTGAGGGTCAGGCTTCGGGGAAGGGTTAGGGTTAGGGTTCGTGCTAGGGTTAGGGTTAGGGGACGGGGACGGTTTAGGGTCCATGTGAGGGTACGAGAACGCTTTAGGGGGAGCGTACGTGTGAGGGCACGGGTTAGTGTTAGCGTACGGTTTAGGATTATGGGACGGGTGAGGGTCAGGCTTCGGGGAAGTGTTAGGGTACGGGCTAGGGTTAGGGATAGGGGACGGGGGCGGTTTAGGGTCCATGTGAGGGTACGACAATGCTTTAGGGGGAGCGTACGTGTGAGGGCGCGGGTTAGTGTTAGCGTACGGGTTAGGATTAGGGGACGGGTGAGGGTCAGGCTTCGGGGAAGGGTTAGGGTTAGGATTCGGGCTAGGGTTAGGGTTAGGGGACGGGGACGGTTTAGGGTCAAGGGGAGGGTACGACAACGCTTTCGGGGGAGCGTACGTGTGAGGGCGTGGGTTAGTGTTAGCGTACGGGTTAGGATTAGGGGACGGGTGAGGGTCAGGCTTCGGGGAAGGGTTAGGGTTAGGGTTCGTGCTAGGGTTAGGGTTAGGGGACGGGGACGGTTTAGGGTTCAGGGGAGGGTACGACAACGCTTTAGGGGGAGCGTACGTGTGAGGGCACGGGTTAGTGTTAGCGTACGGGTTAGGATTAGGGGACGGGTGAGGGTCAGGCTTCGGGGAAGGGTTAGGGTTAGGGTTCTTTCTAGGGTTAGGGTTAGGGGACGGGGACGGTTTAGGGTCCATGTGAGGGTACGACAACGCTTTAGGAGGAGCGTACGTGTGAGGGCACGGGTTAGTGTTAGCGTACGGTTTAGGATTATGGGACGGGTGAGGGTCAGGCTTCGGGGAAGTGTTAGGGTTAGGGTACGGGCTAGGGTTACGGATAGGGGACGGGGACGGTTTAGGGTCCATGTGAGCGTACGACAACGCTTTAGGGGGAGCGTAGGTGTGAGGGCGCGGGTTAGTGTTAGCGTACGGGTTAGGATTAGGGGACGGGTGAGGGTCAGGTTTCGGGGAAGGGTTAGGGTTAGGGTTCGGGCTAGGGTTAGGGTTAGGGGACGGGGACGGTTTAGGGTCCGGGGAGGGTACGACAACGCTTTAGGGGGAGCGTACGTGTGAGGGCGCGGGTTAGTGTTAGCGTACGGGTTAGGATTAGGGGACGGGTGAGGGTCAGGCTTCGGGGAAGGGTTAGGGTTAGGGTTCGGGCTAGGGTAAGGGTTAGGGGACGGGTACGGTTTAGGGTTCAGGGGAGGGTACGACAACGCTTTAGGGGGAGCGTACGTGTGAGGGCGCGGGTTACTGTTAGCGTACGGGTTAGGATTAGGGGACGGGTGAGGGTCAGGCTTCGGGGAAGGGTTAGGGTTAGGGTTCGTGCTAGGGTTAGGGTTAGGGGACGGGGACGGTTTAGGGTCCTGGGGAGGGTACGACAACGCTTTAGTGGGAACGTATGTGTGAGGGCGCAGGTTAGTGTTAGCGTACGGGTTAGGATTAGGGGACGGGTGAGGGTCAGGCTTCGGGGAAGGGTTAGGGTTAGGGTTCGTGCTAGGGTTAGGGTTAGGGGACGGGGACGGTTTAGGGTCCAGGGGAGGGTACGACAACGCTTTACGGGGAGCGTACGTGTGAGGGCGCGGGTTAGTGTTAGCGTACGGGTTAGGATTAGGGGACGGGTGAGGGTCAGGCTTCGGGGAAGGGTTAGGGTTAGGGTTCGTGCTAGGGTTAGGGTTAGGGGACGGGGACGGTTTAGGGTCCATGTGAGGGTACGACAACGCTTTAGGGGGAGCGTATGTGTGAGGGCACGGGTTAGTGTTAGCGTACGGTTTAGGATTATGGGTCGGGTGAGGGTCAGGCTTCGGGGAAGTGTTAGGGTTAGGGTACAGGCTAGGGTAAGGGATAGGGGACGGGGACGGTTTAGGGTCCATGTGAGGGTACGACAACGCTTTAGGGGGAGCGTACGTGTGAGGGCGCGGGTTAGTGTTAGCGTACGGGTTAGGATTAGGGGACGGGTGAGGGTCAGGCTTCGGGGAAGGGTTAGGGTTAGGGTTCGGGCTAGGGTTAGGGTTAGGGGACGGGGATGGTTTAGGGTCCGGGGAGGGTACGACAACGCTTTAGGGGGAGCGTACGTGTGAGGGCGCGGGTTAGTGATAGCGTACGGGTTAGGATTAGGGGACGGGTGAGGGTCAGGCTTCGGGGAAGGGTTAGGGTTAGGGTTCGGGCTAGGGTTAGGTTTAGGGGACGGGGACGGTTTAGGGTCCGGGGAGGGTACGACAACGCTTTAGGGGGAGCGTACGTGTGAGGGCGCGGGTTTGTGTTAGCGTATGGGTTAGGATTAGGGGACGGGTGTGGGTCAGGCTTCGGGGAAGGGTTAGGGTTAGGTTTCGGGCTAGGGTTAGGGTTAGGGGACGGGGACGGTTTAGGGTCCAGGGGAGGGTACGACAACGCTTTAGGGGGAGCGTAGGTGTGAGGGCACGGGTTAGTGTTAGCGTACGGGTTAGGATTACGGGACGGGTGAGGGTCAGGCTTCCGGGAAGGGCTAGGGTTAGGGTTCGGGCTAGGGTTAGGGTTAGGGGACGGGGACGGTTTAGGGTCCAGGGGAGGGTACGACAACGCTTTAGGGGGAGCGTAGGTGTGAGGGCGCGGGTTAGTGTTAGCGTACGGGTTAGGACTATGGGACGGGTGAGGGTCAGGCTTCGGGGAAGGGTTAGGGTTAGGGTTCGGGCTAGGGTTAGGGTTAGGGGATGGGGACGGTTTAGGGTCCAGGGGAGGGTACGACAACGCTTTAGGGGGAGCGTACGTGTGAGGGCGCGGATTAGTGTTAGCGTACGGGTTAGGATTAGGGGACGGGTGAGGGTCAGGCTTCGGGGAAGTGTTAGGGTTAGGGTTCAGGCTAGGGTTAGGGTTAGGGGACGGGGACGGTTTAGGGTCCAGGGGAGGATACGACAACGCTTTAGGGGGAGCGTACGTGTGACGGCGCAGGTTAGTGTTAGCGTACGGGTTAGGAATAGGGGACGGGTGGGGGTCAGGCTTCGGGGAAGGGTTAGGGTTAGGGTTCGTGCTAGGGTTAGGGTTAGGGGACGGGGACGGTTTAGGGTCCAGGGGAGGGTACGACAACGCTTTAGGGGGAGCGTACGTGTGAGGGCGCGGTTTAGTGTTAGCGTACGGGTTAGGATTAGGGGACGGGTGAGGGTCAGGCTTCGGGGAAGGGTTAGGGTTAGGGTTCGTGCTAGGGTTAGGGTTAGGGGACGGGGACGGTTTAGGGTCCAGGGGAGGGTACGACAACGCTTTAGGGGGAGCGTACGTGTGAGGGCGCGGGTTAGTGTTAGCGTACGGGTTAGGATTAGGGGACGGGTGAGGGTCAGGCTTCGGGGAAGGGTTAGGGTTAGGGTTCGTGCTAGGGTTAGGGTTAGGGGACGGGGACGGTTTAGGGTCCAGGGGAGGGTACGACAACGCTTTAGGGGGAGCGTACGTGTGAGGGCGCGGTTTAGTGTTAGCGTACGGGTTAGGATTAGGGGACGGGTGAGGGTCAGGCATCGGGGAAGGGTTAGGGTTAGGGTTCGTGCTAGGGTTAGGGTTAGGGGACGGGGACGGTTTAGGGTCCATGTGAGGGTACGACAACGCTTTAGGGGGAGCTTACGTGTGAGGGCACGGGTTAGTGTTAGCGTACGGTTTAGGATTATGGGTCGGGTGAGTGTCAGGCTTCGGGGAAGTGTTAGGGTTAGGGTACAGGCTAGGGTTAGGGATAGGGGACGGGGACGGTTTAGGGTCCAGGGGAGGGTACGACAACGCTTTAGGGGGAGCGTACGTGTGAGGGCGCGGGTTAGTGTTAGCATACGGGTTAGGATTAGGGGACGGGTGAGGGTCAGGCTTCGGGGAAGGCTTAGGGTTAGGGTTCGGGCTAGGGTTAGGGTTAGGGGACGGGGACGGTTTAGGGTCCAGGGGAGGGTACGACAACGCTTTAGGGGGAGCGTACGTGTGAGGGCGCGGGTTAGTGTTAGCGTACGGGTTAGGATTAGGGGACGGGTGAGGGTCAGGCTTCGGGGAAGGGTTAGGGTTAGGGTTCGGGCTAGGGTTAGAGTTAGGGGACGGGGACTTTTTAGGGTTCAGGGGAGTGCACGACAACGCTTTAGGGGGAGCGTAGGTGTGAGGGCGCGGGTTAGTGTTAGCGTACGGGTTAGGATTAGGGGACGGGTGAGGGTCAGACTTCGGGGAAGGGTTAGGGTTAGGGTTAGGGCTAGGGTTAGGGTTAGGGTACGGGGACGGTTTAGGGTCCAGGTGAGGGGATGACAACGCTTTAGGGGGAGCGTACGTGTGAGGGCGCGGGTTAGTGTTAGCGTACGGGTTAGGATTACGGGACGGGTGAGGGTCAGGCTTCGGGGAAGGGTTAGGGTTAGGGTTCGGGCTAGGGTTAGGGTTAGGGGACGGGGACGGTTTAGGGTCCAGGGGAGGGTACGACAACGCTTTAGGGGGAGCGTACGTGTGAGGGCGCGGGTTAGTGTTAGCGTATGGGTTAGGATTAGGGGACGGGTGAGGGTCAGGCTCTGGGGAAGGGTTAGGGTTAGGGTTCGGGCTAGGGTTAGGTTTAGGGGATGGGGACGGTTTAGGGTCCAGGTGAGGGTACGACAACGCTTTAGGGGGAGTGTACGTGTGAGGGCGCGGGTTAGTGTTAGCGTACGGGTTAGGATTAGGGGACGGGTGAGGGTCAGGCTTCGGGGAAGGGTTAGGGTTAGGGTTCGGGCTAGGGTTAGGGTTAGGGGACGGGGACGGTTTAGGGTCCAGGGGAGGGTACGACAACGCTTTAGGGGGAGCGTAGGTGTGAGGGCGTGGGTTAGTGTTAGCGTACGGGTTAGGATTACGGGACGGGTGAGGGTCAGGCTTCAGGGAAGGGCTAGGGTTAGGGCTCGGGCTAGGGTTAGGGTTAGGGGACGGGGACGGTTTAGGGTCCAGGGGAGGGTACGACAACGCTTTAGGGGGAGCGTTCGTGTGAGGGCACGGGTTAGTGTTAGCGTACGGGTTAGGATTAGGGGACGGGTGAGGGTCAGGCTTCGGGGAAGGGTTAGGGTTAGGGTTCGGGCTAGGGTTAGGGTTAGGGGACGGGGACGGTTTAGGGTCCAGGGGAGGGTACAACAACGCTTTAGGGGGAGCGTACGTGTGAGGGCCTGGGTTAGTGTTAGCGTACGGGTCAGGATTAGGGGACGGGTGAGGGTCATGCTTCGGGGAAGGGTTAGGGTTAGGGATCGGGCTAGGGTTAGGCTTAGGGGACGGGGACGGTTTAGGCTCCAGGGGAGGGAACGACAACGCTTTAGGGCGAGCGTACGTGTGAGGGCGCGGGTTAGTGTTACCGTACGGGTTAGGATTAGGGGACGGGTGGGGGTCAGGCTTCGGGGAAGGGTTAGGGTTAGGGTTCGTGCTAGGGTTAGGGTTAGGGGACGGGGACGGTTTAGGGTCCAGGGGAGGGTACGACAATGCTTTAGGGGGAGCGTAGGTGTGAGGGCGCGGGTTAGTGTTAGCGTACGGGTTAGGATTAGGGGACGGGTGAGGGTCAGACTTCGGGGAAGGGTTAGTGTTAGGGTTCGGGCTAGGGTTAGGGTTAGGGTACGGGGACGGTTTAGGGTCCAGGTGAGGGGATGACAACGCTTTAGGGGGAGCGTACGTGTGAGGGCGCGGGTTAGTGTTAGCGTACGGGTTAGGATTACGGCACGGGTGAGGGTCAGGCTTCGGGGAAGGGTTAGGGTTAGGGTTCGGGCTAGGGTTAGGGTTAGGGGATGGGGACGGTTTAGGGTCCAGGGGAGGGTACGACAACGCTTTAGGGGGAGCGTACGTGTGAGGGCGCGGATTAGTGTTAGCGTACGGGTTAGGATTAGGGGACGGGTGAGGGTCAGGCTTCGGGGAAGTGTTAGGGTTAGGGTTCAGGCTAGGGTTAGGGTTAGGGGACGGGGACGGTTTAGGGTCCAGGGGAGGATACGACAACGCTTTAGGGGGAGCGTACGTGTGACGGCGCAGGTTAGTGTTAGCGTACGGGTTAGGAATAGGGGACGGGTGGGGGTCAGGCTTCGGGGAAGGGTTAGGGTTAGGGTTCGTGCTAGGGTTAGGGTTAGGGGACGGGGACGGTTTAGGGTCCAGGGGAGGGTACGACAACGCTTTAGGGGGAGCGTACGTGTGAGGGCGCGGTTTAGTGTTAGCGTACGGGTTAGGATTAGGGGACGGGTGAGGGTCAGGCTTCGGGGAAGGGTTAGGGTTAGGGTTCGTGCTAGGGTTAGGGTTAGGGGACGGGGACGGTTTAGGGTCCAGGGGAGGGTACGACAACGCTTTAGGGGGAGCGTACGTGTGAGGGCGCGGGTTAGTGTTAGCGTACGGGTTAGGATTAGGGGACGGGTGAGGGTCAGGCTTCGGGGAAGGGTTAGGGTTAGGGTTCGTGCTAGGGTTAGGGTTAGGGGACGGGGACGGTTTAGGGTCCAGGGGAGGGTACGACAACGCTTTAGGGGGAGCGTACGTGTGAGGGCGCGGTTTAGTGTTAGCGTACGGGTTAGGATTAGGGGACGGGTGAGGGTCAGGCATCGGGGAAGGGTTAGGGTTAGGGTTTGTGCTAGGGTTAGGGTTAGGGGACGGGGACGGTTTAGGGTCCATGTGAGGGTACGACAACGCTTTAGGGGGAGCTTACGTGTGAGGGCACGGGTTAGTGTTAGCGTACGGTTTAGGATTATGGGTCGGGTGAGTGTCAGGCTTCGGGGAAGTGTTAGGGTTAGGGTACAGGCTAGGGTTAGGGATAGGGGACGGGGACGGTTTAGGGTCCAGAGGAGGGTACGACAACGCTTTAGGGGGAGCGTACGTGTGAGGGCGCGGGTTAGTGTTAGCATACGGGTTAGGATTAGGGGACGGGTGAGGGTCAGGCTTCGGGGAAGGCTTAGGGTTAGGGTTCGGGCTAGGGTTAGGGTTAGGGGACGGGGACGGTTTAGGGTCCAGGGGAGGGTACGACAACGCTTTAGGGGGAGCGTACGTGTGAGGGCGCGGGTTAGTGTTAGCGTACGGGTTAGGATTAGGGGACGGGTGAGGGTCAGGCTTCGGGGAAGGGTTAGGGTTAGGGTTCGGGCTAGGGTTAGAGTTAGGGGACGGGGACTTTTTAGGGTTCAGGGGAGTGCACGACAACGCTTTAGGGGGAGCGTAGGTGTGAGGGCGCGGGTTAGTGTTAGCGTACGGGTTAGGATTAGGGGACGGGTGAGGGTCAGACTTCGGGGAAGGGTTAGGGTTAGGGTTAGGGCTAGGGTTAGGGTTAGGGTACGGGGACGGTTTAGGGTCCAGGTGAGGGGATGACAACGCTTTAGGGGGAGCGTACGTGTGAGGGCGCGGGTTAGTGTTAGCGTACGGGTTAGGATTACGGGACGGGTGAGGGTCAGGCTTCGGGGAAGGGTTAGGGTTAGGGTTCGGGCTAGGGTTAGGGTTAGGGGACGGGGACGGTTTAGGGTCCAGGGGAGGGTACGACAACGCTTTAGGGGGAGCGTACGTGTGAGGGCGCGGGTTAGTGTTAGCGTACGGGTTAGGATTAGGGGACGGGTGAGGGTCAGGCTCTGGGGAAGGGTTAGGGTTAGGGTTCGGGCTAGGGTTAGGTTTAGGGGATGGGGACGGTTTAGGGTCCAGGTGAGGGTACGACAACGCTTTAGGGGGAGTGTACGTGTGAGGGCGCGGGTTAGTGTTAGCGTACGGGTTAGGATTAGGGGACGGGTGAGGGTCAGGCTTCGGGGAAGGGTTAGGGTTAGGGTTCGGGCTAGGGTTAGGGTTAGGGGACGGGGACGGTTTAGGGTCCAGGGGAGGGTACGACAACGCTTTAGGGGGAGCGTAGGTGTGAGGGCGTGGGTTAGTGTTAGCGTACGGGTTAGGATTACGGGACGGGTGAGGGTCAGGCTTCAGGGAAGGGCTAGGGTTAGGGCTCGGGCTAGGGTTAGGGTTAGGGGACGGGGACGGTTTAGGGTCCAGGGGAGGGTACGACAACGCTTTAGGGGGAGCGTTCGTGTGAGGGCACGGGTTAGTGTTAGCGTACGGGTTAGGATTAGGGGACGGGTGAGGGTCAGGCTTCGGGGAAGGGTTAGGGTTAGGGTTCGGGCTAGGGTTAGGGTTAGGGGACGGGGACGGTTTAGGGTCCAGGGGAGGGTACGACAACGCTTTAGGGGGAGCGTACGTGTGAGGGCCTGGGTTAGTGTTAGCGTACGGGTCAGGATTAGGGGACGGGTGAGGGTCATGCTTCGGGGAAGGGTTAGGGTTAGGGATCGGGCTAGGGTTAGGCTTAGGGGACGGGGACGGTTTAGGCTCCAGGGGAGGGAACGACAACGCTTTAGGGCGAGCGTACGTGTGAGGGCGCGGGTTAGTGTTACCGTACGGGTTAGGATTAGGGGACGGGTGGGGGTCAGGCTTCGGGGAAGGGTTAGGGTTAGGGTTCGTGCTAGGGTTAGGGTTAGGGGACGGGGACGGTTTAGGGTCCAGGGGAGGGTACGACAACGCTTTAGGGGGAGCGTAGGTGTGAGGGCGCGGGTTAGTGTTAGCGTACGGGTTAGGATTAGGGGACGGGTGAGGGTCAGACTTCGGGGAAGGGTTAGTGTTAGGGTTCGGGCTAGGGTTAGGGTTAGGGTACGGGGACGGTTTAGGGTCCAGGTGAGGGGATGACAACGCTTTAGGGGGAGCGTACGTGTGAGGGCGCGGGTTAGTGTTAGCGTACGGGTTAGGATTACGGCACGGGTGAGGGTCAGGCTTCGGGGAAGGGTTAGGGTTAGGGTTCGGGCTAGGGTTAGGGTTAGGGGACGGGGACGGTTTAGGGTCCAGGGGAGGGTACGACAACGCTTTAGGGGGAGCGTACGTGTGAGGGCGCGGGTTAGTGTTAGCGTACGGGTTAGGATTAGGGGACGGGTGAGGGTCAGGCTCTGGGGAAGGGTTAGGGTTAGGGTGCGGGCTAGGGTTAGGTTTAGGGGATGGGGACGGTTTAGGGTCCAGGTGAGGGTACGACAACGCTTTAGGGGGAGTGTACGTGTGAGGGCGCGGGTTAGTGTTAGCGTACGGGTTAGGATTAGGGGACGGGTGAGGGTCAGGCTTCGGGGAAGGGTTAGGGTTAGGGTTCGGGCTAGGGTTAGGGTTAGGGGACGGGGACGGTTTAAGGTCCAGGGGAGGGTACGACAACGCTTTAGGGGGAGCGTAGGTGTGAGGGCGTGGGTTAGTGTTAGCGTATGGGTTAGGATTACGGGACGGGTGAGGGTCAGGCTTCGGGGAAGGGCTAGGGTTAGGGCTCGGGCTAGGGTTAGGGTTAGGGGACGGGGACGGTTTAGGGTCCAGGGGAGGGTACGACAACGCTTTAGGGGGAGCGTAGGTGTGAGGGCGCGGGTTAGTGTTAGCGTACGTGTTAGGACTATGGGACGGGTGAGGGTCAGGCTTCGGGGAAGGGTTAGGGCTTACGGTTCGGGCTAGGGTTAGGGTTAGGGGACGGGGACGGTTTAGGGTCCAGGGGAGGGTACGACAACGCTTTAGGGGGAGCGTACGTGTGAGGGCGCGGGTTAGTGTTAGCGTACGGGTTAGGATTAAGGGACGGGTGAGGGTCAGGCTTCGGGGAAGTGTTAGGGTTAGGGTTCGGGCTAGGGTTAGGGTTAGGGGACGGGGACGGTTTAGGGTCCAGGGGAGGGTACGACAACGCTTTAGGGGGAGCGTACGTGTGAGGGCCTGGGTTAGTGTTAGCGTACGGGTCAGGATTAGGGGACGGGTGAGGGTCATGCTTCGGGGAAGGGTTAGGGTTAGGGATCGGGCTAGGGTTAGGCTTAGGGGACGGGGACGGTTTAGGCTCCAGGGGAGGGAACGACAACGCTTTAGGGCGAGCGTACGTGTGAGGGCGCGGGTTAGTGTTACCGTACGGGTTAGGATTAGGGGACGGGTGGGGGTCAGGCTTCGGGGAAGGGTTAGGGTTAGGGTTCGTGCTAGGGTTAGGGTTAGGGGACGGGGACGGTTTAGGGTCCAGGGGAGGGTACGACAACGCTTTAGGGGGAGCGTACGTGTGAGGGCGTGGGTTAGTGTTACCGTACGGGTTAGGATTAGGGGACGGGTGAGGGTCAGGTTTCGGGGAAGGGCTAGGGTTAGGGTTCGGGCTAGGGTTAGGGTTAGGGGACGGGGACGGTTTAGGGTCCAGGGGAGGGTACGACAACGTTTTAGGGGGAGCGTACGTGTGAGGTCGCGGGTTAGTGTTAGCGTACGCGTTACGATTAGGGGACGGGTGAGGGTCAGGCTTCGGGGAAGGGTTAGGGTTAGGGTTCGTGCTAGGGTTAGGGTTAGGGGACGGGGACGGTTTAGGGTCCAGGGGAGGGTACGACAACGATTTAGGGGGAGCGTACGTGGGAGGGCGCGGTTTAGTGTTAGCGTACGGGTTAGGATTAGGGGACGGGTGAGGGTCAGGCTTCGGGGAAGGGTTAGGGTTAGGGTTCGTGCTAGGGTTAGGGTTAGGGGACGGGGACGGTTTAGGGTCCAGGGGAGGGTACGACAACGCTTTAGGGGGAGCGTTCGTGTGATGGCACGGGTTAGTGTTAGCGTACGGGTTAGGATTAGGGGACGGGTGAGGGTCAGGCTTCGGGGAAGGGTTAGGGTTAGGGTTCGTGCTAGGGTTAGGGTTAGGGGACGGGGACGGTTTAGGGTCCAGGGGAGGGTACGACAACGCTTTAGGGGGAGCGTACGTGTGAGGGCGCGGTTTAGTGTTAGCGTACGGGTTAGGATTAGGGGACGGGTGAGGGTCAGGCTCTGGGGAAGGTTTAGGGTTAGGGTTCAGGCTAGGGTTAGGGGACGGGGACGGTTTAGGGTCCAGGTGAGGGTACGACAACGCTTTAAGGGGAGCGTAGGTGTGAGGGCGCGGGTTAGTGTTAGCGTACGGGTTAGGATTAGGGGACGGGTGAGGGTCAGGCTTCGGGGAAGGGTTAGGGTTAGGGTTCGGGCTAGGGTTAGGGTTAGGGGACGGGGACTTTTTAGGGTTCAGGGGAGTGTACGACAACGCTTTAGGGGGAGCGTAGGTGTGAGGGCGCGGGTTAGTGTTAGCGTACGGGTTAGGATTAGGGGACGGGTGAGGGTCAGGCTTCGGGGAAGGGTTAGGGTTAGGGTTCGGGCTAGGGTTAGGGTTAGGGGACGGGGACGGTTTAGGGTCCAGGGGAGGGGATGACAACGCTTTAGGGGGAGCGTACGTGTGAGGGCGCGGGTTAGTGTTAGCGTACGGGTTAGGATTACGGCACGGGTGAGGGTCAGGCTTCGGGGAAGGGTTAGGGTTAGGGTTCGGGCTAGGGTTAGGGTTAGGGGACGGGGACGGTTTAGGGTCCAGGGGAGGGTACGACAACGCTTTAGGGGGAGCGTACGTGTGAGGGCGCGGGTTAGTGTTAGCGTACGCGTTAGGATTAGGGGACGGGTGAGGGTCAGGCTCTGGGGAAGGGTTAGGATTAGGGTTCGGGCTAGGGTTAGGTTTAGGGGATGGGGACGGTTTAGGGTCCAGGTGAGGGTACGACAACGCTTTAGGGGGAGTGTACGTGTGAGGGCGCGGGTTAGTGTTAGCGTACGGGTTACGATTAGGGGACGGGTGAGGGTCAGGCTTCGGGGAAGGGTTAGGGTTAGGGTTCGGGCTAGGGTTAGGGTTAGGGGACGGGGACGGTTTAGGGTCCAGGGGAGGGTACGACAACGCTTTAGGGGGAGCGTAGGTGTGAGGGCGTGGGTTAGTGTTAGCGTATGGGTTAGGATTACGGGACGGGTGAGGGTCAGGCTTCGGGGAAGGGCTAGGGTTAGGGCTCGGGCTAGGGTTAGGGTTAGGGGACGGGGACGGTTTAGGGTCCAGGGGAGGGTACGACAACGCTTTAGGGGGAGCGTAGGTGTGAGGGCGCGGGTTAGTGTTAGCGTACGTGTTAGGACTATGGGACGGGTGAGGGTCAGGCTTCGGGGAAGGGTTAGGGCTTACGGTTCGGGCTAGGGTTAGGGTTAGGGGACGGGGACGGTTTAGGGTCCAGGGGAGGGTACGACAACGCTTTAGGGGGAGCGTTCGTGTGAGGGCACGGGTTAGTGTTAGCGTACGGGTTAGGATTAGGGGACGGGTGAGGGTCAGGCTTCGGGGAAGTCTTAGGGTTAGGGTTCGGGCTAGGGTTAGGGTTAGGCGACGGGGACGGTTTAGGGTCCAGGGGAGGGTACGACAACGCTTTAAGGGGAGCGTACGTGTGAGGGCGTGGGTTAGTGTCAGCGTACGGGTTAGGATTAGGGGACGGGTGAGGGTCAGGCTTTGGGGAAGTGTTAGGGTTAGGGTTCGGGCTAGGGTTAGGGTTAGTGGACGGGGACGGTTTAGGGTCCAGGGGAGGGTACGACAACGCTTTAGGGGGAGCGTACGTGTGAGGGCGCGGGTTAGTGTTAGCGTACGGGTTAGGATTAAGGGACGGGTGAGGGTCAGGCTTCGGGGAAGGGTTAGGGTTAGGGTTCGGGCTAGGGTTAGGGTTAGGGGACGGGGACGGTTTAGGGTCCAGGGGAGGGTACGACAACGCTTTAGGGGGAGCGTACGTGTGAGGGCCTGGGTTAGTGTTAGCGTACGGGTCAGGATTAGGGGACGGGTGAGGGTCATGCTTCGGGGAAGGGTTAGGGTTAGGGATCGGGCTAGGGTTAGGCTTAGGGGACGGGGACGGTTTAGGCTCCAGGGGAGGGAACGACAACGCTTTAGGGCGAGCGTACGTGTGAGGGCGCGGGTTAGTGTTACCGTACGGGTTAGGATTAGGGGACTGGTGGGGGTCAGGCTTCGGGGAAGGGTTAGGGTTAGGGTTCGTGCTAGGGTTAGGGTTAGGGGACGGGGACGGTTTAGGGTCCAGGGGAGGGTACGACAACGCTTTAGGGGGAGCGTACGTGTGAGGGCGTGGGTTAGTGTTACCGTACGGGTTAGGATTAGGGGACGGGTGAGGGTCAGGTTTCGGGGAAGGGCTAGGGTTAGGGTTCGGGCTAGGGTTAGGGTTAGGGGACGGGGACGGTTTAGGGTCCAGGGGAGGGTACGACAACGTTTTAGGGGGAGCGTACGTGTGAGGGCGCGGGTTAGTGTTAGCGTACGCGTTACGATTAGGGGACGGGTGAGGGTCAGGCTTCGGGGAAGGGTTAGGGTTAGGGTTCGTGCTAGGGTTAGGGTTAGGGGACGGGGACGGTTTAGGGTCCAGGGGAGGGTACGACAACGCTTTAGGGGGAGCGTACGTGTGAGGGCGCAGTTTAGTGTTAGCGTACGGGTTAGGATTAGGGGACGGGTGAGGGTCAGGCTTCGGGGAAGGGTTAGGGTTAGGGTTCGTGCTAGGGTTAGGGTTAGGGGACGGGGACGGTTTAGGGTCCAGGGGAGGGTACGACAACGCTTTAGGGGGAGCGTACGTGTGAGGGCGCGGGTTAGTGTTAGCGTACGGGTTAGGATTAGGGGACGGGTGAGGGTCAGGCTTCGGGGAAGGGTTAGGGTTAGGGTTCGGGCTAGGGTTAGGGTTAGGGGACGGGGACGGTTTAGGGTCCAGGGGAGGGTACGACAACGCTTTAGGGGGAGCGTACGTGTGAGGGCACGGTTTAGTGTTAGCGTACGGGTTAGGATTAGGGGACGGGTGAGGGTCAGGCTCTGGGGAAGGTTTAGGGTTAGGGTTCAGGCTAGGGTTAGGGGACGGGGACGGTTTAGGGTCCAGGGGAGGGTACGACAACGCTTTAAGGGGAGCGTAGGTGTGAGGGCGCGGGTTAGTGTTAGCGTACGGGTTAGGATTAGGGGACGGGTGAGGGTCAGGCTTCGGGGAAGGGTTAGGGTTAGGGTTCGGGCTAGGGTTAGGGTTAGGGGACGGGGACTTTTTAGGGTTCAGGGGAGTGTACGACAACGCTTTAGGGGGAGCGTAGGTGTGAGGGCGCGGGTTAGTGTTAGCGTACGGGTTAGGATTAGGGGACGGGTGAGGGTCAGACTTCGGGGAAGGGTTAGGGTTAGGGTTCGGGCTAGGGTTAGGGTTAGGGTACGTGGACGGTTTACGGTCCAGGTGAGGGGATGACAACGCTTTAGGGGGAGCGTACGTGTGAGGGCGCGGGTTAGTGTTAGCGTACGGGTTAGGATTAGGGGACGGGTGAGGGTCAGGCTCTGGGGAAGGGTTAGGGTTAGGGTTCGGGCTAGGGTTAGGTTTAGGGGATGGGGACGGTTTAGTGTCCAGGTGAGGGTACGACAACGCTTTAGGGGGAGTGTACGTGTGAGGGCGCGGGTTAGTGTTAGCGTACGGGTTAGGATTAGGGGACGGGTGAGGGTCAGGCTTCGGGGAAGGGTTAGGGTTAGGGTTCGGGCTAGGGTTAGGGTTAGGGGACGGGGACGGTTTAGGGTCCAGGGGAGGGTACGACAACGCTTTAGGGGGAGCGTAGGTGTGAGGGCGCGGGTTAGTGTTAGCGTAAGGGTTAGGATTAGGGGACGGGTGAGGGTCAGGCTTTGGGGAAGGGTTAGGGTTAGGGTTCAGGCTAGGGTTAGGGTTAGGGGATGGGGACGGTTTAGGGTCCAGGGGAGGGTACGACAACACTTTAGGGGGAGCGTACGTGTGAGGGCGCGGGTTAGTATTAGCGTACGGGTTAGGATTAGGGGACGGGTGAGGGTCAGTCTTCGGGGAAGGGTTAGGGTTAGGGTTCGTGCTAGGGTTAGGGTTAGGGGACGGGGACTGTTTAGGGTCCAGGGGAGGGTACGACAACGCTTTAGGGGGAGCGTACGTGTGAGGGCGCGGGTTAGTGTTAGCGTACGGGTTAGGATTAGGGGACGGGTGAGGGTCAGGCTTCGGGGAAGACTTAGGGTTAGGGTTCGGGCTAGGGTTAGGGTTAGGGGACGGGGACGGTTTAGGGTCCAGGGGAGGGTACGACAACGCTTTAGGGGGAGCGTACGTGTGAGTGCGCGGGTTGGTGTTAGCGTACGGGTTAGGATTAGGGGACGGGTGAGGGTCAGGCTTCTGGGAAGGGTTAGGGTTGGGTTCGTGTTAGGTTAGGGTTAGGGGACGGGCCGGTTTAGGGTCCAGGGGAGGGTACGACAACGCTTTAGGGGGAGCGTACGTGTGAGGGCGCGGGTTAGTGTTAGCCTACAGGTTAGGATTAGGGGACGGGTGAGGGTCAGGCTTCGGGGAAGGGTTAGGGTTAGGGTACGGGCTAGGGTTAGGGATAGGGGACGGGGACGGTTTAGGGTCCAGGTGAGGGTACGACAATGCTTTAGGGGGAGCGTACGTGAGAGGGCGCGGGTTAGTGTTAGCGTACGTGTTAGGATTAGGGGACGGGTGAGGGTCAGGCTTCAGGGAAGGGTTAGGGTTAGGGTTCGGGCTAGGTTTAGGGTTAGGGGACGGGGACGGTTTAGGGTCCAGGGGAGGGTACGACAACGCTTTAGGGGGAGCGTACGTGTGAGGGCGCGGGTTAGTGTTAGCGTACGGGTTAGGATTAGGGGACGGGTGAGGGTCAGGCTTCGGGGAAGGGTTAGGGTTAGGGTTCGTGCTAGGGTTAGTGTTAGGGGACGGGGACGGTTTAGGGTCCAGGGGAGGGTACGACAACGCTTTAGGGGGAGCGTACGTGTGAGGGCGCGGGTTAGTGTTATCGTACGGGTTAGGATTAGGGGACGGGTGAGGGTCAGGCTTCGGGGAAGTGTTAGGGTTAGGGTTCGTGCTAGGGTTAGGGTTAGGGGACGGGGACGGTTTAGGGTCCAGGGGAGGGTACGACAACGCTTTAGGGGGAGCGTATGTGTGAGGGCACGGGTTAGTGTTAGCGTACGGTTTAGGATTATGGGACGGGTGAGGGTCAGGCTTCGGGGAAGTGTTAGGGTTAGGGTACGGGCTAGGGTTAGGGATAGGGTACGGGGGCGGTTTAGGGTCCATGTGAGGGTACGACAACGCTTTAGGGGGAGCGTACGTGTGAGGGCGCGGGTTAGTGTTAGCGTACGGGTTAGGATTAGGGGACGGGTGAGGGTCAGGCTCTGGGGAAGGTTTAGGGTTAGGGTTCAGGCTAGGGTTAGGGGACGGGGACGGTTTAGGGTCCAGGTGAGGGTACGACAACGCTTTAAGGGGAGCGTACGTGTGAGGGC
This sequence comes from Delphinus delphis, assembly GCF_949987515.2. Taxonomy (NCBI): domain Eukaryota; kingdom Metazoa; phylum Chordata; class Mammalia; order Artiodactyla; family Delphinidae; genus Delphinus; species Delphinus delphis. The sequence continues at coordinate 685,981 of NW_027192735.1, read as the reverse complement.
GCGGGTTAGTGTTAGCGTACGGGTTAGGATTACGGGACGGGTGAGGGTCAGGCTTCGGGGAAGGGTTAGGGTTAGGGTTCGGGCTAGTGTTAGGGTTAGGGGACGGGGACGGTTTAGGGTCCAGGGGAGGGTACGACAACGCTTTAGGGGGAGTGTACGTGTGAGGGCGCGGGTTAGTGTTAGCGTACGGGTTAGGATTAGGGGACGGGTGAGGGTCAGGCTTCGGGGAAGGGTTAGGGTTAGGGTTCGGGCTAGGGTTAGGGTTAGGGGATGGGGACGGTTTAGGGTCCAGGGGAGGGTACGACAACGCTTTAGGGGGAGCGTAGGTGTTAGGGCGTGGGTTAGTGTTAGCGTACGGGTTAGGATTACGGGACGGGTGAGGGTCAGGCTTCGGGGAAGGGCTAGGGTTAGGGCTCGGGCTAGGGTTAGGGTTAGGGGACGGGGACGGTTTAGGGTCCAGGGGAGGGTACGACAACGCTTTAGGGGGAGCGTAGGTGTGAGGGCGCGGGTTAGTGTTAGCGTACGTGTTAGGACTATGGGACGGGTGAGGGTCAGGCTTCGGGGAAGGGTTAGGGCTTACGGTTCGGGCTATGGTTAGGGTTAGGGGACGGGGACGGTTTAGGGTCCAGGGGAGGGTACGACAACGCTTTAGGGGGAGCGTTCGTGTGAGGGCACGGGTTAGTGTTAGCGTACGGGTTAGGATTAGGGGACGGGTGAGGGTCAGGCTTCGGGGAAGTCTTAGGGTTAGGGTTCGGGCTAGGGTTAGGGTTAGGCGACGGGGACGGTTTAGGGTCCAGGGGAGGGTACGACAACGCTTTAAGGGGAGCGTACGTGTGAGGGCGTGGGTTAGTGTCAGCGTACGGGTTAGGATTAGGGGACGGGTGAGGGTCAGGCTTTGGGGAAGTATTAGGGTTAGGGTTCGGGCTAGGGTTAGGGTTAGTGGACGGGGACGGTTTAGGGTCCAGGGGAGGGTACGACAACGCTTTAGGGGGAGCGTAGGTGTGAGGGCGTGGGTTAGTGTTAGCGTACGTGTTAGGACTATGGGACGGGTGAGGGTCAGGCTTCGGGGAAGGGTTAGGGCTTACGGTTCGGGCTAGGGTTAGGGTTAGGGGACGGGGACGGTTTAGGGTCCAGGGGAGGGTACGACAACGCTTTAGGGGGAGCGTACGTGTGAGGGCACGGGTTAGTGTTAGCGTACGGGTTAGGATTAGGGGACGGGTGAGGGTCAGGCTTCGGGGAAGTCTTAGGGTTAGGGTTCGGGCTAGGGTTAGGGTTAGGCGACGGGGACGGTTTAGGGTCCAGGGGAGGGTACGACAACGCTTTAGGGGGAGCGTACGTGTGAGGGCGCGGGTTAGTGTTAGCGTACGGGTTAGGATTAGGGGACGGGTGAGGGTCAGGCTTCGGGGAAGGGTTAGGGTTAGGGTTCGTGCTAGGGTTAGGGTTAGGGGACGGGGACGGTTTAGGGTCCAGGGGAGGGTACGACAACGCTTTAGGGGGAGCGTACGTGTGAGGGCGCGGGTTAGTGTTAGCGTACGGGTTAGGATTAGGGGACGGGTGAGGGTCAGGCTTCGGGGAAGGGTTAGGGTTAGGGTTCGGGCTAGGGTTAGGGTTAGTGGACGGGGACGGTTTAGGGTCCAGGGGAGGGTACGACAACGCTTTAGGGGGAGCGTACGTGTGAGGGCGCGGGTTAGTGTTAGCGTACGGGTTAGGATTAAGGGACGGGTGAGGGTCAGGCTTCGGGGAAGGGTTAGGGTTAGGGTTCGGGCTAGGGTTAGGGTTAGGGGACGGGGACGGTTTAGGGTCCAGGGGAGGGTACGACAACGCTTTAGGGGGAGCGTACGTGTGAGGGCCTGGGTTAGTGTTAGCGTACGGGTCAGGATTAGGGGACGGGTGAGGGTCATGCTTCGGGGAAGGGTTAGGGTTAGGGATCGGGCTAGGGTTAGGCTTAGGGGACGGGGACGGTTTAGGCTCCAGGGGAGGGAACGACAACGCTTTAGGGAGAGCGTACGTGTGAGGGCGCGGGTTAGTGTTACCGTACGGGTTAGGATTAGGGGACGGGTGGGGGTCAGGCTTCGGGGAAGGGTTAGGGTTAGGGTTCGTGCTAGGGTTAGGGATAGGGGACGGGGACGGTTTAGGGTCCAGGGGAGGGTACGACAACGCTTTAGGGGGAGCGAAGGTGTGAGGGCGCGGGTTAGTGTTAGCGTACGGGTTAGGATTAGGGGACGGGTGAGGGTCAGACTTCGGGGAAGGGTTAGGGTTAGGGTTCGGGCTAGGGTTAGGGTTAGGGTACGGGGACGGTTTAGGGTCCAGGTGAGGGGATGACAACGCTTTAGGGGGAGCGTACGTGTGAGGGCACGGGTTAGTGTTAGCGTACGGGTTAGGATTAGGGGACGGGTGAGGGTCAGGCTTCGGGGAAGGGTTAGGATTAGGGTTCGGGCTAGGGTTAGGGTTAGGGGACGGGGACTTTTTAGGGTTCAGGGGAGTGTACGACAACGCTTTAGGGGGAGCGTAGGTGTGAGGGCGCGGGTTAGTGTTAGCGTACGGGTTAGGATTAGGGGACGGGTGAGGGTCAGACTTCGGGGAAGGGTTAGGGTTAGGGTTCGGGCTAGGGTTAGGGTTAGGGTACGGGGACGGTTTAGGGTCCAGAGGAGGGGATGACAACGCTTTAGGGGGAGCGTACGTGTGAGGGCGCGGGTTAGTGTTAGCGTACGGGTTAGGATTACGGGACGGGTGAGGGTCAGGCTTCGGGGAAGGGTTAGGGTTAGGGTTCGGGCTAGGGTTAGGGTTAGGGGACGGGGACGGTTTAGGGTTCAGGGGAGGGTACGACAACGCTTTAGGGGGAGCGTACGTGTGAGGGCGCGGGTTAGTGTTAGCGTACGGGTTAGGATTAGGGGACGGGTGAGGGTCAGGCTCTGGGGAAGGGTTAGGGTTAGGGTTCGGGCTAGGGTTAGGTTTAGGGGATGGGGACGGTTTAGGGTCCAGGTGAGGGTATGACAACGCTTTAGGGGGAGTGTACGTGTGAGGGCGCGGGTTAGTGTTAGCGTACGGGTTAGGATTAGGGGACGGGTGAGGGTCAGGCTTCGGGGAAGGGTTAGGGTTAGGGTTCGGGCTAGGGTTAGGGTTAGGGGACGGGGACGGTTTAGGGTCCAGGGGAGGGTACGACAACGCTTTAGGGGGAGCGTAGGTGTGAGGGCGTTGGTTAGTGTTAGCGTACGGGTTAGGATTACAGGACGGGTGAGGGTCAGGCTTCGGGGAAGGGATAGGGTTAGGGCTCGGGCTAGGGTTAGGGTTAGGGGACGGGGACGGTTTAGGGTCCAGGGGAGGGTACGACAACGCTTTAGGGGGAGCGTAGGTGTGAGGGCGTGGGTTAGTGTTAGCGTACGTGTTAGGACTATGGGACGGGTGAGGGTCAGGCTTCGGGGAAGGGTTAGGGCTTACGGTTCGGGCTAGGGTTAGGGTTAGGGGACGGGGACGGTTTAGGGTCCAGGGGAGGGTACGACAACGCTTTAGGGGGAGCGTTCGTGTGAGGGCACGGGTTAGTGTTAGCGTACGGGTTAGGATTAGGGGACGGGTGAGGGTCAGGCTTCGGGGAAGTCTTAGGGTTAGGGTTCGGGCTAGGGTTAGTGTTAGGCGACGGGGACGGTTTAGGGTCCAGGGGAGGGTACGACAACGCTTTAGGGGGAGCGTACGTGTGAGGGCGCGGGTTAGTGTTAGCGTACGGGTTAGGATTAGGGGACGGGTGAGGGTCAGGCTTCGGGGAAGGGTTAGGGTTAGGGTTCGTGCTAGGGTTAGGGTTAGGGGACGGGGACGGTTTAGGGTCCAGGGGAGGGTACGACAACGCTTTAGGGGGAGCGTACGTGTGAGGGCGCGGGTTAGTGTTAGCGTACGGGTTAGGATTAGGGGACGGGTGAGGGTCAGGCTTCGGGGAAGGGTTAGGGTTAGGGTTCGTGCTAGGGTTAGGGTTAGGGGACGGGGACGGTTTAGGGTCCAGGGGAGGGTACGACAACGCTTTAGGGGGAGCGTACGTGTGAGGGCGCGGTTTAGTGTTAGCGTACGGGTTAGGATTAGGGGACGGGTGAGGGTCAGGCATCGGGGAAGGGTTAGGGTTAGGGTTCGTGCTAGGGTTAGGGTTAGGGGACGGGGACGGTTTAGGGTCCATGTGAGGGTACGACAACGCTTTAGGGGGAGCGTACGTGTGAGGGCACGGGTTAGTGTTAGCGTACGGTTTAGGATTATGGGTCGGGTGAGTGTCAGGCTTCGGGGAAGTGTTAGGGTTAGGGTACAGGCTAGGGTTAGGGATAGGGGACGGGGACGGTTTAGGGTCCATGTGAGGGTACGACAACGCTTTAGGGGGAGCGTACGTGTGAGGGCGCGGGTTAGTGTTAGCGTACGGGTTAGGATTAGGGGACGGGTGAGGGTCAGGCTTCGGGGAAGGGTTAGGGTTAGGGTTCGGGCTAGGGTTAGGGTTAGGGGACGGGGATGGTTTAGGGTCTGGGGAGGGTACGACAACGCTTTAGGGGGAGCGTACGTGTGAGGGCGCGGGTTAGTGATAGCGTACGGGTTAGGATTAGGGGACGGGTGAGGGTCAGGCTTCGGGGAAGGGTTAGGGTTAGGGTTCGGGCTAGGGTTAGGTTTAGGGGACGGGGACGGATTAGGGTCCGGGGAGGGTACGACAACGCTTTAGGGGGAGCGTACGTGTGAGGGCGCGGGTTAGTGTTAGCGTACGGGTTAGGATTAGGGGACGGGTGTGGGTCAGGCTTCGGGGAAGGTTTAGGGTTAGGTTTCGGGCTAGGGTTAGGGTTAGGGGACGGGGACGGTTTAGGGTCCAGGGGAGGGTACGACAACGCTTTAGGGGGAGCGTAGGTGTGAGGGCACGGGTTACTGTTAGCGTACGGGTTAGGATTACGGGACAGGTGAGGGTCAGGCTTCGGGGAAGGGCTAGGGTTAGGGTTCGGGCTAGGGTTAGGGTTAGGGGACGGGGACGGTTTAGGGTCCAGGGGAGGGTACGACAACGCTTTAGGGGGAGCGTAGGTGTGAGGGCGCGGGTTAGTGTTAGCGTACGGGTTAGGACTATGGGACGGGTGAGGGTCAGGCTTCGGAGAAGGGTTAGGGTTAGGGTTCGGGCTAGGGTTAGGGTTAGGGGATGGGGACGGTTTAGGGTCCAGGGGAGGGTACGACAACGCTTTAGGGGGAGCGTACGTGTGAGGGCGTGGGTTAGTGTTAGCGTACGGGTTAGGATTAGGGGACGGGTGAGGGTCAGTCTTCGGGGAAGTGTTAGGGTTAGGGTTCGGGCTAGGGTTAGGGTTAGGGGATGGGGACGGTTTAGGGTCCAGGGGAGGGTACGACAATGCTTTAGGGGGAGCGTACGTGTGAGGGCGCAGGTTAGTGTTAGCGTACGGGTTAGGATTAGGGGACGGGTGAGGGTCAGGCTTCGGGGAAGGCTTAGGGTTAGGGTTCGGGCTAGGGTTAGGGTTAGGGGACGGGGACGGTTTAGGGTCCAGGGGAGTGTACGACAACGCTTTAGGGGGAGCGTACGTGTGAGGGCGCGGGTTAGTGTTAGCGTACGGGTTAGGATTAGGGGACGGGTGAGGGTCAGGCTCTGGGGAAGGTTTAGGGTTAGGGTTCAGGCTAGGGTTAGGGGACGGGGACGGTTTAGGGTCCAGGTGAGGGTACGACAACGCTTTAAGGGGAGCGTAGGTGTGAGGGCGTGGGTTAGTGTTAGCGTACGGGTTAGGATTAGGGGACGGGTGAGGGTCAGGCTTCGGGGAAGGGTTAGGGTTAGGGTTCGGGCTAGGGTTAGGGTTAGGGGACGGGGACTTTTTAGGGTTCAGGGGAGTGTACGACAACGCTTTAGGGGGAGCGTAGGTGTGAGGGCGCGGGTTAGTGTTAGCGTACGGGTTAGGATTAGGGGACGGGTGAGGGTCAGACTTCGGGGAAGGGTTAGGGTTAGGGTTAGGGCTAGGGTTAGGGTTAGGGTACGGGGACGGTTTAGGGTCCAGGTGAGGGGATGACAACGCTTTAGGGGGAGCGTACGTGTGAGGGCGCGGGTTAGTGTTAGCGTACGGGTTAGGATTATGGGACGGGTGAGGGTCAGGCTTCGGGGAAGGGTTAGGGTTAGGGTTCGGGCTAGGGTTAGGGTTAGGGGACGGGGACGGTTTAGGGTCCAGGGGAGGGTACGACAACGCTTTAGGGGGAGCGTACGTGTGAGGGCGCGGGTTAGTGTTAGCGTACGGGTTAGGATTAGGGGACGGGTGAGGGTCAGGCTCTGGGGAAGGGTTAGGGTTAGGGTTCGGGCTAGGGTTAGGTTTAGGGGATGGGGACGGTTTAGGGTCCAGGTGAGGGTACGACAACGCTTTAGGGGGAGTGTACGTGTGAGGGCGCGGGTTAGTGTTAGCGTACGGGTTAGGATTAGGGGACGGGTGAGGGTCAGGCTTCGGGGAAGGGTTAGGGTTAGGGTTCGGGCTAGGGTTAGGGTTAGGGGACGGGGACGGTTTAGGGTCCAGGGGAGGGTACGACAACGCTTTAGGGGGAGCGTAGGTGTGAGGGCGTGGGTTAGTGTTAGCGTACGGGTTAGGATTACGGGACGGGTGAGGGTCAGGCTTCGGGGAAGGGCTAGGGTTAGGGCTCGGGCTAGGGTTAGGGTTAGGGGACGGGGACGGTTTAGGGTCCAGGGGAGGGTACGACAACGCTTTAGGGGGAGCGTAGGTGTGAGGGCGCGGGTTAGTGTTAGCGTACGTGTTAGGACTATGGGACGGGTGGGTCAGGCTTCGGGGAAGGGTTAGGGCTTACGGTTCGGGCTAGGGTTAGGGTTAGGGGACGGGGACGGTTTAGGGTCCAGGGGAGGGTACGACAACGCTTTAGGGGGAGCGTACGTGTGAGGGCGTGGGTTAGTGTTAGCGTACGGGTTAGGATTAGGGGACGGGTGAGGGTCAGTCTTCGGGGAAGTGTTAGGGTTAGGGTTCGGGCTAGGGTTAGGGTTAGGGGATGGGGACGGTTTAGGGTCCAGGGGAGGGTACGACAATGCTTTAGGGGGAGCGTACGTGTGAGGGCGCAGGTTAGTGTTAGCGTACGGGTTAGGATTAGGGGACGGGTGAGGGTCAGTCTTCGGGGAAGGGTTACGGTTAGGGTTCGTGCTAGGGTTAGGGTTAGGGGACGGGGACGGTTTAGGGTCCAGGGGAGGGTACGACAACGCTTTAGGGGGAGCGTACGTGTGAGGGCGCGGGTTAGTGTTAGCGTACGGGTTAGGATTAGGGGATGGGTGAGGGTCAGGCTTCGGGGAAGGCTTAGGGTTAGGGTTCGGGCTAGGGTTAGGGTTAGGGAACGGGGACGGTTTAGGGTGCAGGGGAGGGTACGACAACGCTTTAGGGGGAGCGTACGTGTGAGGGCGTGGGTTATTGTTAGCGTATGGGTTAGGATTAGGGGACGGGTGAGGGTCAGGCTTCGGGGAAGGGTTAGGGTTAGGGTACGTGCTAGGGTTAGGGTTAGGGGACGGGGACGGTTTAGGGTCCAGGGGAGGGTACGACAACGCTTTAGGGGGAGCGTACGTGTGAGGGCGCGGGTTAGTGTTAGCGTACGGGTTAGGATTAGGGGACGGGTGAGGGTCAGGCTTCGGGGAAGGGTTAGGGTTAGAGTTCGTGCTAGGGTTAGGGTTAGGGGACGGGGAAGGTTTAGGGTCCAGAGGAGGGTACGACAACGCTTTAGGGGGAGCGTACGTGTGAGGGCGCGGTTTACTGTTAGCGTACGGGTTAGGATTAGGGGACGGGTGAGGGTCAGGCTTCGGGGAAGGGTTAGGGTTAGGGTACGGGCTAGGGTTAGGGTTAGGGGACGGGGACGGTTTAGGGTCCATGTGAGGGTACGACAACGCTTTAGGGGGAGCGTACGTTAGAGGGCGCGGGTTAGTGTTAGCGTAAGGGTTAGGATTAGGGGACGGGTGAGGGTCAGGCTTCAGGGAAGCGTTAGGGTTAGGGTTCGGGCTAGGGTTAGGGTTAGGGGACGGGGACGGTTTAGGGTCCAGGGGAGGGTACGACAACGCTTTAGGGGGAGCGTACGTGTGAGGGCGCGGGTTAGTGTTAGCGTACGGGTTAGGATTAGGGGACGGGTGAGGGTCAGGCTTCGGGGAAGGCTTAGGGTTAGGGTTCGGGCTAGGGTTAGGGTTAGGGGACGGGGACGGTTTAGGGTCCAGGGGAGTGTACGACAACGCTTTAGGGGGAGCGTACGTGTGAGGGCGCGGGTTAGTGTTAGCGTACGGGTTAGGATTAGGGGACGGGTGAGGGTCAGGCTCTGGGGAAGGTTTAGGGTTAGGGTTCAGGCTAGGGTTAGGGGACGGGGACGGTTTAGGGTCCAGGTGAGGGTACGACAACGCTTTAAGGGGAGCGTAGGTGTGAGGGCGCGGGTTAGTGTTAGCGTACGGGTTAGGATTAGGGGACGGGTGAGGGTCAGGCTTCGGGGAAGGGTTAGGGTTAGGGTTCGGGCTAGGGTTAGGGTTAGGGGACGGGGACTTTTTAGGGTTCAGGGGAGTGTACGACAACGCTTTAGGGGGAGCGTAGGTGTGAGGGCGCGGGTTAGTGTTAGCGTACGGGTTAGGATTAGGGGACGGGTGAGGGTCAGACTTCGGGGAAGGGTTAGGGTTAGGGTTAGGGCTAGGGTTAGGGTTAGGGTACGGGGACGGTTTAGGGTCCAGGTGAGGGGATGACAACGCTTTAGGGGGAGCGTACGTGTGAGGGCGCGGGTTAGTGTTAGCGTACGGGTTAGGATTACGGGACGGGTGAGGGTCAGGCTTCGGGGAAGGGTTAGGGTTAGGGTTCGGGCTAGGGTTAGGGTTAGGGGACGGGGACGGTTTAGGGTCCAGGGGAGGGTACGACAACGCTTTAGGGGGAGCGTACGTGTGAGGGCGCGGGTTAGTGTTAGCGTACGGGTTAGGATTAGGGGACGGGTGAGGGTCAGGCTCTGGGGAAGGGTTAGGGTTAGGGTTCGGGCTAGGGTTAGGTTTAGGGGATGGGGACGGTTTAGGGTCCAGGTGAGGGTACGACAACGCTTTAGGGGGAGTGTACGTGTGAGGGCGCGGGTTAGTGTTAGCGTACGGGTTAGGATTAGGGGACGGGTGAGGGTCAGGCTTCGGGGAAGGGTTAGGGTTAGGGTTCGGGCTAGGGTTAGGGTTAGGGGACGGGGACGGTTTAGGGTCCAGGGGAGGGTACGACAACGCTTTAGGGGGAGCGTAGGTGTGAGGGCGTGGGTTAGTGTTAGCGTACGGGTTAGGATTACGGGACGGGTGAGGGTCAGGCTTCGGGGAAGGGCTAGGGTTAGGGCTCGGGCTAGGGTTAGGGTTAGGGGACGGGGACGGTTTAGGGTCCAGGGGAGGGTACGACAACGCTTTAGGGGGAGCGTAGGTGTGAGGGCGCTGGTTAGTGTTAGCGTACGTGTTAGGACTATGGGACGGGTGAGGGTCAGGCTTCGGGGAAGGGTTAGGGCTTACGGTTCGGGCTAGGGTTAGGGTTAGGGGACGGGGACGGTTTAGGGTCCAGGGGAGGGTACGACAACGCTTTAGGGGGAGCGTTCGTGTGAGGGCACGGGTTAGTGTTAGCGTACGGGTTAGGATTAGGGGACGGGTGAGGGTCAGGCTTCGGGGAAGTGTTAGGGTTAGGGTTCGGGCTAGGGTTAGGGTTAGGGGACGGGGACGGTTTAGGGTCCAGGGGAGGGTACGACAACGCTTTAGGGGGAGCGTACGTGTGAGGGCCTGGGTTAGTGTTAGCGTACGGGTCAGGATTAGGGGAAGGGTGAGGGTCATGCTTCGGGGAAGGGTTAGGGTTAGGGATCGGGCTAGGGTTAGGCTTAGGGGACGGGGACGGTTTAAGCTCCAGGGGAGGGAACGACAACGCTTTAGGGCGAGCGTACGTGTGAGGGCGCGGGTTAGTGTTACCGTACGGGTTAGGATTAGGGGACGGGTGGGGGTCAGGCTTCGGGGAAGGATTAGGGTTAGGGTTCGTGCTAGGGTTAGGGTTAGGGGACGGGGACGGTTTAGGGTACAGGGGAGGGTACGACAACGCTTTAGGGGGAGCGTAGGTGTGAGGGCGAGGGTTAGTGTTAGCGTACGGGTTAGGATTAGGGGACGGGTGAGGGTCAGACTTCGGGGAAGGGTTAGGGTTAGGGTTCGGGCTAGGGTTAGGGTTAGGGTACGGGGACGGTTTAGGGTCCAGGTGAGGGGATGACAATGCTTTAGGGGGAGCGTACGTGTGAGGGCGCGGGTTAGTGTTAGCGTACGGGTTAGGATTACGGGATGGGTGAGGGTCAGGCTTCGGGGAAGGGTTAGGGCTAGGGTTCGGGCTAGGGTTAGGGTTAGGGGACGGGGACTTTTTAGGGTTCAGGGGAGTGTACGACAACGCTTTAGGGGGAGCGTAGGTGTGAGGGCGCGGGTTAGTGTTAGCGTACGGGTTAGGATTAGGGGACGGGTGAGGGTCAGACTTCGGGGAAGGGTTAGGGTTAGGGTTCGGGCTAGGGTTAGGGTTAGGGTACGGGGACGGTTTAGGGTCCAGGTGAGGGGATGACAACGCTTTAGGGGGAGCGTACGTGTGAGGGCGCGGGTTAGTGTTAGCGTACGGGTTAGGATTAGGGGACGGGTGAGGGTCAGGCTTCGGGGAAGGGTTAGGGTTAGGGTTCGGGCTAGGGTTAGGGTTAGGGGACGGGGACGGTTTAGGGTCCAGGGGAGGGTACGACAACGCTTTAGGGGGAGCGTACGTGTGAGGGCGCGGGTTAGTGTTAGCGTACGGGTTAGGATTAGGGGACGGGTGAGGGTCAGGCTCTGGGGAAGGGTTAGGGTTAGGGTTCGGGCTAGGGTTAGGTTTAGGGGATGGGGACGGTTTAGGGTCCAGGTGAGGGTACGACAACGCTTTAGGGGGAGTGTACGTGTGAGGGCGCGGGTTAGTGTTAGCGTACGGGTTAGGATTAGGGGACGGGTGAGGGTCAGGCTTCGGGGAAGGGTTAGGGTTAGGGTTCGGGCTAGGGTTAGGGTTAGGGGACGGGGACGGTTTAGGGTCCAGGGGAGGGTACGACAACGCTTTAGGGGGAGCGTAGGTGTGAGGGCGCGGGTTAGTGTTAGCGTACGGGTTAGGACTATGGGACGGGTGAGGGTCAGGCTTCGGAGAAGGGTTAGGGTTAGGGTTCGGGCTAGGGTTAGGGTTAGGGGATGGGGACGGTTTAGGGTCCAGGGGAGGGTACGACAACGCTTTAGGGGGAGCGTACGTGTGAGGGCGTGGGTTAGTGTTAGCGTACGGGTTAGGATTAGGGGACGGGTGAGGGTCAGTCTTCGGGGAAGGTTTAGGGTTAGGGTTCGGGCTAGGGTTAGGGTTAGGGGATGGGGACGGTTTAGGGTCCAGGGGAGGGTACGACAATGCTTTAGGGGGAGCGTACGTGTGAGGGCGCAGGGTAGTGTTAGCGTACGGGTTAGGATTAGGGGACGGGTGAGGGTCAGTCTTCGGGGAAGGGTTACGGTTAGGGTTCGTGCTAGGGTTAGGGTTAGGGGACGGGGACGGTTTAGGGTCCAGGGGAGGGTACGACAACGCTTTAGGGGGAGCGTACGTGTGAGGGCGCGGGTTAGTGTTAGCGTACGGGTTAGGATTAGGGGATGGGTGAGGGTCAGGCTTCGGGGAAGGCTTAGGGTTAGGGTTCGGGCTAGGGTTAGGGTTAGGGAACGGGGACGGTTTAGGGTCCAGGGGAGGGTACGACAACGCTTTAGGGGGAGCGTACGTGTGAGGGCGTGGGTTATTGTTAGCGTATGGGTTAGGATTAGGGGACGGGTGAGGGTCAGGCTTCGGGGAAGGGTTAGGGTTAGGGTACGTGCTAGGGTTAGGGTTAGGGGACGGGGACGGTTTAGGGTCCAGGGGAGGGTACGACAACGCTTTAGGGGGAGCGTACGTGTGAGGGCGCGGGTTAGTGTTAGCGTACGGGTTAGGATTAGGGGACGGGTGAGGGTCAGGCTTCGGGGAAGGGTTAGGGTTAGAGTTCGTGCTAGGGTTAGGGTTAGGGGACGGGGAAGGTTTAGGGTCCAGAGGAGGGTACGACAACGCTTTAGGGGGAGCGTACGTGTGAGGGCGCGGTTTAGTGTTAGCGTACGGGTTAGGATTAGGGGACGGGTGAGGGTCAGGCTTCGGGGAAGGGTTAGGGTTAGGGTACGGGCTAGGGTTAGGGTTAGGGGACGGGGACGGTTTAGGGTCCATGTGAGGGTACGACAACGCTTTAGGGGGAGCGTACGTGAGAGGGCGCGGGTTAGTGTTAGCGTAAGGGTTAGGATTAGGGGACGGGTGAGGGTCAGGCTCTGGGGAAGGTTTAGGGTTAGGGTTCAGGCTAGGGTTAGGGGACGGGGACGGTTTAGGGTCCAGGTGAGGGTACGACAACGCTTTAAGGGGAGCGTAGGTGTGAGGGCGCGGGTTAGTGTTAGCGTACGGGTTAGGTTTAGGGGACGGGTGAGGGTCAGGCTTCGGGGAAGGGTTAGGGTTAGGGTTCGGGCTAGGGTTAGGGTTAGGGGACGGGGACGGTTTAGGGTCCAGGGGAGGGTACGACAACGCTTTAGGGGGAGCGTAGGTGTGAGGGCGCGGGTTAGTGTTAGCGTACGGGTTAGGATTAGGGGACGGGTGAGGGTCAGACTTCGGGGAAGGGTTAGGGTTAGGGTTAGGGCTAGGGTTAGGGTTAGGGTACGGGGACGGTTTAGGGTCCAGGTGAGGGGATGACAACGCTTTAGGGGGAGCGTACGTGTGAGGGCGCGGGTTAGTGTTAGCGTACGGGTTAGGATTACGGGACGGGTGAGGGTCAGGCTTCGGGGAAGACTTAGGGTTAGGGTTCGGGCTAGGGTTAGGGTTAGGGAACGGGGACGGTTTAGGGTCCAGGGGAGGGTACGACAACGCTTTAGGGGGAGCGTAGGTGTGAGGGCGCGGGTTAGTGTTAGCGTACGGGTTAGGATTAGGGGACGGGTGAGGGTCAGGCTTCAGGGAAGCGTTAGGGTTAGGGTTCGGGCTAGGGTTAGGGTTAGGGGACGGGGACGGTTTAGGGTCCAGGGGAGGGTACGACAACGCTTTAGGGGGAGCGTACGTGTGAGGGCGCGGGTTAGTGTTAGCGTACGGGTTAGGATTAGGGGACGGGTGAGGGTCAGGCTTCGGGGAAGGCTTAGGGTTAGGGTTCGGGCTAGGGTTAGGGTTAGGGGACGGGGACGGTTTAGGGTCCAGGGGAGTGTACGACAACGCTTTAGGGGGAGCGTACGTGTGAGGGCGCGGGTTAGTGTTAGCGTACGGGTTAGGATTAGGGGACGGGTGAGGGTCAGGCTCTGGGGAAGGTTTAGGGTTAGGGTTCAGGCTAGGGTTAGGGGACGGGGACGGTTTAGGGTCCAGGTGAGGGTACGACAACGCTTTAAGGGGAGCGTAGGTGTGAGGGCGCGGGTTAGTGTTAGCGTACGGGTTAGGATTAGGGGACGGGTGAGGGTCAGGCTTTGGGGAAGGGTTAGGGTTAGGGTTCGGGCTAGGGTTAGGGTTAGGGGACGGGGACTTTTTAGGGTTCAGGGGAGTGTACGACAACGCTTTAGGGGGAGCGTAGGTGTGAGGGCGCGGGTTAGTGTTAGCGTACGGGTTAGGATTAGGGGACGGGTGAGGGTCAGACTTCGGGGAAGGGTTAGGGTTAGGGTTAGGGCTAGGGTTAGGGTTAGGGTACGGGGACGGTTTAGGGTCCAGGTGAGGGGATGACAACGCTTTAGGGGGAGCGTACGTGTGAGGGCGCGGGTTAGTGTTAGCGTACGGGTTAGGATTACGGGACGGGTGAGTGTCAGGCTTCGGGGAAGGGTTAGGGTTAGGGTTCGGGCTAGGGTTAGGGTTAGGGGACGGGGACGGTTTAGGGTCCAGGGGAGGGTACGACAACGCTTTAGGGGGAGCGTACGTGTGAGGGCGCGGGTTAGTGTTAGCGTACGGGTTAGGATTAGGGGACGGGTGAGGGTCAGGCTCTGGGGAAGGGTTAGGGTTAGGGTTCGGGCTAGGGTTAGGTTTAGGGGATGGGGACGGTTTAGGGTCCAGGTGAGGGTACGACAACGCTTTAGGGGGAGTGTACGTGTGAGGGCGCGGGTTAGTGTTAGCGTACGGGTTAGGATTAGGGGACGGGTGAGGGTCAGGCTTCGGGGAAGGGTTAGGGTTAGGGTTCGGGCTAGGGTTAGGGTTAGGGGACGGGGACGGTTTAGGTTCCAGGGGAGGGTACGACAACGCTTTAGGGGGAGCGTAGGTGTGAGGGCGTGGGTTAGTGTTAGCGTACGGGTTAGGATTACGGGACGGGTGAGGGTCAGGCTTCGGGGAAGGGCTAGGGTTAGGGCTCGGGCTAGGGTTAGGGTTAGGGGACGGGGACGGTTTAGGGTCCAGGGGAGGGTACGACAACGCTTTAGGGGGAGCGTAGGTGTGAGGGCGCGGGTTAGTGTTAGCGTACGTGTTAGGACTATGGGACGGGTGAGGGTCAGGCTTCGGGGAAGGGTTAGGGCTTACGGTTCGGGCTAGGGTTAGGGTTAGGGGACGGGGACGGTTTAGGGTCCAGGGGAGGGTACGACAACGCTTTAGGGGGAGCGTTCGTGTGAGGGCACGGGTTAGTGTTAGCGTACGGGTTAGGATTAGGGGACGGGTGAGGGTCAGGCTTCGGGGAAGGGTTAGGGTTAGGGTTCGGGCTAGGGTTAGGGTTAGGGGACGGGGACGGTTTAGGGTCCAGGGGAGGGTACGACAACGCTTTAGGGGGAGCGTACGTGTGAGGGCCTGGGTTAGTGTTAGCGTACGGGTCAGGATTAGGGGACGGGTGAGGGTCATGCTTCGGGGAAGGGTTAGGGTTAGGGATCGGGCTAGGGTTAGGCTTAGGGGACGGGGACGGTTTAGGCTCCAGGGGAGGGAACGACAACGCTTTAGGGCGAGCGTACGTGTGAGGGCGCGGGTTAGTGTTACCGTACGGGTTAGGATTAGGGGACGGGTGGGGGTCAGGCTTCGGGGAAGGGTTAGGGTTAGGGTTCGTGCTAGGGTTAGGGTTAGGGGACGGGGACGGTTTAGGGTACAGGGGAGGGTACGACAACGCTTTAGGGGGAGCGTAGGTGTGAGGGCGAGGGTTAGTGTTAGCGTACGGGTTAGGATTAGGGGACGGGTGAGGGTCAGACTTCGGGGAAGGGTTAGGGTTAGGGTTCGGGCTAGGGTTAGGGTTAGGGTACGGGGACGGTTTAGGGTCCAGGTGAGGGGATGACAATGCTTTAGGGGGAGCGTACGTGTGAGGGCGCGGGTTAGTCTTAGCGTACGGGTTAGGATTACGGGACGGGTGAGGGTCAGGCTTCGGGGAAGGGTTAGGGTTAGGGTTCGGGCTAGGGTTAGGGTTAGGGGACGGGGACTTTTTAGGGTTCAGGGGAGTGTACGACAACGCTTTAGGGGGAGCGTAGGTGTGAGGGCGCGGGTTAGTGTTAGCGTACGGGTTAGGATTAGGGGACGGGTGAGGGTCAGACTTCGGGGAAGGGTTAGGGTTAGGGTTCGGGCTAGGGTTAGGGTTAGGGTACGGGGACGGTTTAGGGTCCAGGTGAGGGGATGACAACGCTTTAGGGGGAGCGTACGTGTGAGGGCGCGGGTTAGTGTTAGCGTACGGGTTAGGATTACGGAACGGGTGAGGGTCAGGCTTCGGGGAAGGGTTAGGGTTAGGGTTCGTGCTAGGGTTAGGGTTAGGGGACGGGGACGGTTTAGGGTCCAGGGGAGGGTACGACAACGCTTTAGGGGGAGCGTACGTGTGAGGGCGCGGGTTAGTGTTAGCGTACGGGTTAGGATTAGGGGACGGGTGAGGGTCAGGCTCTGGGGAAGGGTTAGGGTTAGGGTTCGGGCTAGGGTTAGGTTTAGGTGATGGGGACGGTTTAGGGTCCAGGTGAGGGTACGACAACGCTTTAGGGGGAGTGTACGTGTGAGGGCGCGGGTTAGTGTTAGCGTACGGGTTAGGATTAGGGGACGGGTGAGGGTCAGGCTTCGGGGAAGGGTTAGGGTTAGGGTTCGGGCTAGGGTTAGGGTTAGGGGACGGGGACGGTTTAGGGTCCAGGGGAGGGTACGACAACGCTTTAGGGGGAGCGTAGGTGTGAGGGCGTGGGTTAGTGTTAGCGTATGGGTTAGGATTACGGGACGGGTGAGGGTCAGGCTTCGGGGAAGGGCTAGGGTTAGGGCTCGGGCTAGGGTTAGGGTTAGGGGACGGGGACGGTTTAGGGTCCAGGGGAGGGTACGAGAACGCTTTAGGGGGAGCGTAGGTGTGAGGGCACGGGTTAGTGTTAGCGTACGTGTTAGGACTATGGGACGTGTGAGGGTCAGGCTTCGGGGAAGGGTTAGGGCTTACGGTTCGGGCTAGGGTTAGGGTTAGGGGACGGGGACGGTTTAGGGTCCAGGGGAGGGTACGACAACGCTTTAGGGGGAGCGTTCGTGTGAGGGCACGGGTTAGTGTTAGCGTACGGGTTAGGATTAGGGGACGGGTGAGGGTCAGGCTTCGGGGAAGTCTTAGGGTTAGGGTTCGGGCTAGGGTTAGGGTTAGGCGACGGGGACGGTTTAGGGTCCAGGGGAGGGTACGACAACGCTTTAAGGGGAGTGTACGTGTGAGGGCGTGGGTTAGTGTCAGCGTACGGGTTAGGATTAGGGGACGGGTGAGGGTCAGGCTTTGGGGAAGTGTTAGGGTTAGGGTTCGGGCTAGGGTTAGGGTTAGTGGACGGGGACGGTTTAGGGTCCAGGGGAGGGTACGACAACGCTTTAGGGGGAGCGTACGTGTGAGGCGCGGGTTAGTGTTAGCGTACGGGTTAGGATTAGGGGACGGGTGAGGGTCAGGCTCTGGGGAAGGGTTAGGGTTAGGGTTCGGGCTAGGGTTAGGTTTAGGGGATGGGGACGGTTTAGGGTCCAGGTGAGGGTACGACAACGCTTTAGGGGGAGTGTACGTGTGAGGGCGCGGGTTAGTGTTAGCGTACGGGTTAGGATTAGGGGACGGGTGAGGGTCAGGCTTCGGGGAAGGGTTAGGGTTAGGGTTCGGGCTAGGGTTAGGGTTAGGGGACGGGGACGGTTTAGGGTCCAGGGGAGGGTACGGCAACGCTTTAGGGCGAGCGTACGTGTGAGGGCGCGGGTTAGTGTTAGCGTACGGGTTAGGATTACGGCACGGGTGAGGGTCAGGCTTCGGGGAAGGGTTAGGGTTAGGGTTCGGGCTAGGGTTAGGGTTAGGGGACGGGGACGGTTTAGGGTCCAGGGGAGGGTACGACAACGCTTTAGGGGGAGCGTACGTGTGAGGGCGCGGGTTAGTGTTAGCGTACGGGTTAGGATTAGGGGACGGGTGAGGGTCAGGCTCTGGGGAAGGGTTAGGGTTAGGGTTCGGGCTAGGGTTAGGTTTAGGGGATGGGGACGGTTTAGGGTCCAGGTGAGGGTACGACAACGCTTTAGGGGGAGTGTACGTGTGAGGGCGCGGGTTAGTGTTAGCGTACGGGTTAGGATTAGGGGACGGGTGAGGGTCAGGCTTCGGGGAAGGTTTAGGGTTAGGGTTCGGGCTAGGGTTAGGGTTAGGGGACGGGGACGGTTTAGGGTCCAGGGGAGGGTACGACAACGCTTTAGGGGGAGCGTAGGTGTGAGGGCGTGGGTTAGTGTTAGCGTATGGGTTAGGATTACGGGACGGGTGAGGGTCAGGCTTCGGGGAAGGGCTAGGGTTAGGGCTCGGGCTAGGGTTAGGGTTAGGGGACGGGGACGGTTTAGGGTCCAGGGGAGGGTACGACAACGCTTTAGGGGGAGCGTAGGTGTGAGGGCGCGGGTTAGTGTTAGCGTACGGGTTAGGACTATGGGACGGGTGAGGGTCAGGCTTCGGGGAAGGGTTAGGGCTTACGGTTCGGGCTAGGGTTAGGGTTAGGGGACGGGGACGGTTTAGGGTCCAGGGGAGGGTACGACAACGCTTTAGGGGGAGCGTACGTGTGAGGGCCTGGGTTAGTGTTAGCGTACGGGTCAGGATTAGGGGACGGGTGAGGGTCATGCTTCGGGGAAGGGTTAGGGTTAGGGATCGGGCTAGGGTTAGGCTTAGGGGACGGGGACGGTTTAGGCTCCAGGGGAGGGAACGACAACGCTTTAGGGCGAGCGTACGTGTGAGGGCGCGGGTTAGTGTTACCGTACGGGTTAGGATTAGGGGACGGGTGGGGGTCAGGCTTCGGGGAAGGGTTAGGGTTAGGGTTCGTGCTAGGGTTAGGGTTAGGGGACGGGGACGGTTTAGGGTCCAGGGGAGGGTACGACAACGCTTTAGGGGGAGCGTACGTGTGAGGGCGTGGGTTAGTGTTACCGTACGGGTTAGGATTAGGGGACGGGTGAGGGTCAGGTTTCGGGGAAGGGCTAGGGTTAGGGTTCGGGCTAGGGTTAGGGTTAGGGGACGGGGACGGTTTAGGGTCCAGGGGAGGGTACGACAACATTTTAGGGGGAGCGTACGTGTGAGGGCGCGGGTTAGTGTTAGCGTACGCGTTACGATTAGGGGACGGGTGAGGGTCAGGCTTCGGGGAAGGGTTAGGGTTAGGGTTCGTGCTAGGGTTAGGGTTAGGGGACGGGGACGGTTTAGGGTCCAGGGGAGGGTACGACAACGCTTTAGGGGGAGCGTACGTGTGAGGGCGCGGTTTAGTGTTAGCGTACGGGTTAGGATTATGGGACGGGTGAGGGTCAGGCTTCGGGGAAGGGTTAGGGTTAGGGTTCGTGCTAGGGTTAGGGTTAGGGGACGGGGACGGTTTAGGGTCCAGGGGAGGGTACGACAACGCTTTAGGGGGAGCGTACGTGTGAGGGCGCGGGTTAGTGTTAGCGTACGGGTTAAGATTAGGGGACGGGTGAGGGTCAGGCTTCGGGGAAGGGTTAGGGTTAGGGTTCGTGCTAGGGTTAGGGTTAGGGGACGGGGACGGTTTAGGGTCCAGGGGAGGGTACGACAACGCTTTAGGGGTAGCGTACGTGTGAGGGCGCGGTTTAGTGTTAGCGTACGGGTTAGGATTAGGGGACGGGTGAGGGTCAGGCTCTGGGGAAGGTTTAGGGTTAGGGTTCAGGCTAGGGTTAGGGGACGGGGACGGTTTAGGGTCCAGGTGAGGGTACGACAACGCTTTAATGGGAGCGTAGGTGTGAGGGCGCGGGTTAGTGTTAGCGTACGGGTTAGGATTAGGGGACGGGTGAGGGTCAGGCTTCGGGGAAGGGTTAGGGTTAGGGTTCGGGCTAGGGTTAGGGTTAGGGGACGGGGACTTTTTAGGGTTCAGGGGAGTGTACGACAACGCTTTAGGGGGAGCGTAGGTGTGAGGGCGCGGGTTAGTGTTAGCGTACGGGTTAGGATTAGGGGACGGGTGAGGGTCAGGCTCTGGGGAAGGTTTAGGGTTAGGGTTCAGGCTAG
Organism: Delphinus delphis; assembly: GCF_949987515.2. Lineage (NCBI taxonomy): Eukaryota > Metazoa > Chordata > Mammalia > Artiodactyla > Delphinidae > Delphinus > Delphinus delphis. Next base: position 666,601 of record NW_027192735.1, on the reverse strand, counting down.
GGTTAGGGGACGGGGACGGTTTAGGGTACAGGTGAGGGTACGACAACGCTTTAAGGGGAGCGTACGTGTGAGGGCGCGGGTTAGTGTTAGCGTACGGGTTAGGATTACGGGACGGGTGAGGGTCAGGCTTCGGGGAAGGGTTAGGGTTAGGGTTCGGGCTAGTGTTAGGTTTAGGGGACGGGGACGGTTTAGGGTCCAGGGGAGGGTACGACAACGCTTTAGGGGGAGCGTACGTGTGAGGGCGCGGGTTAGTGTTAGCGTGCGGGTTAGGATTAGGGGACGGGTGAGGGTCAGGCTCTGGGGAAGGGTTAGGGTTAGGGTTCGGGCTAGGGTTAGGTTTAGGGGATGGGGACGGTTTAGGGTCCAGTTGAGGGTACGACAACGCTTTAGGGGGAGTGTACGTGTGAGGGCGCGGGTTAGTGTTAGCGTACGGGTTAGGATTAGGGGACGGGTGAGGGTCAGGCTTCGGGGAAGGGTTAGGGTTAGGGTTCGGGCTAGGGTTAGGGTTAGGGGACGGGGACGGTTTAGGGTCCAGGGGAGGGTACGACAACGCTTTAGGGGGAGCGTAGGTGTGAGGGCGTGGGTTAGTGTTAGCGTACAGGTTAGGATTACGGGACGGGTGAGGGTCAGGCTTCGGGGAAGGGCTAGGGTTAGGGCTCGGGCTAGGGTTAGGGTTAGGGGACGGGGACGGTTTAGGGTCCAGGGGAGGGTACGACAACGCTTTAGGGGGAGCGTAGGTGTGAGGGCGCGGGTTAGTGTTAGCGTACGTGTTAGGACTATGGGACGGGTGAGGGTCAGGCTTCGGGGAAGGGTTAGGGCTTACGGTTCGGGCTAGGGTTAGGGTTAGGGGACGGGGACGGTTTAGGGTCCAGGGGAGGGTACGACAACGCTTTAGGGGGAGCGTTCGTGTGAGGGCACGGGTTAGTGTTAGCGTACGGGTTAGGATTAGGGGACGGGTGAGGGTCAGGCTTCGGGGAAGTCTTAGGGTTAGGGTTCGGGCTAGGGTTAGGGTTAGGCGACGGGGACGGTTTAGGGTCCAGGGGAGGGTACGACAACGCTTTAAGGGGAGCGTACGTGTGAGGGCGTGGGTTAGTGTCAGCGTACTGGTTAGGATTAGGGGACGGGTGAGGGTCAGGCTTTGGGGAAGTGTTAGGGTTAGGGTTCGGGCTAGGGTTAGGGTTAGTGGACGGGGACGGTTTAGGGTCCAGGGGAGGGTACGACAACGCTTTAGGGGGAGCGTACGTGTGAGGGCGCGGGTTAGTGTTAGCGTACGGGTTAGGATTAAGGGACGGGTGAGGGTCAGGCTTCGGGGAAGGGTTAGGGTTAGGGTTCGGGCTAGGGTTAGGGTTAGGGGACGGGGACGGTTTAGGGTCCAGGGGAGGGTACGACAACGCTTTAGGGGGAGCGTAAGTGTGAGGGCCTGGGTTAGTGTTAGCGTACGGGTCAGGATTAGTTGACGGGTGAGGGTCATGCTTCGGGGAAGGGTTAGGGTTAGGGATCGGCCTAGGGTTAGGCTTAGGGGACGGGGACGGTTTAGGCTCCAGGGGAGGGAACGACAACGCTTTAGGGAGAGCGTACGTGTGAGGGCGCGGGTTAGTGTTACCGTACGGGTTAGGATTAGGGGACGGGTGGGGGTCAGGCTTCGGGGAAGGGTTAGGGTTAGGGTTCGTGCTAGGGTTAGGGTTAGGGGACGGGGACGGTTTAGGGTCCAGGGGAGGGTACGACAACGCTTTAGGGGGAGCGTAGGTGTGAGGGCGCGGGTTAGTGTTAGCGTACGGGTTAGGATTAGGGGACGGGTGAGGGTCAGACTTCGGGGAAGGGTTAGGGTTAGGGTTCGGGCTAGGGTTAGGGTTAGGGTACGGGGACGGTTTAGGGTCCAGGTGAGGGGATGACAATGCTTTAGGGGGAGCGTACGTGTGAGGGCACAGGTTAGTGTAAGCGTACGGGTTAGGATTACGGGACGGGTGAGGGTCAGGCTTCGGGGAAGGGTTAGGGTTAGGGTTCGGGCTAGGGTTAGGGTTAGGGGACGGGGACTTTTTAGGGTTCAGGGGAGTGTACGACAACGCTTTAGGGGGAGCGTAGGTGTGAGGGCGCGGGTTAGTGTTAGCGTACGGGTTAGGATTAGGGGACGGGTGAGGGTCAGACTTCGGGGAAGGGTTAGGGTTAGGGTTCGGGCTAGGGTTAGGGTTAGGGTACGGGGACGGTTTAGGGTCCAGGTGAGGGGATGACAACGCTTTAGGGGGAGCGTACGTGTGAGGGCGCGGGTTAGTGTTAGCGTACGGGTTAGGATTACGGGACGGGTGAGGGTCAGGCTTCGGGGAAGGGTTAGGGTTAGGGTTCATGCTAGGGTTAGGGTTAGGGGACGGGGACGGTTTAGGGTACAGGGGAGGGTACGACAACGCTTTAGGGGGAGCGTACGTGTGAGGGCGCGGGTTAGTGTTAGCGTACGGGTTAGGATTAGGGGACGGGTGAGGGTCAGGCTCTGAGGAAGGGTTAGGGTTAGGGTTCGGGCTAGGGTTAGGTTTAGGGGATGGGGACGGTTTAGGGTCCAGGTGAGGGTATGACAACGCTTTAGGGGGAGTGTACGTGTGAGGGCGCGGGTTAGTGTTAGCGTACGGGTTAGGATTAGGGGACGGGTGAGGGTCAGGCTTCGGGGAAGGGTTAGGGTTAGGGTTCGGGCTAGGGTTAGGGTTAGGGGACGGGGACGGTTTAGGGTCCAGGGGAGGGTACGACAATGCTTTAGGGGGAGCGTAGGTGTGAGGGCGTGGGTTAGTGTTAGCGTACGGGTTAGGATTACAGGACGGGTGAGGGTCAGGCTTCGGGGAAGGGCTAGGGTTAGGGCTCGGGCTAGGGTTAGGGTTAGGGGACGGGGACGGTTTAGGGTCCAGGGGAGGGTACGACAACGCTTTAGGGGGAGCGTTCGTGTGATGGCACGGGTTAGTGTTAGCGTACGGGTTAGGATTAGGGGACGGGTGAGGGTCAGGCTTCGGGGAAGTCTTAGGGTTAGGGTTCGGGCTAGGGTTAGGGTTAGGCGACGGGGACGGTTTAGGGTCCAGGGGAGGGTATGACAACGCTTTAAGGGGAGCGTACGTGTGAGGGCGTGGGTTAGTGTCAGCGTACGGGTTAGGATTAGGGGACGGGTGAGGGTCAGGCTTTGGGGAAGTGTTAGGGTTAGGGTTCGGGCTAGGGTTAGGGTTAGTGGACGGGGACGGTTTAGGGTCCATGGGAGGGTACGACAACGCTTTAGGGGGAGCGTACGTGTGAGGGCGCGGGTTAGTGTTAGCATACGGGTTAGGATTAAGGGACGGGTGAGGGTCAGGCTTCGGGTAGGTTTAGGGTTAGGGTTCGGGCTAGGGTTAGGGTTAGGGGACAGGGACGGTTTAGGGTCCAGGGGAGGGTACGACAACGCTTTAGGGGGAGCGTACGTGTGAGGGCGCGGTTTAGTGTTAGCGTACGGGTTAGGATTAGGGGACGGGTGAGGGTCAGGCTTCGGGAAGGGTTAGGGTTAGGGTTCGTGCTAGGGTTAGGGTTAGGGGACGGGGACGGTTTAGGGTCCAGGGGAGGGTACGACAACGCTTTAGGGGGAGCGTACGTGTGAGGGCGCGGGTTAGTGTTAGCGTACGGGTTAGGATTAGGGGACGGGTGAGGGTCAGGCTTCGGGGAAGGGTTAGGGTTAGGGTTCGTGCTAGGGTTAGGGTTAGGGGACGGGGACGGTTTAGGGTCCAGGGGAGGGTACGACAACGCTTTAGGGGGAGCGTACGTGTGAGGGCGCGGGTTAGTGTTAGCGTACGGCTTAGGATTAGGGGACGGGTGAGGGTCAGGCATCGGGGAAGGGTTAGGGTTAGGGTTCGTGCTAGGGTTAGGGTTAGGGGACGGGGACGGTTTAGGGTCCATGTGAGGGTACGACAACGCTTTAGGGGGAGCTTACGTGAGAGGGCGCGGGTTAGTGTTAGCGTAAGGGTTAGGATTAGGGGACGGGTGAGGGTCAGGCTTCAGGGAAGCGTTAGGGTTAGGGTTCGTGCTAGGGTTAGGGTTAGGGGACGGGGACGGTTTAGGGTCCAGGGGAGGGTACGACAACGCTTTAGGGGGAGCGTACGTGTGAGGGCGCGGGTTAGTGTTAGCGTACGGGTTAGGATTAGGGGACGGGTGAGGGTCAGGCTTCGGGGAAGGCTTAGGGTTAGGGTTCGGGCTAGGGTTAGGGTTAGGGGACGGGGACGGTTTAGGGTCCAGGGGAGGGTACGACAACGCTTTAGGGGGAGCGTACGTGTGAGGGCGCGGGTTAGTGTTAGCGTACGGGTTAGGATTAGGGGACGGGTGAGGGTCAGGCTCTGGGGAAGGTTTAGGGTTAGGGTTCAGGCTAGGGTTAGGGGACGGGGACGGTTTAGGGTCCAGGTGAGGGTACGACAACGCTTTAAGGGGAGCGTAGGTGTGAGGGCGCGGGTTAGTGTTAGCGTACGGGTTAGGATTAGGGGACGGGTGAGGGTCAGGCTTCGGGGAAGGGTTAGGGTTAGGGTTCGGGCTAGGGTTAGGGTTAGGGGACGGGGACTTTTTAGGGTTCAGGGGAGTGTACGACAACGCTTTAGGGGGAGCGTAGGTGTGAGGGCGCGGGTTAGTGTTAGCGTACGGGTTAGGATTAGGGGACGGGTGAGGGTCAGACTTCGGGGAAGGGTTAGGGTTAGGGTTCGGGCTAGGGTTAGGGTTAGGGTACGGGGACGGTTTAGGGTCCAGGTGAGGGGATGACAACGCTTTAGGGGGAGCGTACGTGTGAGGGCGCGGGTTAGTGTTAGCGTACGGGTTAGGATTACGGGACGGGTGAGTGTCAGGCTTTGGGGAAGGGTTAGGGTTAGGGTTCGTGCTAGGGTTAGGGTTAGGGGACGGGGACGGTTTAGGGTCCAGGGGAGGGTACGACAACGCTTTAGGGGGAGCGTACGTGTGAGGGCGCGGGTTAGTGTTAGCGTACGGGTTAGGATTAGGGGACGGGTGAGGGTCAGGCTCTGGGGAAGGGTTAGGGTTAGGGTTCGGGCTAGGGTTAGGTTTAGGGGATGGGGACGGTTTAGGGTCCAGGTGAGGGTACGACAACGCTTTAGTGGGAGTGTACGTGTGAGGGCGCGGGTTAGTGTTAGCGTACGGGTTAGGATTAGGGGACGGGTGAGGGTCAGGCTTCGGGGAAGGGTTAGGGTTAGGGTTCGGGCTAGGGTTAGGGTTAGGGGACGGGGACGGTTTAGGGTCCAGGGGAGGGTACGACAACGCTTTAGGGGGAGCGTAGGTGTGAGGGCGCGGGTTAGTGTTAGCGTAAGGGTTAGGATTAGGGGACGGGTGAGGGTCAGGCTTTGGGGAAGGGTTAGGGTTAGGGTTCAGGCTAGGGTTAGGGTTAGGGGATGGGGACGGTTTAGGGTCCAGGGGAGGGTACGACAACACTTTAGGGGGAGCGTACATGTGAGGGCGCGGGTTAGTATTAGCGTACGGGTTAGGATTAGGGGACGTGTGAGGGTCAGTCTTCGGGGAAGGGTTAGGGTTAGGCTTCGTGCTAGGGTTAGGGTTAGGGGACGGGGACTGTTTAGGGTCCAGGGGAGGGTACGACAACGCTTTAGGGGGAGCGTACGTGTGAGGGCGCGGGTTAGTGTTAGCGTACGGGTTAGGATTAGGGGATGGGTGAGGGTCAGGCTTCGGGGAAGACTTAGGGTTAGGGTTCGGGCTAGGGTTAGGGTTAGGGAACGGGGACGGTTTAGGGTCCAGGGGAGGGTACGACAAAGCTTTAAGGCGAGCGTAGGTGTGAGGGCGCGGGTTAGTGTTAGCGTACGGGTTAGGATTAGGGGACGGGTGAGGGTCAGGCTTCGGGGAAGGGTTAGGGTTAGGGTTCGGGCTAGGGTTAGGGTTAGGGGACGGGGACTTTTTAGGGTTCAGGGGAGTGTACGACAACGCTTTAGGGGGAGCGTAGGTGTGAGGGCGCGGGTTAGTGTTAGCGTACGGGTTAGGATTAGGGGACGGGTGAGGGTCAGACTTCGGGGAAGGGTTAGGGTTAGGGTTCGGGCTAGGGTTAGGGTTAGGGTACGGGGATGTTTTAGGGTCCAGGTGAGGGGATGACAACGCTTTAGGGGGAGCGTACGTGTGAGGGCGCGGCTTAGTGTTAGCGTACGGGTTAGGATTACGGGACGGGTGAGGGTCAGGCTTCGGGGAAGGGTTAGGGTTAGGGTTCGGGCTAGGTTAGGGTTAGGGGACGGGGACGGTTTAGGGTCCAGGGGAGGGTACGACAACGCTTTAGGGGGAGCGTACGTGTGAGCGCGCGGGTTAGTGTTAGCGTACGGGTTAGGATTAGGGGACGGGTGAGGGTCAGGCTCTGGGGAAGGGTTAGGGTTAGGGTTCGGGCTAGGGTTAGGGTTAGGGTACGGGGACGGTTTAGGGTCCAGGTGAGGGGATGACAACGCTTTAGGGGGAGCGTACGTGTGAGGGCGCGGGTTAGTGTTAGCGTACGGGTTAGGATTACGGGACGGGTGAGGGTCAGGCTTCGGGGAAGGGTTAGGGTTAGGGTTCGGGCTAGGGTTAGGGTTAGGGGACGGGGACTTTTTAGGGTTCAGGGGAGTGTACGACAACGCTTTAGGGGGAGCGTAGGTGTGAGGGCGCGGGTTAGTGTTAGCGTACGGGTTAGGATTAGGGGACGGTTGAGGGTCAGACGTCGGGGAAGGGTTAGGGTTAGGGTTCGGGCTAGGGTTAGGGTTAGGGTACGGGGACGGTTTAGGGTCCAGGTGAGGGGATGACAACGCTTTAGGGGGAGCGTACGTGTGAGGGCGCGGGTTAGTGTTAGCATACGGGTTAGGATTACGGGACGGGTGAGGGTCAGGCTTCGGGGAAGGGTTAGGGTTAGGGTTCGGGCTAGGGTTAGGGTTAGGGGACGGGGACGGTTTAGGGTCCAGGGGAGGGTACGACAACGCTTTAGGGGGAGCGTACGTGTGAGGGCGCGGGTTAGTGTTAGCGTACGGGTTAGGATTAGGGGACGGGTGAGGGTCAGGCTCTGGGGAAGGGTTAGGGTTAGGGTTCGGGCTAGGGTTAGGTTTAGGGGATGGGGACGGTTTAATGTCCAGGTGAGGGTACGACAACGCTTTAGGGGGAGTGTACGTGTGAGGGCGCGGGTTAGTGTTAGCGTACGGGTTAGGATTAGGGGACGGGTGAGGGTCAGGCTTCGGGGAAGGGTTAGGGTTAGGGTTCGGGCTAGGGTTAGGGTTAGGGGATGGGGACGGTTTAGGGTCCAGGGGAGGGTACGACAACGCTTTAGGGGGAGCGTAGGTGTGAGGGCGTGGGTTAGTGTTAGCGTACGGGTTAGGATTACGGGACGGGTGAGGGTCAGGCTTCGGGGAAGGGCTAGGGTTAGGGCTCGGGCTAGGGTTAGGGTTAGGGGACGGGGACGGTTTAGGGTCCAGGGGAGGGTACGACAACGCTTTAGGGGGAGCGTAGGTGTGAGGGCGCGGGTTAGTGTTAGCGTACGTGTTAGGACTATGGGACGGGTGAGGGTCAGGCTTCGGGGAAGGGTTAGGGCTTACGGTTCGGGCTAGGGTTAGGGTTAGGGGACGGGGACGGTTTAGGGTCCAGGTGAGGGTACGACAACGCTTTAAGGGGAGCGTAGGTGTGAGGGCGCGGGTTAGTGTTAGCGTACGGGTTAGGATTAGGGGACGGGTGAGGGTCAGGCTTCGGGGAAGGGTTAGGGTTAGGGTTCGGGCTAGGGTTAGGGTTAGGGGACGGGGACTTTTTAGGGTTCAGGGGAGTGTACGACAACGCTTTAGGGGGAGCGTAGGTGTGAGGGCACGGGTTAGTGTTAGCGTACGGGTTAGGATTAGGGGACGGGTGAGGGTCAGACTTCGGGGAAGGGTTAGGGTTAGGGCTCGGGCTAGGGTTAGGGTTAGGGGACGGGGACGGTTTAGGGTCCAGGGGAGGGTACGACAACGCTTTAGGGGGAGCGTAGGTGTGAGGGCGCGGGTTAGTGTTAGCGTACGTGTTAGGACTATGGGACGGGTTAGGGTCAGGCTTCGGGGAAGGGTTAGGGCTTACGGTTCGGGCTAGGGTTAGGGTTAGGGGACGGGGACGGTTTAGGGTCCAGGTGAGGGTACGACAACGCTTTAAGGGGAGCGTAGGTGTGAGGGCGCGGGTTAGTGTTAGCGTACGGGTTAGGATTAGGGGACGGGTGAGGGTCAGGCTTCGGGGAAGGGTTAGGGTTAGGGTTCGGGCTAGGGTTAGGGTTAGGGGACGGGGACTTTTTAGGGTCCAGGGGAGGGTACGACAACGCTTTAGGGGGAGCGTACGTGTGAGCGCGCGGGTTAGTGTTAGCGTACGGGTTAGGATTAGGGGACGGGTGAGGGTCAGGCTCTGGGGAAGGGTTAGGGTTAGGGTTCGGGCTAGGGTTAGGGTTAGGGTACGGGGACGGTTTAGGGTCCAGGTGAGGGGATGACAACGCTTTAGGGGGAGCGTACGTGTGAGGGCGCGGGTTAGTGTTAGCGTACGGGTTAGGATTACGGGACGGGTGAGGGTCAGGCTTCGGGGAAGGGTTAGGGTTAGGGTTCGGGCTAGGGTTAGGGTTAGGGGACGGGGACTTTTTAGGGTTCAGGGGAGTGTACGACAACGCTTTAGGGGGAGCGTAGGTGTGAGGGCGCGGGTTAGTGTTAGCGTACGGGTTAGGATTAGGGGACGGTTGAGGGTCAGGCTTCGGGGAAGGGTTAGGGTTAGGGTTCGGGCTAGGGTTAGGGTTAGGGGATGGGGACGGTTTAGGGTCCAGGGGAGGGTACGACAACGCTTTAGGGGGAGCGTAGGTGTGAGGGCGTGGGTTAGTGTTAGCGTACGGGTTAGGATTACGGGACGGGTGAGGGTCAGGCTTCGGGGAAGGGCTAGGGTTAGGGCTCGGGCTAGGGTTAGGGTTAGGGGACCGGGACGGTTTAGGGTCCAGGGGAGGGTACGACAACGCTTTAGGGGGAGCGTAGGTGTGAGGGCGCGGGTTAGTGTTAGCGTACGTGTTAGGACTATGGGACGGGTGAGGGTCAGGCTTCGGGGAAGGGTTAGGGCTTACGGTTCGGGCTAGGGTTAGGGTTAGGGGACGGGGACGGTTTAGGGTCCAGGTGAGGGTACGACAACGCTTTAAGGGGAGCGTAGGTGTGAGGGCGCGGGTTAGTGTTAGCGTACGGGTTAGGATTAGGGGACGGGTGAGGGTCAGGCTTCGGGGAAGGGTTAGGGTTAGGGTTCGGGCTAGGGTTAGGGTTAGGGGACGGGGACTTTTTAGGGTTCAGGGGAGTGTACGACAACGCTTTAGGGGGAGCGTAGGTGTGAGGGCACGGGTTAGTGTTAGCGTACGGGTTAGGATTAGGGGACGGGTGAGGGTCAGACTTCGGGGAAGGGTTAGGGTTAGGGCTCGGGCTAGGGTTAGGGTTAGGGGACGGGGACGGTTTAGGGTCCAGGGGAGGGTACGACAACGCTTTAGGGGGAGCGTAGGTGTGAGGGCGCGGGTTAGTGTTAGCGTACGTGTTAGGACTATGGGACGGGTGAGGGTCAGGCTTCGGGGAAGGGTTAGGGCTTACGGTTCGGGCTAGGGTTAGGGTTAGGGGACGGGGACGGTTTAGGGTCCAGGTGAGGGTACGACAACGCTTTAAGGGGAGCGTAGGTGTGAGGGCGCGGGTTAGTGTTAGCGTACGGGTTAGGATTAGGGGACGGGTGAGGGTCAGGCTTCGGGGAAGGGTTAGGGTTAGGGTTCGGGCTAGGGTTAGGGTTAGGGGACGGGGACTTTTTAGGGTTCAGGGGAGTGTACGACAACGCTTTAGGGGGAGCGTAGGTGTGAGGGCGCGGGTTAGTGTTAGCGTACGGGTTAGGATTAGGGGACGGGTGAGGGTCAGACTTCGGGGAAGGGTTAGGGTTAGGGTTCGGGCTAGGGTTAGGGTTAGGGTACGGGGACGGTTTAGGGTCCAGGTGAGGGGATGACAACGCTTTAGGGGGAGCGTACGTGTGAGGGCGAGGGTTAGTGTTAGCGTACGGGTTAGGATTACGGGACGGGTGAGTGTCAGGCTTCGGGGAAGGGTTAGGGTTAGGGTTCGGGCTAGGGTTAGGGTTAGGGGACGGGGACGGTTTAGGGTCCAGGGGAGGGTACGACAACGCTTTAGGGGGAGCGTAGGTGTGAGGGCGCGGGTAGGTGTTAGCGTAAGGGTTAGGATTAGGGGACGGGTGAGGGTCAGACTTCGGGGAAGGGTTAGGGTTAGGGTTCAGGCTAGGGTTAGGGTTAGGGGATGGGGACGGTTTAGGGTCCAGGGGAGGGTACGACAACACTTTAGGGGGAGCGTACATGTGAGGGCGCGGGTTAGTATTAGCGTACGGGTTAGGATTAGGGGACGGGTGAGGGTCAGTCTTCGTGGAAGGGTTAGGGTTAGGGTTCGTGCTAGGGTTAGGGTTAGGGGACGGGGACTGTTTAGGGTCCAGGGGAGGGTACGACAACGCTTTAGGGGGAGCGTACGTGTGAGGGCGCGGGTTAGTGTTAGTGTACGGGTTAGGATTAGGGGATGGGTGAGGGTCAGGCTTCGGGGAAGACTTAGGGTTAGGGTTCGGGCTAGGGTTAGGGTTAGGGGACGGGGACGGTTTAGGGTCCAGGGGAGGGTACGACAGCGCTTTAGGGGGAGCGTACGTGTGAGTGCGCGGGTTGGTGTTAGCGTACGGGTTAGGATTAGGAGACGGGTGAGGGTCAGGCTTCGGGGAAGGGTTAGGGTTAGGGTTCGGGCTAGGGTTAGGGTTAGGGGACGGGGACTTTTTAGGCTTCAGGGGAGTGTACGACAACGCTTTAGGGGGAGCGTAGGTGTGAGGGCGCGGGTTAGTGTTAGCGTACGGGTTAGGATTATGGGACGGGTGAGGGTCAGACTTCGGGGAAGGGTTAGGGTTAGGGTTCGGGCTAGGGTTAGGGTTAGGGTACGGGGACGGTTTAGGGTCCAGGTGAGGGGATGACAACGCTTTAGGGGGAGCGTACGTGTGAGGGCGCGGGTTAGTGTTAGCGTACGGGTTAGGATTACGGGACGGGTGAGGGTCAGGCTTCGGGGAATGGTTAGGGTTAGGGTTCGGGCTAGGGTTAGGGTTAGGGGACGGGGACGGTTTAGGGTCCAGGGGAGGGTACGACAACGCTTTAGGGGGAGCGTACGTGTGAGGGCGCGGGTTAGTGTTAGCGTACGGGTTAGGATTAGGGGACGGGTGAGGGTCAGGCTCTGGGGAAGGGTTAGGGTTAGGGTTCGGGCTAGGGTTAGGGTTAGGGTACGGGGACGGTTTAGGGTCCAGGTGAGGGGATGACAACGCTTTAGGGGGAGTGTACGTGTGAGGGCGCGGGTTAGTGTTAGCGTACGGGTTAGGATTACGGGACGGGTGAGGGTCAGGCTTCGGGGAAGGGTTAGGGTTAGGGTTCGGGCTAGGGTTAGGGTTAGGGGACGGGGACTTTTTAGGGTTCACGGGAGTGTACGACAACGCTTTAGGGGGAGCGTAGGTGTGAGGGCGCGGGTTAGTGTTAGCGTACGGGTTAGGATTAGGGGACGGGTGAGGGTCAGACTTCGGGGAAGGGTTAGGGTTAGGGTTCGGGCTAGGGTTAGGGTTAGGGTACGGGGACGGTTTAGGGTCCAGGTGAGGGGATGACAACGCTTTAGGGGGAGAGTACGTGTGAGGGCGCGGGTTAGTGTTAGCGTACGGGTTAGGATTACGGGACGGGTGAGGGTCAGGCTTCGGGGAAGGGTTAGGGTTAGGGTTCGGGCTAGGGTTAGGGTTAGGGGACGGGGACGGTTTAGGGTCCAGGGGAAGGTACGACAACGCTTTAGGGGGAGCGTACGTGTGAGGGCGCGGGTTAGTGTTAGCGTACGGGTTAGGATTAGGGGACGGGTGAGGGTCAGGCTCTGGGGAAGGGTTAGGGTTAGGGTTCGGGCTAGGGTTAGGTTTAGGGGATGGGGACGGTTTAATGTCCAGGTGAGGGTACGACAACGCTTTAGGGGGAGTGTACGTGTGAGGGCGCGGGTTAGTGTTAGCGTACGGGTTAGGATTAGGGGACGGGTGAGGGTCAGGCTTCGGGGAAGGGTTAGGGTTAGGGTTCGGGCTAGGGTTAGGGTTAGGGGACGGGGACGGTTTAGGGTCCAGGGGAGGGTACGACAACGCTTTAGGGGGAGCGTAGCTGTGAGGGCGTGGGTTAGTGTTAGCGTACGGGTTAGGCTTACGGGACGGGTGAGGGTCAGGCTTCGGGGAAGGGCTAGGGTTAGGGCTCGGGCTAGGGTTAGGGTTAGGGGACGGGGACGGTTTAGGGTCCAGGGGAGGGTACGACAACGCTTTAGGGGGAGCGTAGGTGTGAGGGCGCGGGTTAGTGTTAGCGTACGTGTTAGGACTATGGGACGGGTGAGGGTCAGGCTTCGGGGAAGGGTTAGGGCTTACGGTTCGGGCTAGGGTTAGGGTTAGGGGACGGGGACGGTTTAGGGTCCAGGTGAGGGTACGACAACGCTTTAAGGGGAGCGTAGGTGTGAGGGCGCGGGTTAGTGTTAGCGTACGGGTTAGGATTAGGGGACGGGTGAGGGTCAGGCTTCGGGGAAGGGTTAGGGTTAGGGTTCGGGCTAGGGTTAGGGTTAGGGGACGGGGACTTTTTAGGGTTCAGGGGAGTGTACGACAACGCTTTAGGGGGAGCGTAGGGGTGAGGGCACGGGTTAGTGTTAGCGTACGGGTTAGGATTAGGGGACGGGTGAGGGTCAGACTTCGGGGAAGGGCTAGGGTTAGGGCTCGGGCTAGGGTTAGGGTTAGGGGACGGGGACGGTTTAGGGTCCAGGGGAGGGTACGACAACGCTTTAGGGGGAGCGTAGGTGTGAGGGCGCGGGTTAGTGTTAGCGTACGTGTTAGGACTATGGGACGGGTGAGGGTCAGGCTTCGGGGAAGGGTTAGGGCTTACGGTTCGGGGTAGGGTTAGGGTTAGGGGATGGGGACGGTTTAGGGTCCAGGTGAGGGTACGACAACGCTTTAAGGGAGCGTAGGTGTGAGGGCGCGGGTTAGTGTTAGCGTACGGGTTAGGATTAGGGGACGGGTGAGGGTCAGGCTTCGGGGAAGGGTTAGGGCTAGGGTTCGGGCTAGGGTTAGGGTTAGGGGACGGGGACTTTTTAGGGTTCAGGGGAGTGTACGACAACGCTTTAGGGGGAGCGTAGGTGTGAGGGCGCGGGTTAGTGTTAGCGTACGGGTTAGGATTAGGGGACGGGTGAGGGTCAGACTTCAGGGAAGGCTTAGGGTTAGGGTTCGGGCTAGGGTTAGGGTTAGGGTACGGGGACGGTTTAGGGTCCAGGTGAGGGGATGACAACGCTTTAGGGGGAGCGTACGTGTGAGGGCGCGGGTTAGTGTTAGCGTACGGGTTAGGATTACGGGACGGGTGAGTGTCAGGCTTCGGGGAAGGGTTAGGGTTAGGGTTCGGGCTAGGGTTAGGGTTAGGGGACGGGGACGGTTTAGGGTCCAGGGGATGGTACGACAACGCTTTAGGGGGAGCGTACGTGTGAGGGCGCGGGTTAGTGTTAGCGTACGGGTTAGGATTAGGGGACGGGTGAGGGTCAGGCTCTGGGGAAGGGTTAGGGTTAGGGTTCGGGCTAGGGTTAGGTTTAGGGGACGGGGACGGTTTAGGGTCCAGGTGAGGGTACGACAATGCTTTAGGGGGAGCGTACGTGAGACGGCGCGGGTTAGTGTTAGCGTACGGGTTAGGATTAGGGGACGGGTGAGGGTCAGGCTTCAGGGAAGGGTTAGGGTTAGGGTTCGGGCTAGGGTTAGGGTTAGGGGACGGGGACGGTTTAGGGTCCAGGGGAGGGTACGACAACGCTTTAGGGGGAGCGTACGTGTGAGGGCGCGCGTTAGTGTTAGCGTACGGGTTAGGATTAGGGGACGGGTGAGGGTCAGGCTTCGGGGAAAGGTTAGGGTTAGGGTTCGTGCTAGGGTTAGGGTTAGGGGACGGGGACGGTTTAGGGTCCAGGGGAGGGTACGACAACGCTTTAGGGGGAGTGTAGGTGTGAGGGCGCGGGTTAGTGTTAGCGTACGGGTTAGGATTAGGGGACGGGTGAGGGTCAGGCTTCGGGGAAGGGTTAGGGTTAGGGTTCGTGCTAGGGTTAGGGTTAGGGGACGGGGACGGTTTAGGGTCCATGTGAGGGTACGACAACGCTTTAGGGGGAGCGTATGTGTGAGGGCACGGGTTAGTGTTAGCGTACGGTTTAGGATTATGGGACGGGTGAGGGTCAGGCTTCGGGGAAGTGTTAGGGTTAGGGTACGGGCTAGGGTTAGGGATAGGGTACGGGGGCGGTTTAGGGTCCATGTGAGGGTACGACAACGCTTTAGGGGGAGCGTAAGTGTGAGGGCGCGGGTTAGTGTTAGCGTACGGTTTAGGATTAGGGGACGTGTGAGGGTCAGGCTTCGGGGAAGGGTTAGGGTTAGGATTCGGGCTAGGGTTAGGGTTAGGGGACGGGGACGGTTTAGGGTCCAGGGGAGGGTACGACAACGCTTTCGGGGGAGCGTACGTGTGAGGGCGCGGGTTAGTGTTAGCGTACGGGTTAGGATTAGGGGACGGGTGAGGGTCAGGCTTCGGGGAAGGGTTAGGGTTAGGGTTCGGGCTAGGGTTAGGGTTAGGGGACGGGGACGGTTTAGGGTTCAGGGGAGGGTACGACAACGCTTTAGGGGGAGCGTACGTGTGAGGGCGCGGGTTAGTGTTAGCGTACGGGTTAGGATTAGGGGACGGGTGAGGGTCAGGCTTCGGGGAAGGGTTAGGGTTAGGGTTCGTGCTAGGGTTAGGGTTAGGGGACGGGGACGGTTTAGGGTCCAGGGGAGGGTACGACAACGCTTTAGGGTAGCGTACGTGTGAGGGCACGGGTTAGTGTTAGCGTACGGGTTAGGATTAGGGGACGGGTGAGGGTCAGGCTTCGGGGAAGGGTTAGGGTTAGGGTTCGTTCTAGGGTTAGGGTTAGGGGACGGGGACGGTTTAGGGTCCATGTGAGGGTACGACAACGCTTTAGGAGGAGCGTACGTGTGAGGGCACGGGTTAGTGTTAGCGTACGGTTTAGGATTATGGGACGGGTGAGGGTCAGGCTTCGGGGAAGTGTTAGGGTTAGGGTACAGGCTAGGGTTAGGGATAGGGGACGGGGACGGTTTAGGGTCCATGTGAGGGTACGACAACGCTTTAGGGGGAGCGTACGTGTGAGGGCGCGGGTTAGTGTTAGCGTACGGGTTAGGATTAGGGGACGGGTGAGGGTCAGGCTTCGGGGAAGGGTTAGGGTTAGGGTTCGGGCTAGGGTTAGGGTTAGGGGACGGGGATGGTTTAGGGTCCGGGGAGGGTACGACAACGCTTTAGGGGGAGCGTACGTGTGAGGGCGCGGGTTAGTGATAGCGTACGGGTTAGGATTAGGGGACGGGTGAGGGTCAGGCTTCGGGGAAGGGTTAGGGTTAGGGTTCGGGCTAGGGTTAGGTTTAGGGGACGGGGACGGTTTAGGGTCCGGGGAGGGTACGACAACGCTTTAGGGGGAGCGTACGTGTGAGGGCGCGGGTTAGTGTTAGCGTACGGTTTAGGATTAGGGGACGGGTGTGGGTCAGGGTTCGGGGAAGGGTTAGGGTTAGGTTTCGGGCTAGGGTTAGGGTTAGGGGACGGGGACGGTTTAGGGTCCAGGGGAGGGTACGACAACGCTTTAGGGGGAGCGTACGTGTGAGGGCGCAGGTTAGTGTTAGCGTACGGGTTAGGATTAGGGGACGGGTGAGGGTCAGGCTTCGGGGAAGGGTTAGGGTTAGGGTACGGGCTAGGGTTAGGGATAGGGGACGGGGACGGTTTAGGGTCCATATGAGGGTACGACAACGCTTTAGGGGGAGCATACGTGTGAGGGCGTGGGTTAGTGTTAGCGTATGGGTTAGGATTAGGGGACGGGTGAGGGTCAGGCTTCGGGGAAGTGTTAGGGTTAGGGTTCGGGCTAGGGTTAGGGTTAGGGGACGGGGACGGTTTAGGGTCCAGGGGAGGGTACGACAACGCTTTAGGGGGAGCGTACGTGTGAGGGCGCGGGTTAGTGTTAACATACGGGTTAGGATTAGGGGACGGGTGAGGGTCAGGCTTCGGGGAAGGGTTAGGGTTAGGGTTCGGGCTAGGGTTAGGGTTAGGGGACGGGGACGGTTTAGGGTCCAGGGTAGGGTACGACAACGCTTTAGGGGGAGCGTACGTGTGAGGGCACGGGTTAGTGTTAGCGTACGGGTTAGGATTAGGGGACGGGTGAGGGTCAGGCTTCGGGGAAGGGTTAGGGTTAGGGTTCGTGCTAGGGTTAGGGTTAGGGGACGGGGACGGTTTAGGGTCCAGGGGAGGGTACGACAACGCTTTAGGGGGAGCGTACGTGTGAGGGCGTGGGTTAGTGTTAGCGTACGGGTTAGGATTAGGGCACGGGTGAGGGTCAGGCTTCGGGGAAGGGTTAGGGTTAGGGTTCGTGCTAGGGTTAGGGTTAGGGGACGGGGACGGTTTAGGGTCCATGGGAGGGTACGACAACGCTTTAGGGGGAGCATACGTGTGAGGGCGTGGGTTAGTGTTAGCGTACGGGTTAGGATTAGGGGACGGGTGAGGGTCAGGCTTCGGGGAAGGGTTAGGGTTAGTGTTCGGGCTAGGGTTAGGGTTAGGGGACGGGGACGGTTTAGGGTCCAGGGGAGGGTACGACAACGCTTTAAGGGGAGCGTACGTGTGAGGGCGCGGGTTAGTGTTAGCGTACGGGTTACGATTAGGGGACGGGTGAGGGTCAGGCTTCGGGGAAGAGTTAGGGTTAGGGTTCGTGCTAGGGTTAGGGTTAGGGGACGGGGACGGTTTAGGGTCCAGGGGAGGGTACGACAACGCTTTAGGGGGAGTGTACGTGTGTGGGCGCGGTTTAGTGTTAGCGTACAGGTTAGGATTAGGGGACGGGTGAGGGTCAGGCTTCGGGGAAGGGTTAGGGTTAGGGTACTGGCTAGGGTTAGGGATAGGGGACGGGGACGGTTTAGGGTCCATGTGAGGGTACGACAACGCTTTAGGGGGAGCGTACGTGAGAGGGCGCGGGTTAGTGTTAGCGTACGGTTTAGGATTAGGGGACGGGTGAGGGTCAGGCTTCGGGGAAGCGTTAGGGTTAGGGTACGGGCTAGGGTTAGGGATAGGGGACGGGGACGGTTTAGGGTCCATGTGAGGGTACGACAACGCTTTAGGGGGAGCGTACGTGAGAGGGCGCGCGTTACTGTTAGCGTACGGGTTAGGATTAGGGGACGGGTGAGGATCAGGCTTCGGGGAAGGGTTAGGGTTAGGGTTCGGGCTAGGGTTAGGGTTAGGGGATGGGGACGGTTTAGGGTCCAGGGGAGGGTATGACAACGCTTTAGGGGGAGCGTACGTGTGAGGGCGCGGGTTAGTGTTAGCGTACGGGTTAGGATTAGGGGACGGGTGAGGGTCAGGCTTCGGGGAAGGGTTAGGGTTAGGGTTCGTGCTAGGGTTAGGGTTAGGGGACGGGGACGGTTTAGGGTCCAGAGGAGGGTACGACAACGCTTTAGGGGGAGCGTACGTGTGAGGGCGTGGGTTAGTGTTAGCGTACGGGTTAGGATTAGGGGACGGGTGAGGGTCAGGCTTCGGGGAAGGGTTAGGGTTAGGGTTCGGGCTAGGGTTAGGGTTAGGGGACGGGGATGGTTTAGGGTCCAGGGGAGGGTACGACAACGCTTTAGGGGGAGCGTACGTGTGAGGGCGCAGGTTAGTGTTAGCGTACAGGTTAGGATTAGGGGACGGGTGAGGGTCAGGCTTCGGGGAAGTGTTAGGGTTAGGGTACTGGCTAGGGTTAGGGATAGGGGACGGGGACGGTTTAGGGTCCATGTGAGGGTACGACAACGCTTTAGGGGTAGCGTACGTGAGAGGGCGCGGGTTAGTGTTAGCGTACGGGTTAGGATTAGGGGACGGGTGAGGGTCAGGCTTCAGGGAAGGGATAGGGTTAGGGTTCGGGCTAGGGTTAGGGTTAGGGGACGGGGACGGTTTAGGGTCCAGGGGAGGGTACGACAACGCTTTAGGGGGAGCGTACGTTTGAGGGCGCGGGTTAGTGTTAGCGTACGGGTTACGATTTTGGGACGGGTGAGGGTCAGGCTTCGGGGAAGGGTTAGGGTTAGGGTTCGGGCTAGGGTTAGGGTTAGGGGACGGGGACGCTTTAGGGTCCTGGTGAGGGTACGACAACGCTTTAGGGGGAGCGTACGTGTGAGGGCGCGGGTTAGTGTTAGCGAACGGGTTAGGATTAGGGGACGGGTGAGGATCAGGCTTCGGGGAAGGGTTAGGGTTAGGGTTCGTGCTAGGGTTAGGGTTAGGGGACGGGGACGGTTTAGGGTCCAGGGGAGGGTACGACAACGCTTTAGGGGGAGCGTACGTGTGAGGGCGCGGGTTAGTGTTAGCGTACGGTTTAGGATTAGGGGACGGGTGAGGGTGAGGCTTCGGGGAAGGGTTAGGTTTAGGGTACGGGCTAGGGTTAGTGTTAGGGGACGGGGACGGTTTAGGGTCCATGTGAGGGTACGACAACGCTTTAGGGGGAGCGTACGTGAGAGGGTGCGCGTTAGTGTTAGCGTACGGGTTAGGATTAGGGGACTGGTGAGGGTCAGGCTTCGGGGAAGTGTTAGGGTTAGGGTTCGTGCTAGGGTTAGGGTTAGGGGACGGGGACGGTTTAGGGTCCAGGTGAGGGTACGACAACACTTTAGGGTTAGCGTACGTGTGAGGGCGCGGGTTAGTGTTAGCGTACGGGTTAGGATTAGGGGACGGGTGAGGGTCAGGCTTCGGGGAAGGGTTAGGGTTAGGGTTCGGGCTAGGGTTAGGGTTAGGGTTAGGGGACGGTTTAGGGTCCAGGGGAGGGTACGACAACGCTTTAGGGGGAGCGTACGTGTGAGGGCGCGGGTTAGTGTTAGCGTACGGGTTACGATTAGGGGACGGGTGAGGGTCAGGCTTCGGGGAAGGGTTAGGGTTAGGGTTCGTGCTAGGGTTAGGGTTAGGGGACGGGGACGGTTTAGGGTCCAGGGGAGGGTACGACAATGCTTTAGGTGGAGCGTACGTGTGAGGGCGCGGTTTAGTGTTAGCGTACGGGTTAGGATTAGGGGACGGGTGAGGGTCAGGCTTCGGGGAAGGGTTAGGGTTAGGGTACGGGCTAGGGTTAGGGATAGGGGCCGGGGACGGTTTAGGGTCCAGGGGAGGGTACGACAACGCTTTAGGGGGAGTGTACGTGAGAGGGCGCGTGTTAGTGTTAGCGTACGGGTTAGGATTAGGGGACGGGTGAGGGTCTGGCTTCAGGGAAGGGTTAGGGTTAGGGTTCGGGCTAGGGTTAGGGTTAGGGGACGGGGACGGTTTAGGGTCCAGGGAAGGGTACGACAACGCTTTAGGGGGAGCGTACGTGTGAGGGCGCGGGTTAGTGTTAGCGTACGGGTTAGGATTAGGGGACGGGTGAGGGTCAGGCTTCGGGGAAGGGTTAGGGTTAGGGTTCGGGCTAGGGTTAGGGTTAGGGGACGGGGACGGTTTAGGGTCCAGGGTAGGGTACGACAACGCTTTAGGGGGAGCGTACGTGTGAGGGCACGGGTTAGTGTTAGCGTATGGGTTAGGATTAGGGGACGGGTGAGGGTCAGGCTTCGGGGAAGGGTTAGGGTTAGTGTTCGGGCTAGGGTTAGGGTTAGGGGATGGGGACGGTTTAGGGTCCAGGGGAGGGTACGACAACGCTTTAGGGGGAGCGTACGTGTGAGGGCGCGGGTTAGTGTTAGCGTATGGGTTAGGATTAGGGGACGGATGAGGGTCAGGCTTCGGGGAAGGGTTAGGGTTAGGGTTCGTGCTAGGTCTAGGGTTAGGGGACGGTGACGGTTTAGGGTCCAGGGGAGGGTACGACAACGCTTTAGGGGGAGCGTACGTGTGAGGGCGCTGGTTAGTGTTAGCGTACGGTTTAGGATTAGGTGACTGGTGAGGGTCAGGCTTCGGGGAAGTGTTAGGGTTAGGGTTCGTGCTAGGGTTAGGGTTAGGGGACGGGGACGGTTTAGGGTCCAGGGGAGGGTACGACAACGCTTTAGGGGGAGCGTACGTGTGAGGGCGCGGGTTAGTGTTAGCGTACGGGTTAGGATTAGGGGACGGGTGAGGGTCAGGTTTCGGGGAAGGGTTAGGGTTAGGGTTCGTGCTAGGGTTAGGGTTAGGGTTAGGGGACGGTTTAGGGTCCAGGGGAGGGTACGACAACGCTTTAGGGGGAGCGTACGTGTGAGGGCGCGGGTTAGTGTTAGCGTACGGGTTACGATTAGGGGACGGATGAGGGTCAGGCTTCGGGGAAGGGTTAGGGTTAGGGTTCGGGCTAGGGTTAGGGTTAGGGGACGGGGACGGTTTAGGGTCCAGGGGAGGGTACGACAACGCTTTAGGGGGAGCGTACGTGTGAGGGCGCGGGTTAGTGTTTGCGTACGGGTTAGGATTAGGGGACGGGTGAGGGTCAGGCTTCGGGGAAGGGTTAGGGTTAGGGTTCGTGCTAGGGTTAGGGTTAGGGGACGGGGACGGTTTAGGGTCCAGGGGAGGGTACGACAACGCTTTAGAGGGAGCGTACGTGTGAGGGCGCGGGTTAGTGTTTGCGTACGGGTTAGGATTAGGGGAAGGGTGTGAGTCAGGCTTCGGGGAAGGGTTAGGGTTAGGGTACGGGCTAGGGTTAGGGATAGGGGATGGGGACGGTTTAGGGTCCATGTGAGGGTACGACAACGCTTTAGGGGGAGCGTACGTGAGAGGGCGCGGGTTAGTGTTAGCGTACGGGTTAGGATTAGGGGACGGGTGAGGATCAGGCTTCAGGGAAGGGTTAGGGTTAGGGTTCGGGCTAGGGTTAGCGTTAGGGGACGGGGACGGTTTAGGGTCCAGGGGAGGGTACGACAACGCTTTAGGGGGAGCGTACGTGTGAGGGCGCGGGTTAGTGTTAGCGTACGGGTTAGGATTAGGGGACGGGTGAGGGTCAGGCTTCGGGGAAGGGTTAGGGTTAGGGTTCGGGCTAGGGTTAGGGTTAGGGGACGGGGACAATTTAGGGTCCAGGGGAGGGTACGACAACTCTTTAGGGGGAGCGTACGTGTGAGGGCGCGGGTTAGTGTTAGCGTACGGGTTAGGATTAGGGGACGGGTGAGGGTCAGGCTTCGGGGAAGGGTTAGGGTTAGGGTTCGTGCTAGGGTTAGGGTTAGGGGACGGGGACGGTTTAGGGTCCAGGGGAGGGTACGACAACGCTGTAGGGGGAGCGAACGTGTGAGGGCGCGGGTTAGTGTTAGCGTACGGGTTACGATTAGGGGACGGGTGAGGGTCAGGCTTCGGGGAAGGGTTAGGGTTAGGGTTCGTGCTAGGGTTAGGGTTAGGGGACGGGGACGGTTTAGGGTCCAGGGGAGGGTACGACAATGCTTTAGGGGGAGCGTACGTGTGAGGGCGCGGTTTAGTGTTAGCGTACGGGTTAGGATTAGGGGACGGGTGAGGGTCAGGCTTCGGGGAAGGGTTAGGGTTAGGGTACGGCCTAGGGTAAGGGATAGGGGACGGGGACGGTTTAGGGTCCAGGGGAGGGTACGACAACGCTTTAGGGGGAGCATACGTGAGAGGGCGCGGGTTAGTGTTAGCGCACGGGTTATTATTAGAGGACGGGTGAGGGTCAGGCTTCAGGGAAGGGTTAGGGTTAGGGTTCGGGCTAGGGTTAGGGTTAGGGGACGGGGACGGTTTAGGGTCCAGGGGAGGGTACGACAACGCTTTAGGGGGAGCGTACGTGTGAGGGCGCGGGTTAGTGTTAGCGTACGGGTTAGGATTAGGGGACGGGTGAGGGTCAGGGTTCGGGGAAGGGTTAGGGTTAGGGTTCGGGCTAGGGTTAGGGTTAGGGGACGGGGACGGTTTAGGGTCCAGGGGAGGGTACGACAACGCTTTAGGGGGAGCGTACGTGTGAGGGCGCGGGTTAGTGTTTGCGTACGGGTTAGGATTAGGGGACGGGTGAGGGTCAGGCTTCGGGGAAGGGTTAGGGTTAGGGTTCGTGATAGGGTTAGGGTTAGGGGACGGGGAAGGTTTAGGGTCCATGTGAGGGTACGACAACGCTTTAGGGGGAGCGTACGTGTGAGGGCGCGGGTTAGTGTTAGCGTACGGGTTAGGATTAGGGGACAGGTGAGGGTCAGGCTTCGGGGAAGCGTTAGGGTTAGGGTACGGGCTAGGGTTAGGGATAGGGGGCGGGGACGGTTTAGGGTCCATGTGAGGGTACGACAACGCTTTAGGGGGAGCGTACGTGTGAGGGCGCGGGTTAGTGTTAGCGTACGGGTTAGGATTAGGGGACGGGTGAGGGTCAGGCTTCGGGGAAGGGTTAGGGTTAGGGTTCGGGCTAGGGTTAGGGTTAGGGGATGGGGACGGTTTAGGGTCCAGGGGAGGGTACGACAACGCTTTAGGGGGAGCGTACGTGTGAGGCCGTGGCTTAGTGTTAGCGTACGTGTTAGGATTAGGGGACGGGTGAGGGTCAGGCTTCGGGGAAGGGTTAGGGTTAGGGTTCGTGCTAGGGTTAGGGTTAGGGGACAGGGACGGTTTAGGGTGCAGGGGAGGTTACGACAACGCTTTATGGGGAGCGTACGTGTGAGGGCGCGGGTTAGTGTTAGCGTACGGGTTTGGATTAGGGGACGGGTGAGGGTCACGCTTCGGGGAAGGGTTAGGGTTAGGGTTCGGGCTAGGGTTAGGGTTAGGGGACGGGGACGGTTTAGGGTCCAGGGGAGGGTACGACAACGCTTTAGGGGGAGCGTACGTGTGAGGGCGCGGGTTAGTGTTAGCGTACGGGTTAGGATTAGGGGACGGGTGAGGGTCAGGCTTCGGGGAAGTGTTAGGGTTAGGGTTCGTGCTAGGGTTAGGGTTAGGGGACGGGGACGGTTTAGGATCCAGGGGAGGGTACAACAACGCTTTAGGGGGAGCGTACGTGTGAGGGCGCGGGTTAGTGTTAGCGTACGGGTTAGGATTAGGGGACGGGTGAGGGTCAGGCTTCGGGGAAGGGTTAGGGTTAGGGTTCGGGCTAGGGTTAGGTTTAGGGGACGGGTACGGTTTAGGGTTGAGGGGAGGGTACGACAACGCTTTAGAGGGAGCGTAGGTGTGAAGGCGCAGGTTAGTGTTATCGTACGGGTTAGGATTAGGGGACAGGTGAGGGTCAGGCTTCGGGGAAGGGTTAGGGTTAGGGTTCGGGCTAGGGTTAGGGTTAGGGGACGGGGACTGTTTAGGGTTAAGGTGAGGGTACGACAACGCTTTAGGGGGAGCGTACGTGTGAGGGCGCGCTATAGTGTTAGCGTACTGTTTAGGATTACGAACGGGTGAGGGTCAGGATTCGGGGAATTGTTAGGGTTAGGGTTCGGGCTAGGGTTTGGGTTAGGGGACGGGAACGGTTTAGGGTCCAGGTGAGGGTACGACAATGCTTTAGGGGGAGCGTACGTGTGAGGGCGCGGGTTAGTGTTAGCGTACGGGTTACGATTTTGGGACGGGTGAGGGTCAGGCTTCGGGGAAGGGTTAGGGTTAGGGTTCGGGCTAGGGTTAGGGTTAGGGGACGGGGACGCTTTAGGGTCCTGGTGAGGGTACGACAACGCTTTAGGGGGAGCGTACGTGTGAGGGCACGGGTTAGTGTTAGCGAACGGGTTAGGATTAGGGGACGGGTGAGGATCAGGCTTCGGGGAAGGGTTAGGGTTAGGGTTCGTGCTAGGGTTAGGGTTAGGGGACGGGGACGGTTTAGGGTCCAGGGGAGGGTACGACAACGCTTTAGGGGGAGCGTACGTGTGACGGCGCGGGTTAGTGTTAGCGTACGGTTTAGGATTAGGGGACGGGTGAGGGTGAGGCTTCGGGGAAGGGTTAGGTTTAGGGTACGGGCTAGGGTTAGGGTTAGGGGACGGGGACGGTTTAGGGTCCATGTGAGGGTACGACAACGCTTTAGGGGGAGCGTACGTGAGAGGGTGCGCGTTAGTGTTAGCGTACGGGTTAGGATTAGGGGACTGGTGAGGGTCAGGCTTCGGGGAAGTGTTAGGGTTAGGGTTCGTGCTAGGGTTAGGGTTAGGGGACGGGGACGGTTTAGGGTCCAGGTGAGGGTACGACAACGCTTTAGGGTTAGCGTACGTGTGAGGGCGCGGGTTAGTGTTAGCGTACGGGTTAGGATTAGGGGACGGGTGAGGGTCAGGCTTCGGGGAAGGGTTAGGGTTAGGGTTCGTGCTAGGGTTAGGGTTAGGGTTAGGGGACGGTTTAGGGTCCAGGGGAGGGTACGACAACGCTTTAGGGGGAGCGTACGTGTGAGGGCGCGGGTTAGTGTTAGCGTACGGGTTACGATTAGGGGACGGGTGAGGGTCAGGCTTCGGGGAAGGGTTAGGGTTAGGGTTCGTGCTAGGGTTAGGGTTAGGGGACGGGGACGGTTTAGGGTCCAGGGGAGGGTACGACAATGCTTTAGGTGGAGCGTACGTGTGAGGGCGCGGTTTAGTGTTAGCGTACGGGTTAGGATTAGGGGACGGGTGAGGGTCAGGCTTCGGGGAAGGGTTAGGGTTAGGGTACGGGCTAGGGTTAGGGATAGGGGCCGGGGACGGTTTAGGGTCCAGGGGAGGGTACGACAACGCTTTAGGGGGAGTGTACGTGAGAGGGCGCGTGTTAGTGTTAGCGTACGGGTTAGGATTAGGGGACGGGTGAGGGTCTGGCTTCAGGGAAGGGTTAGGGTTAGGGTTCGGGCTAGGGTTAGGGTTAGGGGACGGGGACGGTTTAGGGTCCAGGGAAGGGTACGACAACGCTTTAGGGGGAGCGTACGTGTGAGGGCGCGGGTTAGTGTTAGCGTACGGGTTAGGATTAGGGGACGGGTGAGGGTCAGGCTTCGGGGAAGGGTTAGGGTTAGGGTTCGGGCTAGGGTTAGGGTTAGGGGACGGGGACGGTTTAGGGTCCAGGGTAGGGTACGACAACGCTTTAGGGGGAGCGTACGTGTGAGGGCACGGGTTAGTGTTAGCGTATGGGTTAGGATTAGGGGACGGGTGAGGGTCAGGCTTCGGGGAAGGGTTAGGGTTAGTGTTCGGGCTAGGGTTAGGGTTAGGGGATGGGGACGGTTTAGGGTCCAGGGGAGGGTACGACAACGCTTTAGGGGGAGCGTACGTGTGAGGGCGCGGGTTAGTGTTAGCGTACGGGTTAGGATTAGGGGACGGGTGAGGGTCAGGCTTCGGGGAAGGGTTAGGGTTAGGGTTCGTGCTAGGGTTAGGGTTAGGGGACGGGGACGGTTTAGGGTCCAGGGGAGGGTACGACAACGCTGTAGGGGGAGCGAACGTGTGAGGGCGCGGGTTAGTGTTAGCGTACGGGTTACGATTAGGGGACGGGTGAGGGTCAGGCTTCGGGGAAGGGTTAGGGTTAGGGTTCGTGCTAGGGTTAGGGTTAGGGGACGGGGACGGTTTAGGGTCCAGGGGAGGGTACGACAATGCTTTAGGGGGAGCATACGTGAGAGGGCGCGGGTTAGTGTTAGCGCACGGGTTATTATTAGAGGACGGGTGAGGGTCAGGCTTCAGGGAAGGGTTAGGGTTAGGGTTCGGGCTAGGGTTAGGGTTAGGGGACGGGGACGGTTTAGGGTCCAGGGGAGGGTACGACAACGCTTTAGGGGGAGCGTACGTGTGAGGGCGCGGGTTAGTGTTAGCGTACGGGTTAGGATTAGGGGACGGGTGAGGGTCAGGTTTCGGGGAAGGGTTAGGGTTAGGGTTCGGGCTAGGGTTAGGGTTAGGGGACGGGGACGGTTTAGGGTCCAGGGGAGGGTACGACAACGCTTTAGGGGGAGCGTACGTGTGAGGGCGCGGGTTAGTGTTTGCGTACGGGTTAGGATTAGGGGACGGGTGAGGGTCAGGCTTCGGGGAAGGGTTAGGGTTAGGGTTCGTGATAGGGTTAGGGTTAGGGGACGGGGAAGGTTTAGGGTCCATGTGAGGGTACGACAACGCTTTAGGGGGAGCGTACGTGTGAGGGCGCGGGTTAGTGTTAGCGTACGGGTTAGGATTAGGGGACAGGTGAGGGTCAGGCTTCGGGGAAGGGTTAGGGTTAGGGTACGGGCTAGGGTTAGGGATAGGGGGCGGGGACGGTTTAGGGTCCATGTGAGGGTACGACAACGCTTTAGGGGGAGCGTACGTGTGAGGGCGCGGGTTAGTGTTAGCGTACGGGTTAGGATTAGGGGACGGGTGAGGGTCAGGCTTCGGGGAAGGGTTAGGGTTAGGGTTCGGGCTAGGGTTAGGGTTAGGGGATGGGGACGGTTTAGGGTCCAGGGGAGGGTACGACAACGCTTTAGGGGGAGCGTACGTGTGAGGCCGTGGGTTAGTGTTAGCGTACGTGTTAGGATTAGGGGACGGGTGAGGGTCAGGCTTCGGGGAAGGGTTAGGGTTAGGGTTCGTGCTAGGGTTAGGGTTAGGGGACAGGGACGGTTTAGGGTGCAGGGGAGGTTACGACAACGCTTTATGGGGAGCGTACGTGTGAGGGCGCGGGTTAGTGTTAGCGTACGGGTTTGGATTAGGGGACGGGTGAGGGTCACGCTTCGGGGAAGGGTTAGGGTTAGGGTTCGGGCTAGGGTTAGGGTTAGGGGACGGGGACGGTTTAGGGGCCAGGGGAGGGTACGACAACGCTTTAGGGGGAGCGTACGTGTGAGGGCGCGGGTTAGTGTTAGCGTACGGGTTAGGATTAGGGGACGGGTGAGGGTCAGGCTTCGGGGAAGGGTTAGGGTTAGGGTTCGTGCTAGGGTTAGGGTTAGGGGACGGGGACGGTTTAGGATCCAGGGGAGGGTACAACAACGCTTTAGGGGGAGCGTACGTGTGAGGGCGCGGGTTAGTGTTAGCGTACGGGTTAGGATTAGGGGACGGGTGAGGGTCAGGCTTCGGGGAAGGGTTAGGGTTAGGGTTCGGGCTAGGGTTAGGTTTAGGGGACGGGTACGGTTTAGGGTTGAGGGGAGGGTACGACAACGCTTTAGAGGGAGCGTAGGTGTGAAGGCGCAGGTTAGTGTTATCGTACGGGTTAGGATTAGGGGACAGGTGAGGGTCAGGCTTCGGGGAAGGGTTAGGGTTAGGGTTCGGGCTAGGGTTAGGGTTAGGGGACGGGGACTGTTTAGGGTTAAGGTGAGGGTACGACAACGCTTTAGGGGGAGCGTACGTGTGAGGGCGCGCTATAGTGTTAGCGTACTGTTTAGGATTACGAACGGGTGAGGGTCAGGATTCGGGGAATTGTTAGGGTTAGGGTTCGGGCTAGGGTTTGGGTTAGGGGACGGGAACGGTTTAGGGTCCAGGTGAGGGTACGACAATGCTTTAGGGGGAGCGTACGTGTGAGGGCGCGGGTTAGTGTTAGCGTACGGGTTAGGATTAGGGGACGGGTGATGGTCAGGCTTCGGGGAAGGGTTAGGGTTAGGGTTCGGGCTAGGGTTAGGGTTAGGGGACGGGGATGTTTTAGGGTCCAGGTGAGGGTACGACAACGCTTTAGGGGGAGCGTACGTGTGAGGGCGTGGGTTAGTGTTAGCGTACGGGTTAGGATTAGGGGACGGGTGAGGGTCAGGCTTCGGGGAAGGTTTAGGGTTAGGGTTCAGGCTAGGGTTAGGGTTAGGGGACGGGGACGGTTTAGGGTCCAGGGGAGTTACGACAACGCTTTAGGGGGAGCGATGGTTTGAGGGCGCAGGTTAGTGTTAGCGTCCGGGTTAGGATTAGGGGATGGGTGAGGGTCAGGCTTCGGGGAAGGGTTAGGGTTAGGATACGAGCTAGGGTTAGGGATAGGGGACGGGGACGGTTTAGGGTCCATGTGAGTGTATGACAACGCTTTAGGGGGAGCGTACGTGAGAGGGCGCGGGTTAGTGTTAGCTTACGGGTTAGGATTAGGGGACGGGTGAGGGTCAGGCTTCGGGGAAGGGTTAGGGTTAGGGTTCGGGCTAGGGTTAGGGTTAGGGGACGGGGACGGTTTAGGGTCCATTTGAGGGTACGACAACGCTTTAGGGGGAGCGTACGTGTGAGGGCGCGGGTTAGTGTTAGCGTACGGGTTAGGATTAGGGGATGGGTGAGGGTCAGGCTTCGGGGAAGGGTTAGGGTTAGGGTTCGGGCTAGGGTTAGGGATAGGGGACGGGGACGGTTTAGGGTCCATGTGAGGGTACGACAACGCTTTAGGGGGAGCGTACGTGTGAGGGCGTGGGTTAGTGTTAGCGTACGGGTTAGGATTAGGGGACCGGTGAGGTTCAGGCTTCGGGGAAGGGTTAGGGTTAGGGTTCGGGCTAGGGCTAGGGTTAGGGGACGGGGAAGGTTAGGGTGCAGGGGAGGGTACGACAACGCTTTAGGCGGTGCGTAGGTGTGAGGGCTCGGTTTAGTGTTAGCGTAGGGGTTAGGATTAGGGGACGGGTGAGGGTCAGGCTTCGGGGAAGGGTTAGGGTTAGGGTTCGGGCTAGGGTTAGGGTTAGGGGAAGGGGACGGTTTAGGGTCCAGGGGAGGGTACGACAACGCTTTAGGGGGAGCGTACGTGTGAGGGCGCGGGTTAGTGTTAGCGTACGGGTTAGGATGAGGGGACGGGTAAGGGTCCGGCTTCTGGGAAGGGCTAGGTTTAGGGTTCGGGCTAGGGTTAGGGTTAGGGGACGGGGACGGTTTAGGGTCCCGGGGAGAGTTCGACAACGCTTTAGGGGGAGCGTACGTGTGAGGGCGCGAGTTAGTGTTAGCGTACGATTTAGGATTAGGGGACGGGTGAGGGTCAGGCTTCGGGGAAGGGTTAGGGTTAGGGTTCGGTCTAGGGTTAGGGTTAGGGGACGGGGACGGTTTAGGGTCCAGGGGAGTGTACGATAACGCTTTAGGGGGAGCGTACGTGTGAGGGCGCGGGTTAGTGTTAGCGTACGGGTTAGGATTAGGGGACGGGTGAGGGTCAGGCTTCGGGGAAGGGCTAGGGTTAGGGTTCGGGCTAGGTTTAGGGTTAGGGGACGGGGACGGTTTAGGGTCCAGGGGAGGGTTCGACAACGCTTTAGGGGGAGCGTATGTGTGAGGGCACGGGTTAGTGTTAGCGTACGGGTTAGGATTAGGGGACGGGTGAGGGTCAGGCTTCGGGGAAGTGTTAGGGTTAGGGTTCGGGCTAGGGTTAGGGTTAGTGGACGGGGACGGTTTAGGGTCCAGGGGAGGGTACGAGAACGCTTTAGGGGAAGCGTACGTGTGAGGGCGCGGGTTAGTGTTAGCGTACGGGTTAGGATTAGGGGACGGGTGAGGGTCAGGCTTCGGGGAAGGGTTAGGGTTAGGGTTCATGCTAGGGTTAGGGTTAGGGGACGGGGACGGTTTAGGGTCCAGGGGAGGGTACGACAACGCTTTAGGGGAAGCGTACGTGTGAGGGCGCGGGTTAGTGTTAGCGTACGGGTTAGGATTAGGGGACGGGTGAGGGTCAGGATTCGGGGAAGTGTTAGGGTTAGGGTTCGGGCTAGGGTTAGGGTTAGGGGACGGGGACGGTTTAGGGTCCAGGGGAGGGTACGACAACGCTTTAGGGGGAGCGTACGTGTGAGGGCGCTGGTTAGTGTTAGCGTACGGGTTAGGATTAGGGGACGGGTGAGGGTCAGGCTTCGGGGAAGGGTTAGGGTTAGGGTTCGGGCTAGGGTTAGGGTTAGGGGACGGGGACGGTTTAGGGTCCAGGGGAGGGTACGACAACGCTTTAGGGGGAGCGTAGGTGTGAGGGCGTGGGTTAGTGTTAGCGTACGGGTTAGGATTACGGGACGGGTGAGAGTCAGGCTTCCGGGAAGGGCTAGGGTTAGGGCTCGGGCTAGGGTTAGGGTTAGGGGACGGGGACGGTTTAGGGTCCAGGGGAGGGTACGACAACGCTTTAGGGGGAGCGTAGGTGTGAGGGCGCGGGTTAGTGTTAGCGTACGTGTTAGGACTATGGGACGGGTGAGGGTCAGGCTTCGGGGAAGGGTTAGGGCTTACGGTTCGGGCTAGGGTTAGGGTTAGGGGACGGGGACGGTTTAGGGTCCAGGGGAGGGTACGACAACGCTTTAGGGGGACTGTACGTGTGAGGGCACGGGTTAGTGTTAGGTTACGGGTTAGGATTATGGGACGGGTGAGGGTCAGGCTTCGGGGAAGGTTTAGGGTTAGGGTTCGGGCTAGGTTTAGGGTTAGGGGACGGGGACGGTTTACGGTCCAGGGGAGGGTACGACAACGCTTTAGGGGGAGCGTAGGTGTGAGTGCTCGGGTTAGTGTTAGCGTACGAGTTAGGATTGCGGGACGGGTGAGGGTCAGGCTTCGGGGAAGAGCTAGGGTTAGGGTTCGGGCTAGGGTTAGGGTGAGGGGACGGGGACGGTTTAGGGTCCAGGGGAGGGTACAACAACGCTTTAGGGGAGCGTACGTGTGAGGGCGCGGGTTAGTGTTAGCGTACGGGTTAGGATTAGGGGACGGGTGAGGGTCAGGCTCTGGCGAAGTGTTAGGGTTAGGGTTCGGGCTAGGGTTAGGGTTAGGGGACGGGGACGGTTTAGGGTCCAGGTTAGGGTACGACAACGCTTTAGGGGGAGCGTACGTGTGAGGGCGCGGGTTAGTGTTAGCGTACGTTTAGGAATAGGGAACAGGTGAGGGTCAGGCTTTGGGGAGGGTTTAGGGTTAGGGTTCTGGCTAGGGTTAGGGTTAGGGGACGGGGACGGTTTAGGGTCCAGGGGAGGGTACGACAACGCTTTAGGGGGAGCGTACGTGTCAGGGCGTGGGTTAGTGTTAGCGTACGGGTTAGGATTAGGGGACGCGTGAGGGTCAGGCTTCGGGGAAGGGTTAGGGTTAGGGTTCGTGCTAGGGTTAGGGTTAGCGGACGGGGACGGTTTAGGGTCCAGGGGAGGGTACGACAACGCATTAGGGGGAGCGTAGGTGTGAGGGCGCGGGTTAGGGTTAGCGTACGGGTTAGGATTAGGGGACGGGTGAGGGTCAGGCTTCGGGGAAGGGTTAGGGTTAGGGTTCGGGCTAGGGTTAGGGTTAGGGGACGGGGACCTTTTAGGGTCCAGGGGAGTGTACGACAACGCTTTAGGAGGAGCATAGGTGTGAGGGCGCGGGTCAGTGTTAGCGTACGGGTTAGGATTAGGGGACGGGTGAGGGTCAGGCTTCGGGGAAGGGTTAGGGTTAGGGTTCGGGCTAGGGTTAGGGTTAGGTTACGGGGACGGTTTAGGGTCCAGGGGAGGGTATGACAACGCTTTAGGGGGAGCGTACGTGTGAGGGCGCGGTTTAGTGTTAGCGTACGGGTTAGGATTACGGGACGGGTGAGGGTCAGGCTTCGGGGAAGGTTTAGGGTTAGGGTTCGGGCTAGGGTTAGGGTTAGGGGACGGGGACGGTTTAGGGTCCAGGGCAGGGTACGACAACGCTTTAGGGGGAGCGTACGTGTGAGGGCGCGGGTTAGTGTTAGCGTACGGGTTAGGATTAGGGGACGGGTGAGGGTCAGGCTCCGGGGAAGTGTTAGGGTTAGGGTTCGGGCTAGGGTTAGGGTTAGGGGATGGGGACGGTTTAGGGTCCAGGTGAGGGTACGACAACGCTTTAGGGGGAGCGTACGTGTGAGGGCGCGGGTTAGTGTTAGCGTACGGGTTAGGGTTAGGAGACGGGTGAGTGTCAGGCTTCGGGGAAGGGTTAGGGTTAGGGTTCGGGCTAGGGTTAAGGTTAGGGGACGGGGACGGTTTAGGGTCCAGGGGAGGGTACGACAACGCTTTAGGGGGAGCGTACGTGTGAGGGCGCGGGTTAGTGTTAGCGTACGGGTTAGGATTAGGGGACGGGTGAGGGTCAGGCTCCGGGGAAGTGTTAGGGTTAGGGTTCGGGCTAGGGTTAGGGTTAGGGGATGGGGACGGTTTAGGGTCCACGTGAGGGTACGACAACGCTTTAGGGGGAGCGTACGTGTGAGGGCGCAGGTTAGTGTTAGCGTACGGGTTAGGGTTAGGAGACGGGTGAGTGTCAGGCTTCGGGGAAGGGTTAGGGTGAGGGTTCGGGCTAGGGTTAGGGTTAGGGGACGGGGACGGTTTAGGGTCCAGGGGAGGGTACGACAACACTTTAGGGGGAGCGTACGTGTGAGGGCGCGGGTTAGTGTTAGCGTACGGGTTAGGATTAGGGGACGGGTGAGGGTCAGGCTTCGGGGAAGGCTTAGGGTTATGGTTCAGGCTAGGGTTAGGGTTAGGGGACGGGAACAGTTTAGGGTCCAGGGGAGGGTACGACAACGCTTTAGGGGGAGCGTACGTGTGAGGGCGCGGGTTAGTGTTAGCGAACGGGTTAGGATTAGGGGACGGGTGACGGTCAGGCTTCGGGGAAGTATTAGGGTTAGGGTTCGGGCTAGGGTTAGGGTTAGGGGACGGGGACGGTTTAGGGTCCAGGGGAGGGTTCGACAACGCTTTAGGGGGAGCGTATGTGTGAGGGCGCGAGTTAGTGTTAGCGTACGGTTTAGGATTAGGGGACGGGTGAGGGTCAGGCTTCGGGGAAGTGTTAGGGTTAGGGTTCGGGCTAGAGTTATGGTTAGGGGACCGGGACGGTTTAGGGTCCAGAGGAGGGTACGACAACACTTTAGGGGGAGCGTATGTGTGAGGGCGCGGGTTAGTGTTAGCGTACGGGTTAGGATTAGGGGACGGGTGAGGGTCAGGCTTCGGGGAAGGGTTAGGGTTAGGGTTCGGGCTAGGGTTAGGGTTAGTGGACGGCGACGGTTTAGGGACCAGGGGAGGGTATGACAACGCTTTAGGGGGAGCGTATGTGTGAGGGCGCGGGTTAGTGTTAGCGTACGGGTTAGGATTAGGGGACGGGTGAGGGTCAGGCTTCGGGGAAGGGTTAGGGTTAGGGTTCGGGCTACGGTTAGGGTTATGGGACGGGGACGGTTTAGGTTCCAGGGGAGGGTACGAGAACGCTTTAGGGGGAGCGTGCGTGTGAGGGCGCGGGTTAGTGTTAGCGTACGGGTTAGGATTAGGGGACGGGTGAGGGTCAGGCTTCGGGGAAGGGTTAGGGTTAGGATTCGGGCTAGGGTTAGGGTTAGGGGACGGGGACGGTTTAGGGTCCAGGGGAGGGTACGACAACGCTTTAGGGGGAGCGTACGTGTGAGGGCGCGGGTTAGTGTTAGCGTACGGGTTAGGATTAGGGGACGGGTGAGGGTCAGGCTTCGGGGAAGGGCTAGGGTTAGGGTTCGGGCTAGGGTTAGGGTTAGGGGACGGGAACGGTTTAGGGTCCAGGGGAGGATACGATAACGCTTTAGGGGGAGCGTACGTGTGAGGGCGCGGGTTAGTGTTAGCGTACGGGTTAGGATTAGGGGACGGGTGAGGGTCAGGCTTCGGGGAAGGGCTAGGGTTAGGGTTCGGGCTAGGGTTAGGGTTAGGGGACGGGGACGGTTTAGGGTCAAGGGGAGGGTACGACAATGCTTTAGGGGGAGCGTACGTGTGAGGGCGCGGGTTAGTGTTAGCGTACGGGTTAGGATTAGGGGACGGGTGAGGGTCCGGCTTCTGGGAAGGGCTAGGGTTAGGATTCGGGCTAGGGTTAGGGTTAGGGGACGGGGACGGTTTAGGGTCCCGGGGAGAGTTCGAAAACGCTTTAGGGGGAGCGTACGTGTGAGGGCGCGAGTTAGTGTTAGCGTACGGTTTAGGATTAGGGGACGGGTGAGAGTCAGGCTTCGGGGAAGGGTTAGGGTTAGGGTTCGGTCTAGGATTAGGGTTAGGGGACGGGGACGGTTTAGGGTCCAGGGGAGGGTACGATAACGCTTTAGGGGGAGGGTACGTTTGAGGGCGCGGGTTAGTGTTAGCGTACGGGTTAGGATTAGGGGACGGGTGAGGGTCAGGCTTCGGGGAAGGGTTAGGGTTAGGGTTCGGGCTAGGGTTAGGGTTAGGGGACGGGGACGGTTTCGGGTCCAGGGGAGGGTTCGACAACGCTTTAGGGGGAGCGTATGTGTGAGGGCGCGAGTTAGTGTTAGCGTACGGTTTAGGATTAGGGGACGGGTGAGGGTCAGGCTTCGGGGAAGGGTTAGGGTTAGGGTTCGGGCTAGAGTTATGGTTAGGGGACCGGGACGGTTTAGGGTCCAGAGGAGGGTACGACAACACTTTAGGGGGAGCGTATGTGTGAGGGCGCGGGTTAGTGTTAGCGTACGGGTTAGGATTAGGGGACGGGTGAGGGTCAGGCTTCGGGGAAGGGTTAGGGTTAGGGTTCGGGCTAGGGTTAGGGTTAGTGGACGGCGACGGTTTAGGGACCAGGGGAGGGTATGACAACGCTTTAGGGGGAGCGTATGTGTGAGGGCGCGGGTTAGTGTTAGCGTACGGGTTAGGATTAGGGGACGGGTGAGGGTCAGGCTTCGGGGAAGGGTTAGGGTTAGGGTTCGGGCTACGGTTAGGGTTATGGGACGGGGACGGTTTAGGTTCCAGGGGAGGGTACGAGAACGCTTTAGGGGGAGCGTACGTGTGAGGGCGCGGGTTAGTGTTAGCGTACGGGTTAGGATTAGGGGACGGGTGAGGGTCAGGCTTCGGGGAAGGGTTAGGGTTAGGATTCGGGCTAGGGTTAGGGTTAGGGGACGGGGACGGTTTAGGGTCCAGGGGAGGGTTCGACAACGCTTTATGGGGAGCGTACGTGTGAGGGTGCGAGTTAGTGTTAACCTACGGGTTAGGATTAGGGGACGGGTGAGGTTCAGGCTTCGGGGAAGGGTTAGGGTTAGGGTTCATGCTAGGGTTAGGGTTAGGGGACGGGGATGGTTTAGGGTCCAGGGGAGGGTACGACAACGCTTTAGGGGAAGCGTACGTGTGAGGGCGCGGGTTAGTGTTAGCGTACGGGTTAGGATAAGGGGACGGGTGAGGGTCAGGCTTCGGGGAAGGGTTAGGGTTAGGGTTCGGGCTAGGGTTAGGGTTAGGGGACGGGGACGGTTTAGGGTCCAGGGGAGGGTACGACAACGCTTTAGGGGGAGCGTACGTGTGAGGGCGTGGGTTAGTGTTAGCGTACGGGTTAGGATTAGGGGACGGGTGAGGGTCAGGCTTCGGAGAAGGGTTAGGGTTAGGGTTCGGGCTAGGGTTCGGGTTAGGGGACGGGGACGGTTTAGGGTCCAGGGGAGGGTACGACAACGCTTTAGGGGGAGCGTAGGTGTCAGGGCGTGGGTTAGTGTTAGCATACGGGTTAGGATTACGGGACGGGTGAGGGTCAGGCTTCGGGGAAAGGCTAGGGTTAGGGTTCGGGCTAGGGTTAGGGTTAGGGGACGGGGACGGTTTAGGGTCCAGGGGAGGGTACGACAACGCTTTAGGGGGAGCGTAGGTGTGAGGGCGCGGGTTAGTGTTAGCGTACGGGTTAGGACGATGGGACGGGTGAGGGTCAGGCTTCGGGGAAGGGTTAGGGCTTACGGTTCGGGCTAGGGTTAGGGTTAGGGTACGGGGACGGTTTAGGGTCCAGGGGAGGGTACGACAACGCTTTAGGGGGAGCGTACGTGTGAGGGCACGGGTTAGTGTTAGCGTACGGGTTAGGATTAGGGGACGGGTGAGGGTCAGGCTTCGGGGAAGGCTTAGGGTTAGGGTTCGGGCTAGGGTTAGGGTTAGGGGACGGGGACGGTTTAGGGTCCAGGGGAGGGTACGACAACGCTTTAGGGGGAGCGTATGTGTGAGGGCGTGGGTTAGTGTTAGCGTACGGGTTAGGATTAGGGGACGGGTGAGGGTCAGGCTTTGGGGAAGGGTTAGGGTTAGGGTTTGGGCTAGGGTTAGGGTTAGGGGACGGGGACGGTTTAGGGTCCAGGGGAGGGTACGACAACGCTTTAGGGGGAGCGTACGTGTGAGGGCGCGGGTTAGTGTTAGCGTACGGGTTAGGATTAGGGGACGGGTGAGGGTCAGGCTTCGGGAAAGGGTTAGGGTTAGTGTTCATGCTAGGGTTAGGGTTAGGGGACGGGGATGGTTTAGGGTCCAGGGGAGGGTACGACAACGCTTTAGGGGAAGCGTACGTGTGAGGGCGCGGGTTAGTGTTAGCGTACGGGTTAGGATTAGGGGACGGGTGAGGGTCAGGCTTCGGGGAAGTGTTAGGGTTAGGGTTCGGGCTAGGGTTAGGGTTAGGTGACGGGGACGGTTTAGGGTCCAGTGGAGGGTATGACAACGCTTTAGGGGGAGCGTACGTGTGAGGGCGCGGGTTAGTGTTAGCGTACGGGTTAGGATTAGGGGACGGGTGAGGGTCAGGCTTCGGGGAAGGGTTAGGGTTAGGGTTCGGGCTAGGGTTAGGGTTAGGGGACGGGGACGGTTTAGGGTCCAGGGGAGGGTACGACAACGCTTTAGGGGGAGCGTAGGTGTGAGGGCGCGGGTTAGTGTTAGCGTACGGCTTAGGACTATGGGACGGGTGAGGGTCAGGCTTCGGGGAAGGGTTAGGGTTACGGTTCGGGCTATGGTTAGGGTTAGGGGACGGGGACGGTTTAGGGTCCAGGGGAGGGTACGACAACGCTTTATGGGGAGCGTACGTGTGAGGGCGCGGGTTAGTGTTAGCGTACGGTTTAGGATTCGGGGACGGGTGAGGGTCAGGCTTCGGGGAAGGGTTAGGGTTAGGGTTCGGGCTAGGGTTAGGGTTAGGGGATGGGGACGGTTTAGGGTCCAGGGGAGGGTACGACAACGCTTTAGGAGGAGCGTACGTGTGAGGGAACGGGTTAGTGTTAGCGTACGGGTTAGGATTAGGGGATGGGTGAGGGTCAGGCTTCGGGGAAGGCTTAGGGTTAGGGTTCGGGCTAGGGTTAGGGTTAGGGGACGGGGACGGTTTAGCGTCCAGGGGAGGGTACGACAACGCTTTAGGGGGAGCGTACGTGTGAGGGCGTGGGTTAGTGTTAGCGTACGGGTTAGGATTAGGGGACGGGTGAGGGTCAGGCTTTGGGGAAGGGTTAGGGTTAGGGTTCGGGCTAGGGTTAGGGTTAGGGGACGGGGACGGTTTAGGGTTCAGGGGAGGGTACGACAACGCTTTAGGGGGAGCGTACGTGTGAGGGCGCGGGTTAGTGTTAGCGTACGGGTTAGGATTAGGGGACGGGTGAGGGTCAGGCTTCGGGGAAGTGTTAGGGTTAGGGTTCGGGCTAGGGTTAGGGTTAGGGGACGGGGACGGTTTAGGGTCCAGGGGAGGGTACGACAACGCTTTAGAGGGAGCGTACGTGTGAGGGCGCGGGTTAGTGTTAGGGTACGGGTTAGGATTAGGGGACGGGTGAGGGTCAGGCTTCGGGGAAGGGTTAGGGTTACGGTTCGCGCTAGGGTTAGGGTTAGGGGACGGGGACGGTTTAGGGTCCAGGGGAGGGCACGACAACGCTTTAGGGGGAGCGTACGTGTGAGGGTGTGGTTTAGTGTTAGCGTACGGGTTAGGATTAGGGGACGGGTGAAGGTCAGGCTTCGGGGCTGGTTTAGGGTTACGGTTCGGGCTAGGGTTAGGGTTAGGGGGCGGGGACTGTTTAGGGTCCAGGAGAGGGTACGGCAACGCTTTAGGGGAAGCGTACGTGTGAGGGCACGGGTTAGTGTTACCGTACGGGTTAGGATTAGGGGACGGGTGAGGGTCAGGATTCGGGGAAGGTTTAGGGTTAGGGTTCGGGCTAGGGTTAGGGTTAGGGGACGGGGACGGTTTAGGGTCCAGGTGAGGGTACGACAACGCTTTAGGGGGAGCGTACGTGTGAGGGCGCGGGTTACTGTTAGCGTACGGGTTAGGATTGGGGACGGGTGAGGGTCAGGCTTCGGGGAAGGGTTAGGGTTCGGGCTAGGGTTAGGGTTAGGGGACGGGGACGGTTTAGGTCCAGGTGAGGGTACGACAATGCTTTAGGGGGAGCGTACGTGTGAGGGCGCAGGTTAGTGTTAGCGTACAGGTTAGGATTAGGGGACTGGTGAGGGTCAGGTTTCGGGGAAGGGTTAGGGTTTGGGCTAGGGTTAGGGTTAGGGGACGGGGACGGTTTAGGCTCCAGGGGAGGGTACGACAACGCTTTAGGGGGAGCGTAGGTGTGAGGGCGCGGGTTAGTGTTAGCGTACGGGTTAGGATTAGGGGACGGGTGAGGGTCAGGCTTCGGGGAAGGGTTAGGGTTAGGGTTTGGGCTAGGGTTAGGGTTAGGGGACGGGGACGGTTTAGGGTCCAGGGCAGCGTACGAGAACGCTTTATGGGGAGTTTCCGTGTGAGGGCGTGGATTAGTGTTAGCGTACGGGTTAGGATTAGGGGACGGGTGAGGGTCAGGTTTCGGGGAAGGGTTACGGTTTGGGCTAGGGTTAGGGTTAGGGGACGGGGACGGTTTAGGGTCCAGGGGAGGGTACGACAACGCTTTAGGGGGAGCGTACGTGTGAGGGTGCGGGTTAGTGTTAGCGTACGGTTTAGGAGTAGGGGACGGGTGAGGGTCAGGTTTCAGGGAAGGCTTAGGGTTAGGGTTCGGGCTAGGGTTAGTGTTAGGGGACGGGGAAGATTTAGGGTCCAGGTGAGGGTACGACAACGCTTTAGGGGGAGCGTACGTGTGAGGGCGCGGGTTAGTGTTAGCGTACGGGTTAGGATTAGGGGACGGGTGAGGGTCAGGCTTCGGGGAAGGGTTAGGGTTAGGGTTCGTGCTAGGGTTAGTGTTAGGGGACGGGGACGGTTTAGGGTCCAGGGGAGGGTACGACAACGCTTTATGGGGAGCGTACGTGTGAGGGCGCGGGTTAGTGTTAGCGTACGTGTTAGGATTAAGGGACGTGTGAGGGTCAGGCTTCGGGGAAGGGTTAGGGTTAGGGTTCGGGCTAGGGTTAGGGTTAGGGGACGGGGACGGTTTAGGGTCCAGGGGAGGGTACGACAACGCTTTATGGAGAGCGTAGGTGTGAGGGCGCGGGTTAGTGTTAGCGTACGGGTTAGGATTAGGGGACGGGTGAGGGTCAGGCTTCGAGGAAGGGTTAGGCTTAGGGTTCGGGCTAGGGTTAGGGTTAGGGGACGGGGACGGTTTAGGGTCCAGGGGAGGGTACGACAACGCTTTAGGGGGAGCGTACGTGTGAGGGCGCGGGTTAGTGTTAGCGTACGGGTTAGGATTAGGGGACGGGTGAGGGTCAGGCTTCGGGGAAGGGTTAGGGTTAGGGTTCGGGCTAGGGTTAGGGTTAGGGGACGGGGACGGTTTAGGGTCCAGGGGAGGGTACGACAACGCTTTAGGGGGAGCTTACGTGTGAGGGCGTGGGTTAGTGTTAGCGTACGGGTTAGGATTAGGGGACGGGTGAGGGTCAGGTTTCGGGGAAGGGTTAGGGTTTGGGCTAGGGTTAGGGTTAGGGGACGGGGACGGTTTAGGCTCCAGGGGAGGGTACGACAACGCTTTAGGGGGAGAGTAGGTGTGAGGGCGCGGGTGAGTGTTAGCGTACGGGTTAGGATTAGGGGACGGGTGAGGGTCAGGCTTCGGGGAAGGGTTAGGGTTAGGGTTTGGGCTAGGGTTAGGGTTAGGGGACGGGGACGGTTTAGGGTCCAGGGCAGCGTACGAGAACGCTTTATGGGGAGTTTCCGTGTGAGGGCGTGGATTAGTGTTAGCGTACGGGTTAGGATTAGGGGACGGGTGAGGGTCAGGTTTCGGGGAAGGGTTACGGTTTGGGCTAGGGTTAGGGTTAGGGGACGGGGACGGTTTAGGGTCCAGGGGATGGTACGACAACGCTTTAGGGGGAGCGTACGTGTGAGGGTGCGGGTTAGTGTTAGCGTACGGTTTAGGAGTAGGGGACGGGTGAGGGTCAGGTTTCAGGGAAGGCTTAGGGTTAGGGTTCGGGCTAGGGTTAGTGTTAGGGGACGGGGAAGATTTAGGGTCCAGGTGAGGGTACGACAACGCTTTAGGGGGAGCGTACGTGTGAGGGCGCGGGTTAGTGTTAGCGTACGGGTTAGGATTAGGGGACGGGTGAGGGTCAGGCTTCGGGGAAGGGTTAGGGTTAGGGTTCGGGCTAGGGTTAGGGTTAGGGGACGGGGACGGTTTAGGGTCCAGGGGAGGGTACGACAACGCTTTATGGAGAGCGTAGGTGTGAGGGCGCGGGTTAGTGTTAGCGTACGGGTTAGGATTAGGGGACGGGTGAGGGTCAGGCTTCGAGGAAGGGTTAGGGTTAGGGTTCGGGCTAGGGTTAGGGTTAGGGGACGGGGACGGTTTAGGGTCCAGGGGAGGGTACGACAACGCTTTAGGGGGAGCGTACGTGTGAGGGCGCGGGTTAGTGTTAGCGTACGGGTTAGGATTAGGGGACGGGTGAGGGTCAGGCTTCGGGGAAGGGTTAGGGTTAGGGTTCGGGCTAGGGTTAGGGTTAGGGGACGGGGACGGTTTAGGGTCCAGGGGAGGGTACGACAACGCTTTAGGGGGAGCTTACGTGTGAGGGCGTGGGTTAGTGTTAGCGTACGGGTTAGGATTAGGGGACGGGTGAGGGTCAGGCTTCGGGGAAGGGTTAGGGTTAGGGTTCGGGCTAGGATTAGGGTTAGGGGACGGGGACGGTTTAGGGTCCAGGGGAGGGTACTACAACGCTTTAGGGGAAGCGTACGTGTGAGGGCGTGGGTTAGTCTTAGCGTACGGGTTAGGATTAGGGGACGGGTGAGGGTCAGGCTTCGGGGAAGGGATACGGTTAGGGTTCGGGCTAGGGTTAGGGTTAGGGGACGAGGACGGTTTAGGGTCCAGGGGAGGGTACGACAACGCTTTAGGGGGAGCGTACGTGTGAGGGCGCGGGTTAGTGTTAGCGTACGGGTTAGGATTAGGGGACGGGTGAGGGTCAGGCTTCGGGGAAGTGTTAGGGTTAGGGTTCAATCTAGGTTTGTGTTAGGGGACGGGGATGGTTTAGGGTCCAGCGGAGGGTACGACAACGCTTTAGGGGAGTGTACGTGTGAGGGTGCGGGTTAGTGTTAGCGTACGGGTTAGGATTAGGGGACGGGTGAGGGTCAGGCTTCGGGGAAGGGTTAGGGATAGGGTTCGGGCTAGGGTTAGGGTTAGGGGACGGGGACGGTTTTGGGTCCAGGGGAGGGTATGACAACGCTTTAGGGGTAGCGTACGTGTGAGGGCGCGGGTTAGTGTTAGCGTACGGTTTAGGATTAGGGGACGGGTGAGGGTCAGGCTTCGGGGAAGGGTAAGAGTTAGGGTTCGGGCTAGGGTTAGGGTTAGGGGACGGGGACGGTTTATGGTACAGGGGAGGTTACGAAACGCTTTAGGGGGAGCGTATGTGTAAGGGTGCGGGTTAGTGTTAGCGTACGGGTTAGGATTAGGGGACGGGTGAGGGTCAGGCTTCGGGGAAGGGTTAGGGTTAGGGTTCGGGCTAGGGTTAGGGTTAGGGGACGGGGACGGTTTAGGTTCCAGGGGAGGGTACGACAACGCTTTAGGGGGAGCGTACGTGTGAGGGCGCGGGTTAGTGTTAGCGTACGGTTTAGGATTAGGTGACGGGTGAGGGTCAGGCTTCGGGGAAGGGTTAGGGTTAGGGTTCGGGCTAGGGTTAGGGTTAGGGGACGGGGACAGTTTAGGGTCCAGGGGAGGGTACGACAACGCTTTAGGGAGAGCGTACGTGTGAGGGCGCGGGTTAGTGTTAGCGTACGGGTTAGGATTAGGGGACGGGTGAGGGTCAGGCTTCGGGGAAGGGTTAGGGTTAGGGTTCGGGCTAGGGTTAGGGTTAGGGGACAGGGACGGTTTAGGGTCCAGGGGAGGGTACGACAACGCTTTAGGGGGAGTGTACGTGTTAGGGCGTGGGTTAGTGTTAGCGTACGGGTTACGATTATGGGACGGGTGAGGATCAGGCTTCGAGGAAGGGTTAGGGTTAGGGTTCGGGGTAGGGATGGATTAGGGACAGGGGACGGTTTAGGGTCCAGGGGAGGGTACGACAACGCTTTAGGGGGAGCGTACGTGTGAGGGCGCGGGTTAGTGTTAGCGTACGGGTTAGGAATAGGGGACGTGTGAGGGTCGGGCTTCGGGGAAGTGTTAGGGTTAGGGTTCGGGCTAGGGTTAGGGTTAGGGGACGGGGACGGTTTAGGGTCCAGGGAAGGGTACGACAACGCTTTAGGGGGAGCGTACGTGTGAGGGCGCGGGTTAGTGTTAGCGTACGGATTAGGATTAGGGGACGGGTGAGGGTCAGGCTTCGGGGAAGGGTTAGGGTTAGGGTTCGGTCTAGGGTTAGGGTTAGGTGACGGGGACGGTTTAGGGTCCAGGTGAGGGTACGACAACGCTTTAGGGGGAGCGTACGTGTGAGGGCGTGGGTTAGTGTTAGCGTACGGGTTAGGATTAGGGGACGGGTGAGGGTCAGGCTTCGGGGAAGGGTAAGGGTTAGGGTTCGGCTAGTGTTAGGGTTAGGGGACGGGGACAGTTTAGGGTCCAGGTGAGGGTACGACAACGCTTTAGGGGGAGCGTACGTGTGAGGGCACGGGTTAGTGTTACCGTACGGGTTAGGATTAGGGGACGGGTGAGGGTCAGGCTTCGGGGAAGGTTTAGGGTTAGGGGTCGGGCTAGCGTTAGGGTTAGGGGACGGGGACCATTTAGGGTCCAGGTGAGGGTACGACAACGCTTTAGGGGGAGCGTACGTGTGAGGGCACGGGTTAGTGTTAGCGTATGGGTTAGGATTAGGGGACGGGTGAGCGTCATGCTTCGGGGAAGTGTTAGGGTTAGGGTTCGGTCTAGGGTTAGTGTTAGGGGACGGGGACGGTTTAGGGTCCAGGGGAGGGTACGACAACGCTTTAGGGGGAGCGTACGTTTGAGGGCGC
This sequence comes from Delphinus delphis, assembly GCF_949987515.2. Lineage (NCBI taxonomy): Eukaryota > Metazoa > Chordata > Mammalia > Artiodactyla > Delphinidae > Delphinus > Delphinus delphis. The sequence goes on along the minus strand of NW_027192735.1, from coordinate 624,067 downwards.
GGGTTAGTGTTAGCGTACGGGTTAGGATTAGGGGACGGGTGAGGGTCAGGCTTCGGGGAAGGGTTAGGGTTAGGGTTCGGGCTAGGGTTAGGGTTAGGTGACGGGGACGGTTTAGGGTCCAGGTGAGGGTACGACAACGCTTTAGGGGGAGCGTAAGTGTGAGGGCGCGGGTTAGTGTTAGCGTACGGGTTAGGATTAGGGGACGGGTGAGGGTCAGGCTTCGGGGAAAGGTAAGGTTTAGGGTTCGGGCTAGGGTTAGGGTTAGGGGATGGGGACGGTTTAGGGTCCAGTGGAGGGTACGACAATTCTTTAGGGGGAGCGTACGTGTGAGGGCGCGGGTTAGTGTTAGCATACGGGTTAGCATTAGGGGACGGGTGAGGGTCAGACTTCGGGGAAGGGTTAGGGTTAGGGTTCGGGCTAGGGTTAGGGTTAGGGGACGGGGACGGCTTAGGGTCCAGGTGAGGGTACGACAACGCTTTAGGGGGAGGATACGTGTGAGGGCGCGGGTTAGTGTTAGCGTACGGGTTAGGATTAGGGGACGGGTGAGGGTCAGGCTTCGGGGAAGGGTCAGGGTTAGGGTTCGGCTAGGGTTAGGTTTAGGGGACGGGGACGGTTTAGGGTCCAGGTGAGGGTACGACAACGCTTTAGGGGGAGCGTACGTGTGAGGGCACGGGTTAGTGTTAGCGTACGGGTTAGGATTAGGGGACGGGTGAGGGTCAGGCTTCGGGGAAGGTTTAGGGTTAGGGTTCGGGCTAGCGTTAGGGTTAGGGGACGGGGACCATTTAGGGTCCAGGTGAGGGTACGACAACGCTTTAGGGGGAGCATAGGTGTGAGGGCGTGGGTTAGTGTTAGCGTACGGGTTAGGATTAGGGGACGGGTGAGGGTCAGGCTTCGGGGAAGGCTTAGGGTTAGGGTTCGGGCTAGGGTTAGGGTTAGTGGACGGCGACGGTTTAGGGACCAGCGGAGTGTACGACAATGCTTTAGGGGGAGCATACGTGTGAGAGCGCGGGTTAGCGTTAGCGTACGGGTTAGGATTAGGGGACGGCTGAGGGTCAGGCTTCGGGGAAGTGTTAGGGTTAGGGTTCGGGCTAGGGCTAGCGTTATGAGACGGGGACGGCTTAGGGTCCAGGGGAGGGTACGACAACGCTTTAGGGGGAGCGTACGTGTGAGGGCGCGGGTTAATGTTATCGTACGGGTTAGGATTAGGGGACGGGTGAGTGTCAGGCTTCGGGGAAAGGTTAGGGTTAGGGTTCGGGCTAGGGTTAGGGTTAGGGGACGGGGACGGTTTAGGGTACAGGGGAGGGTACGACAACGCTTTAGGGGTAGCGTACGTGTGAGGGCGCGGGTTAGTGTTAGTGTACGGGTTAGGATTAGGGGACGGGTGAGGGTCAGGCTTCGGGGAAGGGTTAGGGTTAGGGTTCGGTCTAGGGTTAGGGTTAGGGGATGGGGACGGTTTAGGGTCCAGGGGAGGGTACGACAACGCTTTAGGGGGAGCGTACGTGTGAGGGCGCGGGTTAGTGTTAGCGTACGGGTTAGGATTAGGGGACGGGTGAGGGTCAGGCTACGGGGAAGGGTTAGGGTTAGGGTTCGGGCTAAGGTTAAGGTTAGGGGACGGGGACGGTTTAGGGTCCAAGTGAGGGTACGACAACGCTTTAGGGGGAGAGTATGTGTGAGGGCGCAGGTTAGTGTTAGCGTACGGGTTAGGATTAGGTGACAGGTGAGGGTCAGGCTTCGGGGAAAGGTTAGGGTTAGGGTTCGGGCTAGGGTTAGGGTTAGGGGACGGGGACGGTTTAGGGTCCAGGGGAGGGTACGACAACGCTTTAGGGGGAGCGTACGTGTGACGGCGCGGGTTAGTGTTAGCGTACGGGTTAGGATTAGGGGACGGGTGAAGGGCAGGCTTCGGGGAAGGGTTAGAGATACGGTTCGGGCTAGGGTTAGGGTTAGGGGGCGGGGACGGTTTAGGGTCCAGGGGAGGGTACGACAACGCTTTAGGGGTAGCGTACGTGTGAGGGCGCGGGTTAGTGTTAGCGTACGGGTTAGGATTAGGGGACGGGTGAGGGTCAGGCTTCGGGGAAGGGTTAGGGTTAGGGTTCGGGCTAGGGTTAGGGTTAGGGGACGGGGACGGTTTAGGGTCCATGGGAGGGTACGACAACGCTTTAGGGGGAGCCTACGTGTGAGGGCGCGGGTTAGTGTTAGCGTACGGTTTACGATTAGGGGACGGGTGAGGGTCATGCTTCGGGGAAGGGTTAGGGTTAGGGATCGGGCTAGGGTTAGGGGACTGGGACGGTTTAGGGTCCAGTGGAGGGTACGACAACGCTTTACGGAGAGCGTACGTGTGAGGGCACGGGTTAGTGTTAGCGTACGGGTTAGGATTAGGGGACGGGTGAGGGTCATGCTTCGGGGAAGTGTTAGGGTTAGGGTTCGGGCTAGGGTTAGGTTTAGGGGACGGGGACGGTTTAGGATCCAGGGGAGGGTACGACAACGCTTTAGGGGGAGCGTACGTGTGAGGGCGCGAGTTAGTGTTAGCGTACGGGTTAGGATTAGGGGGCGGGTGAGGGTCAGACTTCGGGGAAGGGTTAGGGTTAGGGTTCAGGCTAGGGTTAGGGTTAGGGGACGGGGACTGGTTAGGGTCCAGGGGAGGGTACGACAATGCTTTAGGGGGAGCGTATGTGTGAGGGCGCGGGTTAGTGTTAGCGTATGGTTTAGGATTAGGGGACGGGTGTGGGTCAGGCTTCGGGGAAGTGTTAGGTTTAGGGTTCGGGCCAGGGTTAGGGTTAGGGGACGGGGACGGTTTAGGGTCCATGGGAGGGTACGACAACGCTTTAGGGGGAGCGTAGGTGTGAGGGCGCGGGTTAGTGTTAGCGTAAGGGTTAGGATTAGGGGACGGGTGAGGGTCAGGCTTCGGGGAAGGCTTAGGATTAGGGTTCGGGCTAGGGTTAGGGTTAGGGGACGGGGAAGATTTAGGGTCCAGGTGAGGGTACGACAACGCCTTAAGGGGAGCGTAAGTGTGAGGGCGCGGGTTAGTGTTAGCGTACGGGATAGGATTAGGGGACGGGTGAGGGTCAGGCTTCGGGGAAGGGTTAGGGTTAGGGTTCGGGCTAGGGTTAGGGTTAGGGGACGGGGACGGTTTAGGGTCCAGGGGAGGGTACGACAATGCTTTAGGGGGAGCGTACATGAGAGGGCGCGGGTTAGTGTTAGCGTACGGGTTAGGATTAGGGGACGTGTGAGGGTCAGGCTTCAGGGAAGGTTTAGGGTTGGGTTCGGGCTAGGGTTAGGGGACGGGGACAGTTTAGGGTCCAGGCGAGGGTACGACAACGCTTTAGGGGGAGCGTACGTGTGAGGGCGTGGTTCAGTGTTAGCGTACGGGTTAGGATTAGGGGACGGGTGAGGGTCACGCTTCGGGGAAGGGTTAGGGTTAGGCTTCGGGCTAGGGTTAGGGTTAGGGGACTGGGACAGTTTAGGGTCCAGGGGAGGGTATGACAACGCTTTACGGGGAGCGTACGTGTGAGGGCGTGGGTTAGTGTTAGCGTACGGGTTAGGATTAGCGGACGGGTGAGGGTCAGGCTTCGGGGAAGGGTTAGGGTTAGGGTTCGGGCTAGGGATAGGGTTAGGGGACAGGGACGGTTTAGGGTCCAGGGGAGGGTACGACAACGCTTTAGGGGGAGCGTACGTGTGAGGGCGTTGGTTAGTGTTAGCGTACGGGTTAGGATTAGCGGACGGGTGAGGGTCAGGCTTCGGGGAAGGGATAGGGTTAGGTTTCGGGCTAGGGTTAGGGTTAGGGTACGGGGACGGTTTAGGGTCCAGGGGAGGGTACGACAACGCTTTAGGGGTAGCGTACGAGTGAGGGCGCGGGTTAGGGTTAGCGTACGGTTTAGGATTAGGGGACGGGTGAGGGTCAGGCTTCGGGGAAGGGTTAGGGTTACGGTTCGGGCTAGGGTTAGGGTTAGGGGACGGGGACGGTTTAGGGTCCAGGGGAGGGTACGACAACGCTTTAGGGGGAGCGTACGTGTGAGGGCGCGGGTTAGTGTTAGTGTACGGGTTAGGATTAGGGGACGGGTGAGGGTCAGGCTTCGGGGAAGGGTTAGGGTTAGGGTTCGGTCTAGGGTTAGGGTTAGGGGATGGGGACGGTTTAGGGTCCAGGGGAGGGTACGACAACGCTTTACGGGGAGCGTACGTGTGAGGGCGCGGGTTAGTGTTAGCGTACGGGTTAGGATTAGGGGACGGGTGAGGGTCAGGCTTCGGGGAAGGGTTAGGGTTAGGGTTCGGCCTAAGGTTAAGGTTAGGGGACGGGGACGGTTTAGGGTCCAGGTGAGGGTACGACAACGCTTTAGGGGGAGCGTACGTGTGAGGGCGCAGGTTATTGTTAGCGTACGGGTTAGGATTAGGTGACAGGTGAGGGTCAGGCTTCGGGGAAAGGTTAGGGTTAGGGTTCGGGCTAGGGTTAGGGTTAGTGGACGGGGACGGTTTAGGGTCCAGGGGAGGGTACGACAACGCTTTAGGGGGAGCGTACGTGTGACGGCGCGGGTTAGTGTTAGCATACGGGTTAGGATTAGGGGACGGGTGAAGGGCAGGCGTCGGGGAAGGGTTAGAGTTACGGTTCGGGCTAGGGTTAGGGTTAGGGGGCGGGGACGGTTTAGGGTCCAGGGGAGGGTACGACAACGCTTTAGGGGTAGCGTACGTGTGAGGGCGCGGGTTAGTGTTAGCGTACGGGTTAGGATTAGGGGACGGGTGAGGGTCAGGCTTCGGGGAAGGGTTAGGGTTAGGGTTCGGGCTAGGGTTAGGGTTAGGGGACGGGGACGGTTTAGGGTCCATGGGAGGGTACGACAACGCTTTAGGGGGAGCGTACGTGTGAGGGCGCGGGTTAGTGTTAGCGCACGGGTTACGATTAGGGGACGGGTGAGGGTCATGCTTCGGGGAAGGGTTAGGGTTAGGGTTCGGGCTAGGGTTAGGGGACTGGGACGGTTTAGGGTCCAGTGGAGGGTACGACAACGCTTTACGGAGAGCGTACGTGTGAGGGCGCGGGTTAGTGTTAGCGTACGGGTTAGGATTAGGGGACGGGTGAGGGTCAGGCTTCGGGGAAGTGTTAGGGTTAGGGTTCGGGCTAGGGTTAGGTTTAGGGGACGGGGACGGTTTAGGATCCAGGGGAGGGTACGACAACGCTTTAGGGGGAGCGTACGTATGAGGGCGCGAGTTAGTGTTAGCGTACGGGTTAGGATTAGGGGGCGGGTGAGGGTCAGACTTCGGGGAAGGGTTAGGGTTAGGGTTCAGGCTAGGGTTAGGGTTAGGGGACGGGGACGGGTTAGGGTCCAGGGGAGGGTACGACAATGCTTTAGGGGGAGCGTATGTGTGAGGGCGCGGGTTAGTGTTAGCGTATGGTTTAGGATTAGGGGACGGGTGAGGGTCAGGCTTCGGGGAAGGGTTAGGTTTAGGGTTCGGGCCAGGGTTAGGGTTAGGGGACGGGGACGGTTTAGGGTCCAGCGGAGGGTACGACAACGCTTTAGGAGGAGCGTAGGTGTGAGGGCGCGGGTTAGTGTTAGCGTACGGGTTAGGATTAGGGGACGGGTGAGGGTCAGGCTTCGGGGAAGGCTTAGGATTAGGGTTCGGGCTAGGGTTAGGGTTAGGGGACGGGGAAGATTTAGGGTCCAGGTGAGGGTACGACAATGCCTTAAGGGGAGCGTAGGTGTGAGGGCGCGGGTTAGTGTTAGCGTACGGGATAGGATTAGGGGACGGGTGAGGGTCAGGCTTCGGGGAAGGGTTAGGGTTAGAGTTCGGGCTAGGGTTAGGGTTAGGGGACGGGGACGGTTTAGGGTCCAGGGGAGGGTACGACAATGCTTTAGGGGGAGCGTACATGAGAGGGCGCGGGTTAGTGTTAGCGTACGGGTTAGGATTAGGGGACGTGTGAGGGTCAGGCTTCAGGGAAGGTTTAGGGTTGGGTTCGGGCTAGGGTTAGGGGACGGGGATAGTTTAGGGTCCAGGCGAGGGTACGATAAAGCTTTAGGGGGAGCGTACGTGTGAGGGCGTGGTTCAGTGTTAGCGTACGGGTTAGGATTAGGGGACGGGTGAGGGTCAGGCTTCGGGGAAGGGTTAGGGTTAGGGTTCGGGCTAGGGTTAGGGTTAGGGGACGGGGACGGTTTAGGGTACAGGGGAGGGTACGACAACGCTTTAGGGGGAGCGTACGAGTGAGGGCGCGGGTTAGTGTTAGCGTACGGGTTAGGATTAGGGGACGGGTGAGGGTCACGCTTCGGGGAAGGGTTAGGGTTAGGGTTCGGGCTAGGGTTAGGGTTAGGGGACTGGGACAGTTTAGGGTCCAGGGGAGGGTATGACAACGCTTTAGGGGGAGCGTACGTGTGAGGGCGCGGGTTAGTGTTAGCGTACGGGTTAGGATTAGGGGACGGGTGAGGGTCAGGCTTCGGGGAAGGGTTAGGGTTAGGGTTCGGGCTAGGGTTAGGGTTAGGGGACTGGGACAGTTTAGGGTCCAGGGGAGGGTATGACAACGCTTTAGGGGGAGCGTACGTGTGAGGGCGCGGGTTAGTGTTAGCGTACGGGTTAGGATTAAGGGACGGGTGAGGGTCAGGCTTCGGGGAAGGGTTAGGGTTAGGGTTCGGGCTAGGGTTAGGGTTAGGGGACGGGGACGGTTTAGGGTCCAGGGGAGGGTACGACAACGCTTTAGGGGGAACGTACGTGTGAGGGCGTGTGTTAGTGTTAGCGTATGGGTTAGGATTAAGGGACGGGTGAGGGTCAGGCGTCGGGGAAGGGTTAGGGTTAGGGTTCGTGCTAGGGTTAGGGTTAGGGGACGGAGATGGTTTAGGGTCCAGGGGAGGGTACGACAACGCTTTAGGGGGAGCGTACGTGTGAGGGGGCGGGTTAGTGTTAGCGTACGGGTTAGGATTAGGGGTCGGGTGAGGGTCAGGCTTCGGGGAAGGGTTAGGGTTAGGGTTCGGGCTAGGGTTAGGGTTAGGGGACGGGGAAGGTTTAGGGTCCAGGTGAGGGTACGACAACGCTTTAGGGGGAGCGTACGTGTGAGGGCGCGGGTTAGTGTTAGCGTACGGGTTAGATTAGGGGACGGGTGAGGGTCAGGCTTCGGGGAATTGTTAGGGTTAGGGTTTGGGCTAGGGTTAGGGTTAGGGGACGGGGACGGTTTAGGGTCCAAGGGAGGGTACGACAACGCTTTAGGGGGAGCGTAGGTGTGACGGCGCAGGTTAGTGTTAGCGTACGGGTTAGGATTAGGGGACGGGTGGGGGTCAGGCTTCGGGGAAGGGTTAGGGTTATGGTTCGGGCTAGGGTTAGGGTTAGGGTAAGGGGACGGTTTAGGGTCCAGGGGAGGGTACGACAACGCTTTAGGGGGAGCGTATGTGTGAGGGCATGAGTTAGTGTTAGTGTACGGGTTAGGATTAGGGGACGGGTGAGGGTCAGGTTTCGCGGAAGGGTTAGGGTTTGGGCTAGGGTTAGGGTTAGGGGACGGGGACCGTTTAGGGTCCAGGGGAGGGTACGACAACGCTTTTGGGGGAGCGTACGTGTGAGGGTGCGGGTTAGTGTTAGCGAACGGTTTAGGATTAGGGGACGGGTGAGGGTCAGGCTTCGGGGAAGGGTTAGGGTTAGGGTTCGGGCTAGGGTTAGGTTTACGGGACGGGGACGGTTTAGGGTCCATGGGAGGGTACGACAACGCTTTAGGGGGATTGCAGGTGTGAGGGCGCCGGTTAGTGTTCGCGTACGCGTTAGGATTAGGGGACGGGTGAGTGTCAGGCTTCGGGGAAGGGTTAGGGTTAGGGTTCGGGCTAGGATTAGGGTTACGGGACGGGGACGGTTTAGGGTCCAGGAGAGTGTACGACAACGCTTTAGGGGGAGCGTACGTGTGAGGGCGCGGGTTAGTGTTAGCGTACGGGTTAGGATTGGGGGACGGGTGAGGGTCAGGCTTCGGGGAAGGGTTAGGGTTACGGTTCGGGCTAGGGTTAGGATTAGGGGGCGGGGACGGTTT